>NW_027286997.1:807500-1180000 GCF_022747635.1 Hetaerina americana | reverse complement strand
ATCTAAAAATCTATATCTGTGTTTTTATATTTATACATATATACATATATATATATGGGATATATATATATGGAATGTTAGGACAATGATGAGGACGGGGAAATTGGAGAATGTTAAGCGAGAGATGGAAAAGGGAAATATAGATATTTTAGGTCTATGCGAGGTGAGATGGAAAGATAGCGGGGATTACTGGAGTGATAAGTATAGAATAATATACAGCGGTGGGGACGAGAGCCAACGAGGGGTTGCCATAGTATTAAATGAAGAGGTAGGAAGAAGCGTAGTCAACATAGAGCAGGTAACGGATAGAATACTACTAGTGGAGATAAAAGCAGAACCGACGAACTTAGTTATTATCCAGGTATACATGCCACCGAGCAACCATAAGGAAGAAGAGGTCGATAGGATATACGATCAGTTAGAGGACATGATTGCATTTGTTCCTGCAGGGAAACATTTGATAGTGATGGGGGATTGGAATGCGACGGTAGGCGAAGGAAGAGATGGTGATGAGGTGGGGGACTACGGTTTAGGCACGAGGAATGACCGCGGGGAGAAAGCAGTTGAGTTCTGCAGGAGACAGGGCTTAGTTATCACCAACACTTGGTTCAGACACCACAAAAGACGCAGGTATACATGGAAAATGCCAGGTGACTCGGGAAGATATCAGCTAGATTATATCCTGGTTAGACACAGGTTTAGGAACAGTGTGATAAATTCCCACAGCTTCCCGGGAGCGGATGCGGACTCAGACCACAATTTAGTTGTTATGAAATGTAGCGTACGTTTTAAAAAGATAAGGCAGGGGCGGCGAGTTAGAAAATGGAATGTAGAAGCATTAAATGGGTTGAAAAGAAAGGAATACAAACAGGCGGTAGAGAAAATCATGGAGGACGGTAAAGAGCTAAGTACTATTGAAGAAAAATGGGAATGTATCAAAAAAGGGTTGTCTAAAGCGGCAAAAGACACTATTGGAACCGTTAACGCTAAAAGGACTCGTAAACCATGGATCACGGATGAGATGATTACAAAAATGGATGAGCGGCGAAAATGGAAGAATATAAATACAGAATTAGGCAAAATGAAGTACAAAGAATTAAACAATAAATTGAGGCGGGCAACAAATAAAGCAAAGGAAGCATGGTGGAAGACGCAGTGCGAGGATATGGAAAGTCTGCAGAGGAAGGGGGAAATCGGTGCGCTTTACAGCATAGTTAAATCTTTATCGGGAAGTAAGAAAGGGAGATCAACGATAGCAGTTAGAGATAAGGCCGGTAAGGTAATAGTTGACGCAGGAAAGATCCAAGAGAGATGGAAGGAATATGTAGAAGAACTGTATAGTAAAGAGCTTAGACCAACAAAGTTAGACATTGAAAAGGAACATGACGTAGAGGAAGATAGCTTAGGTCCAGGCATACTAGACAATGAGATAGAAAGGGCATTAAGGGAGATGAAACTAAATAAGGCCGTGGGGGTAGATAACATTCCCGTGGAACTTTTGAAATGCTTGGGAAAATGTGGGAGGAAGAGGCTATATGGGCTGATCCGTAGTATTTATGAGGAGGGAATCTGGCCGGAAGACTTTGTTAGATCAGTTTTAGTTCCTATTCCGAAAAAGGTAAAGGCCACGTCATGTGAGGACTATAGGACAATTAGTTTGATATCCCACGCAGCTAAGGTTGTTCTCAGGATCATAAACAAAAGGATAGAGAGTAGGGCAAATGATTACTTAGGGGATGATCAGTTTGGGTTTAGGAAGGGGAGAGGTACGCGTGATGCCATTGCAGTAGTGAGATTATTAATCGAGAGGAATATAGAACACAACCAGGAGGTATTTGCCTGTTTCGTAGATTTCGAAAAAGCGTTTGATAGAGTAAATTGGGAAAAACTAATGAGTATATTGCAGAAAATAGGAATAGATTGGAGGGAAAGGAGGCTTATCCGCAACCTGTACATGTCTCAGACTGCTCAGGTGAGGGTGAGAAACGGGGAGTCAGGATGGGCAGTGTTAGGAAGGGGTGTAAGGCAGGGTTGCCCATTATCACCGTTGCTGTTCAACCTGTACGCAGAAGAAATGATCAAAGAGGCATGGGAAGAACTCGAGGTAGGAATGAAAGTGGGCGGGGAATTCGTAAAATCAGTTAGGTTTGCTGATGACCAAGCTTTAGTTTGTCAGTCAGCCAAGGGACTGCAAGCATTGCTTAGTGAATTGGAAATTCAGTGCGACAGGTATGGGATGAAAATCAATATTAATAAAACAAAGGTTATGCGATTTTCTAGAAAGAAAAAGGCCAAGCTTAACATTAAAATAGGAGGGCAAAAGCTAGAGCAGGTAGAACAGTTTACGTATCTCGGTAGTGTTTTGGACCAACATGGTCAAAGTAGTAGGGACGTAAGGAGAAGAATTGCGCTAGGCAAAGAGGCTTTCACAAGGAGGAGGGAGTTGATGACAGGGACTTTGAGTAAGGATGTTAAGAAAAGACTCGTAAAAACTTTGATATGGAGCGTAGCTATGTACGGAGCGGAAACGTGGTCATTGAAGCAGGAGGATAGACGTAGATTGGAGGCTTTTGAAATGTGGGTGTGGAGAAGAATGGAGAAGGTGAAATGGACAGAGAAGAAAACAAATGAGGAAGTACTTGGTATGGTGGGCGAAGAGAGGGGTTTGTTGGGAGAAATCCTATGGAGGCAGGAGAAGTGGTTGAAGGGGGTATTGACCGGCAGTGGGATGTTGAAGACTGTGATAGAGGGTAGAATGTTGGGCAAAAGAGGAAAGGGAAGGAACAGGATAGGGATGTTGAACGGGATGAAGGGAGGAAGAAAGTACTCAGAGATGAAGAGGGACCTGATATAGAGTAGGATGATGGATTTTGTGTTTTGTTAGGAGTAATAAAATATTTGTTTGGTAGTTGTGTCCGTCCAAAAACCTACCTTAACCGGTAGATTACTTAAAAAAAAAAAAAAAAAATATATATATATATAATATATATATATATGCATATATATATATATATATATATATATATATATATATATATATATATATATATCAAACTATCCTCTGCAACCCCTCCTGCGGCTCCGATACATTGACGACATCTTTCTACTATGGCCACACAGCATAGATTCCCTCAATTCCTTCATCTCCCAACTCAACGATTCCTCATCTCTGTCTTTCACCTCGACCATTTCATCCTCTCAGATTACCTTCCTCGATGTTAATATTACCCTCAGCAATAACAAATTCCTTACCTCTGTTCACACCAAACCCACTAATAAGCAGCAATACCTTCATTACAGCAGTTGTCACCCCTCCCATACCAAGCGCTCCCTCCCTTACTCCCTCTCTATCCGCGGTCACCGCATTTGCAACCATCCCGAATCCCTTAAGAAATACCTCAACAAACTTCACCACTCCCTCCTCCAACGAGGTTACCCTGATTCCCTCCTCCATAAAAAAATACTTAAACATTCCTACACTCCCAAGCCTGCCTCAACCACAGACTCCCAGCCTCTCTCAATCTGTACTACCTACTTCCCAGGCATTCAGTCTCTCAAATTCATCCTCAAAGACCTATTCCCCATCCTCAAAAATCACAACACTTCCTCCAACCTTCTTCCCAATTGCCCCTCTGTCACCTTCAAACGTCCCGCCAACCTAGCAGATATCCTCAAATCCACCAGGCCGCTCTCAAAATCCCCTCACACCCCCAGAGCCATACCCACTCCATGTCATCGAGCAAGATGCAAAACCTGCCCTATTTTCACCACTCCACCCCACTCCATCCCACCATTTAACTCTCTCCCGCCCTTCCCCTATTCCTCTTGCACTTCCAAGAATGTAGTTTATCTTCTTACCTGTAAACTCTGCCCGTCATTTTACATAGGCCAATGTTCCACACCACTTAACATTAGGATTAATAACCACCGCGCCTCGTGCAATCCCTCCTCCCCGTCCGCGGGTCTCCCCATCCCTAAACATGCTTCCCATCATAATACCCCTTTCAACCTGTGCTACAATGTTTCCGTCCTGGCCTCCCTTCCCACATCCGATAACCCTATACAATTAAAAACACTTGAAATGGCATTCATTTACATCTGTATGGCCTATCAGCATCCGGGCCTCAATGTCGTTCACTGATGGGAGTGGCCTAAAATTGTTACTTTGTGGAAGCCCACCCTCACCCCTCCTTCGCCTCCCGTTCTCCCCTTCTCCTGGCCCCCTTCCCTTTCTCTCGCACCCCTCACCTCAACAACTCCAGCAGTCATTACTTCTATATCTTCAGAGGAAGACGGATTGTTTCCGTCGAAATATCAAGAAATAACGTGTGAGTGTTCTTCTTTTTTTGTGTTTCTATATTGTGTGTTACTGTGTATTGTACTATTCGGCACTTCCGTGTTACGTCTACGAAAGCATATATATATATATATATATATATATATATATATATATATATATATATATATATATATATATATATATATATATATATATATATATATATATATATATATATATATATATATAATATATATATATATAATATATATATATGCAGGGAGAAAGCAGTTGAGTATATAGATATAAGGAAAAGGGATAGGAACACACATAAAGGACAAACACAAAACAGGGGGAAGGCGGAATCAGGCCAATCACAAATGTAAAAGTATTTCCTAGATCAGGACTTGAACTTTGAATCTTTCCACTTGCCATTGGGCGGAGGCTCTCAACCACTAGAGCTATCCAGGAAACGTAATTTACACTGAGATCTGCGATGCTTTAAGCAACCAAGTGCCCCGATTCTTTGGCCAAGAGATGGCGTTAGGGAGCTGTTTCACCCACCAAAGGAGAAATAGACAACACACACAAGAAGAAAGGATAGTAGTATAGCAATCATACAACATCCTAAGTTAAGAGCCTTGTGATCATCAAATGACGACTAATGGCCTGGCTGAACAATTTCCTCAACTTGGACGCGCTACTGTCTATAATATTGTCACGGAAACCTCAGATACCACAAATTGTGGGCAAGGTGGGCACTGAAAATGCTCACCGACCACCACAAAGAGCAAAGACTGTCCAGTGGATGAGAGTTTTTTTGGGAACCCACTTTGACCACCCACCGTACCGTGCTGACCTTGAACCTAGCAACTACTTCCTCCTCTTGCACTTGAAACAGTGGCTTGGTTGACAATGTTTTGAAACCGAAGAGGGACTCAAGAGCAACATTGTCAATTGGTTCAACTCTCAGGCGGCAAGCTTCTATGCAGAGGGGTTAAAGAAGCTGATGCAGCGGTACAAAAAATGCTTAGAAGTGAACGGCTATTATTTAGAGAAGTGAAGAAGGTTTGTGGCTAACTAAAAGTGCCTACAAAATGTGTTTCATACGGGTATATTTTTTCCTGCGACCAAATGGCCCTTACTTTATGAACATGCCTCGTACATTCTGAGATAGCTTTTTAAAACACAGAAACACAAAGAAAGGACACTCACAAATGAAGTTTTGATGTTTCGATGGCACGGCCATCATCATCAGAATGCAGTTCTTGGGAGAAGAGCGGAGACAACATGTGTGGGGAAAGGGTAAGGGGTGAAGAGGTAAGGGATGAATGGGAAACGGACAAGGGGGTGCAAGGGGATATGGAAGCGGCTACTGTATGGATTCAGTGGGCTTTTTTTTCAGGGATTCCATTTCCCCACTAGGAGGGAGTAAAGTACATCAAAGTTTCATTACACTTTCTGGAACATCTACACTCAATCCCAATTCCACACAACACGACCATTCTCATGGCCACAATAGACGTTACATCTCTCTAGACCCCCATTTCCCACAAAGAACGCCGTGAATCCCTGAAATATTACCTCTCCCTAAAACCCACACCAAACACCCCATCCACAGATTTCCTCATCAAACTAACCCAACTCGTCCTCACCGAAAATTCTTCCAAGTTAGTGACAAAATATATTTTCAAATAAAAGGCACTTCAACGGACATGAGTATGGCTCCTGCATACCCCAATCTTTTTATGGGTAAACTTGAACATAACTTTCTGCAACAAAAAACCTCAAACTACTCTCCTGGGCCCGGTATATTGATGAAAGTTTCCTCCTTTTGTCCCACGGACCAAAACTTTACCCTCCTTCATTTTTTCTCTCAACTCCTCCTCCTTGGTATCTTTCACTTCATCTATATCTGACTCGAATATCACTTTCCTAGATATCGCCATTCACCTCCAGAATAGTAAGTTTTACACTTCAGTCCACATTAAACCGACCAACAACCAACAATATCTTCAATTCAATAGCTGCCACCCATCACATACAAAACACTCCATCCCCTTCTCACTCTCAGTCAGTGGCTTCCCTCTCTGCAAAAATATCCTCCCAACAGAAATACATAGACCAGCTACATGACTCTCTCAGCAAATGTGGGTACCCTGAAAAACTACCGAACAAAAAAATCTCAATCCATCAACCCAATATGCTCCTCTCCCCAAACCAAACTGCCCTAACCTTACCACCACTTTCTTTCCCAGAATCAACTAAATTAAACATAATCCGTGAAATCCTCCCAGTTATTAATAAGTCAGTCCACATCACTTTCATTCCCATATTGTCCCTCCCTTTCATTTAAATGCCCGTCAAACTTGTAAGGAATCTTCAAGTTGACAAGGCCACCTGCGGGCACCCCTGTCCGCGCCACGCAACCGCCCACGCTGCAAATGCTGCCATCTTCTAAGAGCCGCCACCTCCCCAACTACCAATTCCCAACCCGATGCCACCTGCACCTCCAAAAGCATTGTACACCACCTCTCTTGTATCTTTTACTCTGCCTTCTACTCATGTGGGTGATTGCACCATCACCCTTTCTCTTTGCATGAGTAATCACCGCTGTCCCACCAAATCTCCCACCTTCCTTAATCATCCGGATCCTGTGCTCACACTGCTTTCCATGACCAATCTCTCGATGACCATTTCTCTGCTTCAGTGATAAAAATCCTTCCCAAATCAGCAAGTAGCACAGAAGTGAGAACCCACGAGATGACCCACCTATCAGGGTGCTCCAGTCATTCAAACCTCCCTGGCTGAACCAAGCCCACTGAATCCATACAATCGCCGCCTAAACCGACCTTCGGGTTGATTACTGTGTTTATGGTTATATATATATATATATGTATATGTATGTACATGTGTGTAGGTGTATGTGTATATATATATATATATATATATATATATATATATATATATATATATATATATATATATATATATATATATATAGTACAATACACAGTAACACATAATATAGAAACACAAAAAAAGAGAACACTCACACGTATTTTCTTGATATTTCGACGGAAACAATCCGTCTTCCTCTGAAGATGTAGAAGTCAGACTTCTAAATCTTCAGAGGAAGACGGATTGTTTCCGTCGAAATATCAAGAAAATACGTGTGAGTGTTCTCTTTTTTTGTGTTTCTATATTATGTGTTACTGTGTATTGTACTATATATATATATATATATATATATATATATATATATATATATATATATATATATATATATATATATATATATATATATATATATATATATATATATATATATATATACACACACACATATATACACACATGTGTATATATATGTGTGTATATATATATATATATATATATATATATATATATATATATATATATATATATATATATATATATATATATATATACATTGGCTTTTCATATTAATTTAATGCCAGAAAATCAAAATCAAAAAATTCAAACTAAGATAATTTGACTACTTCAATTGAAGTATCTAAGAGATACAATACTGTACTGACCATTGCATATGTGCATACACACATTTGTGTCTTTTTCCACCAATCGTATTCTTCATGCAAATGGTGACATGAATAGTACATTAAGTACAAGGAAATCGTTCCTTTAAATTTACGTAGGAGCCTTGCAATGATGACCTTTGCAGCAATGCAATGACAAGATCAACATCATTTGGTTGCTTGCGAATTGATTCATTCAGCTGGACATTGATTTCTCTGTCATTGCACACAGCATCTTCAGGTTCAAACCCTTCAATACTGAAGATGCTGACTGTCATTTCAGCGAAACCATTGTCCGGCGAAGTAGATTAACAAGGGCAAAACCGGATCGCCTCGATATCTTATGGATAGAAGTCTTCCTGCTGAAGGAGTGAAAGTAGGGATTAGGTATTGTTAATTAAGCAGCTGATGTAGACACAAATTACTATTTTAGAATCAGCTATTTCAAACAGATATTTTTCACTCAATCATAATACATTGGCATTTAAATGTATTAAACGTGATAATTAACAGCTGAAAATTACAAATTTTATGATTTTGGAATGCAATCAATTTCCACAAATTAGAGCCTACCACAACTACATATAGGTCTATTTGCAATAGCATCTGTAAAACATTATCTCAAAGCAATAACAAATTGATTTTTATGTTACTGCTTATGTTTCTAGAGTTCATTCTTTTACGTTCTTCTCCTTTCCTCCACCGCACTTGACCCAACTCTCCCGCCTGAAGGGCAGTTTACGGGTCAAGGTAGAGCCTATCTCATACCAAGCCCTAACCCATGCAAAATTCCCATGTTTACATTGGGAGACAGTTCCTGTCCCCATACTGAATATGCTTTTCCAAAATGCTTTGATAACTGGAAAGATGCTTAGCTGGGGCCACACATATGCATCATCAGCATTAAACTACTGGGCCCCGTTGGGAGCAGCCGTCAAAAACTGAAGGGCGCAATAGCAAGGTTGGTCGTCATTAAGTGCCCTCACATTCCAATCATTCCATGCACAAAGAACAACTTAACACTCGACTTGTGGCAGTCCAGTGACTGCCACAAGTCGAGTGAGATTATAATTCTGTCATTTGATAATTGTCTTCAGGATTGATTTAAAGAGTAACTTATGGACAAGAAAGGTACATCAAGAGACAAAAGATACTACAGTGGAGGCCTTTAGACTTTTGCTTACTAATATTTCAACTTCTCTGTTTTCCACTTCCGCCATCCGACTTTCATTAGCAATGGAGTACATAACACTATCAATTAGTACCAATAGTAGTAAAGGCTGCTGGCAACATCAACAAATGTACGTTAAAAAATACATATTTACAAAAATGAATATAGACTATTTAAAATAGAAAATAAAATGACCAATGTCATTGACCTACAGGATGGCTAACTCATTGAGGGCAATGGCAGGGCAGAATGGAGGGAGGGAATTAAAGGGCTATCTACGGTGAGTGACTTTGTAAAATCCAACAGTTGGCATCTGGATGGAAGGAAGGTGTTGAAGAGCCTAAGAGAGAGGACGTGAGCCTCGAAGGGAATGACTTGAGGGCTGCACTCAACCCCAGCAGGAGATCATTTGGATCAAATGGACTGCCATTTCATGCTCCAATACACAGCAATGTATCTCACCTAATAGCAAGTGATTTAGTTTTGTGTGCAGGTGCCTCGGCGAACACGCGAATGAAAAAGTCATTCTCACAGAAAGAGGAGACGAAGCTTCATGGGATGAAGCGAGACATGGCAGAAATAAAGTCTTGTTGGGTTTCCATCCTTGTATCCACAATAGAAGAATTTAATCTAAAATAGGAATGAAATAGCTCACAAAGGAACTCTAACGGCCATTTAATAATGGAATTATGAACGTCCAAAGCATTTAGAGTAAATTATTTTTCAGAGATAAATACTCTCGAGGCTAGATGGTTTTTCTCAGCGGGGACGACGTTGGGCAAAGAGGGCGGGGGTTGCTGGGGAAAGAAATCTTATTTTGAGAACAGAAGACGGGTGTACCTGAAAGTGCCAAGAGGGAGCTATTTTGTCAATTTTTGGGTCGGAGATTATTCCGTAATTACTGACGAAATTTTAACTAATGCCAGATGCCAAAGGGGAAATTACTAATCATTTCAACTATGAATTCCATTACATTAAGAAACATTTGCTAGCACTAAAAGAAATCGAAAACGACGCAGTTCATAAAATGTGGTCTCTTGGTCTGAAAATAGTTCTCCATAAATGTGCCACATGCGCTAATACCTTTTTAACATAACCTTATAAATTAATTATGGCCTAAATATGAAAACTAGTTTCTTTCTTACCAGTAACCTTGTTCATGAACACTTTGCACTTCGGTAATTTCTTGCTGCGCTGGTCATCAAGACATAAATCAAGTGCAGTAGCTTCAAGGCAAGTATGGCCTTCCTGTACTAGCACACCATGTGATTGAAGAACTCTTTTAATCTGCAAAATTTTCATATTGCGACTTACTCGACCCATTTCGTCGATTTTTGTGTTTTTGGACGGGGTTTTTTTAATTTCTTGGACATGACTAAATGGATCACTTTCACGGTTAAGGTGTGTCGTTGAAGCTCTTGACTGCATCCTCGTAAATAACGTTGTCTTCCTAGCCGTACAGCGGGGAGAAACTAAAGTCCAACATTCTCCCAAAAATGCTCTCATTATATTTTCTAAATCAAATAGGAATGATATCAAAAACTCAAGACACTCATAAAATCAGCGTAACATTTGAAACTGTAACATTTAATGCCAATATGATACTAAGCAGCTTCATTGCTGTGTATGCTCTGTACAAAGTCATAAACTAGCGACCAGAATGGCGCCTAAAATTAGTTCCGCTTTACACTTGTTTCCGCAATACATCCCCCTACTCCATTAATCCGCATTCACCCTTTCCCGTGCATATATATATATATATGTATAATATACACTTGTGTGTGTGTTTTCATTGAGCAGTAACAGCAAGTGGTTACTTCGGGTATGTAACAGTGCTGCGTTTGAATAAAATCCAAATAAACAAAGTAGGGGGAGAGTGCTGTGGTATTTGAATGTGCTGTGCGAATTTTAAACAAAATTGCTCTGGACACAAATGTGGAATCATTTACTCACCAAGGATTGCTGATAATTAGTATTAGAGTTCCAATGGTTGTTGTGGATGCGGTGTCTCTCTGTGGACGTCTGTCATTAATTTGCTAATGTATAAATACCTAATTTCTCTATGTATGTATCTTATACGGAATGTATCTTATACGTGGTATCCGAATTTCAAGGCATTTTATAGTCTTGGCATCAAGCGATCATTTCTGTTTGAATGCGTGAATAATCTTTCATCATGCTGTACTTGAAATTTTGGCTTGCTCATAGAGAACTCAAGGCAACTGTGTTAGTAGAGTTAGTGGAGATTTTGAAATTTTCATGTTCTAGTGACAACAACCATCTGTTTTTGTTAATGGCAAACAATGATTTACTTCATGCTCATCTTGATGAAGGCAGTGACGAAGTAACTTTTTCAAAATTATATCATAACGTAAGAGATTTTGCTTGCCCTTCGCATAATTTGTATTTTATTTCAGTAAATGGTCGTTTATTTGAAAGTGATTGGAGCAACGTACAAAATTTCCGCGAAGTTATACTTCAAGGTCTTAGTCATTCTTCACTGAGATCTGTCGAATGTTTCAAGTCACCAGATAAAACATTCTTGTGCCTGGCTGACGATTCTGGTAGACTTTGGCTAAAAGAAAACGATAATTTGAATTTGATTGAGTTCGTGCGGGATAGTGACATAGAAATAAGTCCTTTTTGTCGAGAGAAGGCTTATCGTGAAATGGCAATTACCACTGGTATTGACTTTTGTGTTGTGCTTCTTGGGGCTTCGAGCACTCGTTTCAGATATAATTATGAAAATTCAGTGCATCTTCAAGAAATTCTCTCAGGAGAGTGTGGAAGCCTCTGCTTACATTCCGAGACGTGTCTTTGTGATAAACCCGATGATGTTGTTAGTGTGAATTCTGACGTCGACGAGGATGATGAACCGCGTGAAGCTTCTGAGAGAGTGAGCACAGAAGGCGCGGAATCTCTTACAGGTTTAAAGGTGAGTAAGGTACCAGAAATATTCCGTCGCAGTAATGTTCTTGCAGGGAAATCAGCCGTTCATGTCGGACAACTGTTGTTGGATACTGAGGTATGGGCTTGCGGGCAAAACCGACGTGGGCAGCTTGGAGTTGGCGATCAAGTTCCTAGAAAAAATGGTGCAGTTTGCCTACGTCAGCTCAGGCAGAGGGGATTAAAGCATATAGCCTCTGGAAACGCCCATTCGGTGGCGCTTGCAGCTGACGGGCAGGCATGGACCTGGGGAGATGATTCCGCAGGGCAACTTGGCAGCAAAGTTATGGAAAGAGGATCTTCCGGGTCTGTCAGCTCCCCCAGGGCAATCAGTTGGCCGGTAGCCATGGGACGACTGGTTGACGCGGCCGCCGGGGACAACCACACGATCTTCCTCACCGATTGCGGAACCGTGGTCACCATGGGAAAGTGTATGTAAGTTGGTGTAACTTCCATGTGTGATTAGATGAACCAATTTACTGTGCAAGTGTTGACATTTAGGGATGTATCCACATAATTGCACCCAGTCCATCTTTTACTCTTTGAGGGCCCTGTTCATTCGGTGCAATTGCCTCACCCCATGTGCGTATTGTCGGCATCACACATGCAACAAGCTAAGCTCACTGAAAAAATATGGAAATGCGTCACATGTACACTAAATGACATAAAAGCCTTTTTTTTGGGGTAATAATATAAATCTAGAGGTTCTGGGTGTCATGTAGTGTTGTACTACAGTTGAACCTTTGCAGACCAAAGTGTAGCTACTCAGCCCTGTGGTCACAAGGCTTGCGATTAATAGATGGTTGCTATCTGCAAAAAACTGTCCTGGAAACCTCCTCACCCGCTTTTTTGTTTTCTCATCCTCCAGGAATGAAAATAATGAACAATCCAATAGTAAGGCAGTTGGAGAAAATTTTCTGATGAGGAATTATAGATATAATATGTAGTTCAGCATTATAAATGCTAGTCATTGGTTGTAGCTTAGTCTTGGAAGAGAAGTGTAGAGATATTAATGGACACACACTGGATGTCTCAGTTCATGAATCATTCATAATAACTGGCATAAAACCATTGTGTTGATCAACAGAGTAAAATTGAGTATGATAATGTTCAGGCTGGTAACAGCTATTCGATGTGAAGGTAGCCATGTGCACCAGGCATTGAGGTATCCTCCAAGTTGCTTCCTTAGGTTCTGTGCATGTCACACTTTTGGAGATTTCAAGACAGTCAGCTTTGAGAATATTGAAATCTATACTTACCGAGAGAGTCATACTTTGATCTTAATTATAAAGCTGTTCGAGTTAAAGCCAAAAGTTATATTAAAACAAGTGTGCCCCTTGATAGATGAAATCTAGGGTTTGAGCGTAGACAAGAGCACGTTCCCCTGAAAATGTAATTGCAGTCCTCCTACATAACGGTAGATAATAATCACCAAATGACAGCACTTTTCTTGTAGACATTAATTTATTACGCGACCTGTTTCAACATAATACATCATCTTGTATGCATTTTTACCAGGGAGGGGGAATGCTAGGGAAGGAAGGAGAGTGAAATACAACGTTAAGAACAGTTTACACCAAAGAGAGAACTTATTTCCTGCTGCTGACATGGTGCACCAAGGTGATTAAACGCCAAAGTGGGATCCAGACTTGTGCAAAGGAGAGCGTTAATGTGTCAAGACAGTCCACCAGTTTCCGAGGCATTTTGATCTTAAGAACTACTTGTCTGTTTCTTCATGCAGACAATGCATACAGAGTAATGTGGTGTTTTACTCTCATAGATTGCCCCATAGCTGTTGCCTTCTTTTCTTTAGGACTCTTTCAAAATAAGCCCTCATATATCCCGCTGTCACTTTGCACTTATATTTAATTGATTTAATTGGTTTCTTAAGAGATTTCTTTGATGGCAGCTTAGTTCCCCGGGTCCTATTCCTGTGTTCCGACACCATGTAAAAATGACTTCCATGGTTCTTGCCTTGGAGAGGGGAAGGGAGGATTGCATGTCGGCCGGCCGGCATGACTGGGCTGGATTCAGCCAATGGGCCACAGGGCACTCGTCAACCCGAACCAATGGTGAATGAAAAGGTTGCTTGACTGAGTATCTTCCATGCTCAGCGACTCTGCAATATTTATGCATTGCCCTCCCACCTCCAGATGGAATGCTGCCTACATGGGCACAATCAAAAAGAAGAAAGGAGTAATTGACCATCTTGAATTTAAACCCAGCTAGTGGCCATCTTGTAGCATTCATGCAACAGTGCAAAAACTTAGGCAGTCATGCGTATAATCAGCATTGAAATACATATTCCTGGGTGAATTTGGTTTCTAGCACGGAGGAATCTTGCTTAACAAGCACCTCGTGCAATGAGAAAAAATATGGTAAAACAATGAATGACATAATGTTCACATGATGCTCTGCATAAGGAGTGACAGGGGAAGTCCTGAATCATGCACGAGCTGATTCCATGTGTATTTAGCACTTGTTCCACTACCATCTTACTGCCACTTGTACTCACATTTTTCTAAACTGGTATTCAGACGTTATTTGTGATTTTTTTGTGCAAATGTAAATAATATTTTGTACATAATTATAAACTTGCCCCAATTAATAATCCACAAGAAGACAGTCATTATTATTATTATAGGTAATCTACCGGTTAAGATAGCTTTTGGATGGACACAACTACCCAGTGAATATCTTGCCTCTCCCAGCAAAACACAATCCAACATCTTACTCTACTACAACAAGCCCCTCTTCATCTCCCTATACTTTCTTTCTCCCTTCATCCTGTCTTACATCCCTTTCATATTCGTTTCTCTTTCCTTGTTTGCCTAACATTCTCTCCTCCATCACAGTCTTCAACATCCCGTTACCATTCAATATGCTTTCAATCCATTGTTCTTGCCTCCTTATAATTTCTCCAAAAAAACCCCTCCTCCCCACCATACCTAGCACCCCCTCATCTGTTTCAGTCCATTTCAATCATCTCCAAAAACTATGTTGAACAGCACTGGTGACATTGGACAACCCTGCCTTACACCTATTCCTAACGCGGCACATCCAGACTCTCACACTCCCTCCTGAGCAGTCCAATACATGTACAGGTTATGGATTAGCCTCCTGTCCCTCAAATCTATTCCTATTTTCTGCATTATATTAATTAGTTTTCCCAATTCACTCTATCTAACGCCTTTTTGAAATCTACGAAATAGGCAAATACATCCTGATTGTATTCTATATTCCCCTCGATTAGTGATCTCATTACTGCAATGGCATCATGCGTACCTCTCCCCTTCCTAAACCCAAACTGATCATCCCCTAATTAATCATTTGCCCTACTCTCTATCCTTTTGTCTATGATCCTGAAAACAACTTTAGCTGCATTGGAAATCAAATTTATTGATCTATAGTTCTCACATGATGTAGCCTTTACCTTTTTCGGAACAGCAACTAGGAGGGGGGACCCAAAAGTAACGGGAATTGGACTGTGGTGGGGAGTGAGAGAGGGGGAAGCCTTTGTTTGGCCGGTCGTACATCAGGCGCACGCCTCCTGTGTCAGTATGCGCAGCGCCGACGCTGTGACTGGATCGGTCCATCCGTGAGAGCTGTTTCAGTGAAACAACTTTTTTCATTGTGGCGATAAAAGTAATGGCGGATAATCAAGAGCACCGCGCTACAGTGAAAATTTGTTTCCTGTTGGGGAAATCGGCCGTGCCGGCTCATACTGCCCTCTCTGTGATGCAGTTTTTGACAAAAAGCGGCACGACTTCGATTGTCCACGCCTTCCCCCCTACTCACTGGATTTAGAGCTCCCTGTGACTTCTTTTTGTTCCCCAGACTTGAAAGGGACATGTAAGGAAAGCGTTTTGACACTGTGGAGGAGGTAGAACAAAAATCACTAGAAGTCCTAAAGGACATCCCGATAAATGAATTTCAGAAATGTTTCAAACAATGGAAGCATCATTTAGAGAAGTGCATTGTGGTCAATGGGGAATACTATGAAGGTGGACAAAATTGAATGTAGATATATTGAGAATAAAATAATCTATAATGACATTCCTATTATTTTTGGTTCCCCCCTCGTAACACTGACATCTCACGAAGTCTTCCGGCCAGATTCCCTCCTCATCGCTACTACGAATCAGCACATATAGCCTCTCCTTCCCACATTTGCCTAAACCTTTCAGTAGTTCTGCAGGAAGGTTATCCAACCCCACGGTCTTATTTAGCTTTATCTCCCTTAATGCCCTTTCTATCTCATCATCGATTATGCCCAGACCTAAACTATCTTCCTCTACGTCATGTTCCTTTTCTATGTCTAACTTTGTTGGTCTAAGTTCTTGACTATACAGTTCTTCTGTATTTTCCTTCCATCTCTCCTGGATCTTTTCTGTGTCAACTATTATCTTCCCCACGTATCTCTAACTTTTAGCACAGATCTTCCCTTCTTACTTCCCAATAATGATTTGACCCTGCTGTATAGTGCACCAATTTCACCCTTCCTCTGCAAACTATCCATATCCTCACACTACATCTTCCAGTCTTCATCTTTTTTCTTTATTTGTTACCTGTCTCAATTTATAATTTCAATCTTTGTGCTTCCTTTTGCCTATTTCTATGTTTACGTTCTTTCATTTCCTTCTCTCATCTCTCCTTCTTTCCATCTCATCCGTGATCCATGGTGTCCTTGTCCTTTTCCTATTAAGAGTTCCTGTAGTTTCTTTTGCAGCTTTTGAAATTACTTTTCTAATATAATCCCATTTTTCCTAGATGGTACTCAGCTCCTATCCCTCACTCACAATTTTCTCTAAAGCCTGCATCCTTCCTTCTCAATTCTGTTAATGCTTCTACAGTCCATTTTCTAACCTGCCGCCCCTGCCTTATCTTTTTGAAACGGACACTACATTTCATAACAACTAAATTGTGGTCAGAGTCTGCATCCGCTCCCGGAAAGCTGTGCGAATTTATCACACTGTTCCTAAACCTGTGTCTAACCAGAATATAATCTAGCTGATACCTTTCTGAGTCACCTGGCATTTTCCATTTATACCTATGCCTTTGGTGGTGTCTAAACCAAGTGTTGGTGGTTACTAACCCTTGTCTCCTGCAGAACTCAATTGCTTTCTCCCCGCGGTCATTCCTTGTGCCTAAGCTGTAGTCCCTCACCTCATCACCATCTCTTACTTTGCCTACCGTTTTATTTCAATCCATTCATCTCTATCAAATGTTTCCCTGCAGGAACACTCGTGATTTTGTCCTCTAACTGATCGTACATCCTGTCCACTTCTTCCTGTGTATGTTTGCCTGGTGGCTTGTATACATGAGCAATGACCAACTTGTTGGTTTAGTATTTAATTCTACTAATAATGTTTTGTTGGTTAATTGCTCTATGTTTGGTATGCTTCTCCTACCTTTTTATTCAATATTTTTTCTTGATAGCATTTTTAATGTGACACCATCTCTGAATGGCTGCCCCATGGGGTCGGATGCCTTAACAGGTGCCTTACGGAGGAAATGAGCTGCGAGGACCACGGTTTGTCTGGCTCCTATCCTTCAACCTATCTGGCATTGGTGTCCATCCTGGCAGCAAATATAATTGCTTCTTCCAGTAAAGCTCTAGGGGTCATCAGAATACGCAAGCCCCTACACCACATCGAGGTTGTATTCCATAGAGAGAGAAGACAGTTATAAGAGAATAAAAATGACAATTAAAATCTATGAAAAAAAACATGTTAGATGCAATGGCTGATCTAGCATGCACTTACAATCAGTTGTGATCAGTGGTTTGCCGTATCCTCAAGAACAAGGGCAAGATTTTGGAGATAAATGCTTCAAAGGGACACCCAATGGTTATGTATTCTCATTGATTTTTAAAGCTTCCTATGGATTAATTGAAAGCAGTTACAATGCAACACTAAAAAAACTGGAGAACGTCATTTGTGAGACAGGAAAAGTGATTTGCGCTGACCTAGTTACGAAGATGTGAGGATATCAAAGGTTAAAGAAAAAGTACTTAAGAGATGTGCGATTGGAGAGTTTCGAGAGAAGAACCAAAATCCACAGCATTGCGAGGCACACTGAAGCATCAAGCTTGGGCACAAAGGTAGCCCAGATGTTCACCAGCATTTCCAACAAGGTCGAAACCAGTCTCTTATGGAAAACAATGTGACGTAGAGGAGAAAGTATTGCCTGGCTGCAAGGCAATGAAACATTATCTCATGCTGCAATTTTGTGCCAATGCAAACAGCAATTTTGAAACTAAACTGCTGCTATTTTACCATTTATAAACTCCATGAATCTTCAATGGATTGAAAAGTTTAGAAGTGTAGGCTAAATGTGGTTTGTTTTCCAGGTTGGTTCAATTCATGATAGAAGAAAAGATTAAGACGATCAACGATCCTTAACAATGTTTAATATAAAGATAATATAATTGGTATTCTACTTGTTAAGATGGATGCAGCCTATATTAGGGCACAATGATTCATTTGCTTGCCTCTCTTAATGGAACACTACCTGTCATCCAACATTACAAAAAAATACTTAAATTCCGCATATTTCCTCCATCCCCTCATTCCGTTCTATATGCCTTTCTTTGCATAACCCTTCCTCATTTCTCTAACATTCTCCCCTCAATTACAGTCTTCAATATCCCATTGCCGGTTAATTTGCTCTGTGCATCCATATTCCCTGCCTCCTAATGATTCCTCCCAACAATCTCCTCTCATCCCTACCATACCCAGCACTTCCTCATTTGTTTTCTTTTCGGTCCATTTCACCTTCTCCATGCCCATATTTCAAAAGCCTCAACTCTACGTGGATCATCCTGCTTCAATAACTATAATTCCTCACCATGCATTACAGCTTTCCATGTCTAAGTCTTAACGAGCATTTTCTTAAAATCCTTACTCGATGTCCCTGTCACCCATTCCCTCCTTGTGAAAGCTTCTTTCCCTAATGCATTCCTCTTTCCCTGAAATCCATGGTCTAAGAGTAGCTTAATTGGCTACAGCACTCAACCAGATATCAAGGGATTTGGTTTCGAATCCCAGGCAAGGCAAATGATTCTTACACTTAGTAGTAGTAGTAGTATTTAGGGGAGGCGACCGACAGCTGAAGTCATTTGTACCATTTGGGATGGGCAGGAAAGGATGAAGGGTGGAGAGAAACCCGGCGTCGGCATTAGCCTACTCTTTACGAAAGGTGCCAAGGGGTCTGCAGTTTAACGTCCCATCCGACGGACGGCGTACTCACTCAAAGTGCCCTCCACAAAGCACCTCAAGTAGGGATCGAGATGCCTCTGAAAAATATTCAACACCGCCGGGATTTGAACCCGGGCCCTCTGGGTGGGAAGCCAGTATGTTAGCTCCCGTACCATCTCGATCCCAATTCTTACACTTGTGGCTGAAATTGTTACATAGTAGTTTCCTTATTGAAGGCCAAAGTCAGCGGTATTTCGGTACAAGTACTTATGATGGTTAGAAGTTTAAGTACAAATATTTCCAGTTATCAGACACACACATCAATTCAGCTGATCCTCTGAACAGTTTGTTATTCTCATGCATAGGTAAGAGGAACAATTTTGAGTAGGGAATTTCATTCTCACCAATAGGACCATGGCCATGTCATTAATGTGTAAGGTCATTAGCAGACCCCAAGCGCACACCTTTCACCTGCCAATATTGCTTCATACCACTCTCCAAGTTAGCCTCATAGTTTGGCGTGCAAAGTAAGGAAATCAAAATGGTTGAAGAATCACTACCAAAGTTTTCCAAAGGCTTGACATAATTCATTGATGTGAACAAAGTCAACTAGCTGTTTGAAGTGGGGTCGATAAATAAGGTTTATATCCTTGCAAAAGCAGAGAAGATACCCAGAAGTATAACATAATGTGCAGTGAATATTGATGAGTGCACAGGATCCTGTATACCAGAAAATTGTCTTATTGCATAAATTTTAGGCATGTAGCTCTATTATTATGTGAGGTATGGTCGTATTAAAGTATAAATATTTTAATATTTATCGTAATAAATATGGTAAAAAGTGAGGCCACAGAAAGAGTACCCAGCCCCTGCGGCTGGAATTTCACATGCCATTGGGCAGACATACTGGGTGAGCTCTATCCTCACATAACAAACCAACCTTTTGGTAGATTAGTGTTGTTTTATTGGTTTTATTTATCATATTATTATTCACATTTACTCAAATACCTTCAAACTAAAGTAAATTCCATAAAGTTATGTTGGAGACAACAAACTTCCAACTGACATTGGATATTGATTTGAAATGAATTGCAAAAGGCTCTCAATCTCAATATAACAAAAGGCCATTTCTGAATGGTTCCACCCAGGTCCACCCATGAACTTAATTTCTCATGGATTTTACTTTCTTTCTTTTTTAGGAGCAATTCGACATTAAAGACTGCTGCACTAGATATTTCTGGTTTAAATGATGACAATGAGGAACCTATACAGGTTTTAGCTTCAGGAAATTTCAGCGTTTGCATTTACAGTTCCATTCCCACCAGGAAAACATTCCCCGAGCTTCATACATTGCTCAAGAGGTGGCGGGAGTTGCTGTCACAGTGTCATGCGTTGCATTCAGAGCTATTCCCTCTCGTTCCAAGCTCGCCACTAAACAAGCCCTCGGTTGCTGCCGGTGAATCTCCTTCCCGAGAGGAATTAGACTTGGCGGTGCAGGCCGTGACGGAGGGGTACCACCGAATTCTCGCCCTGGTCACCCTGACGGTTGAGTCATTGGGCTGGGTAGAGCACCATGCTCACCTCAGTGGCGAGTCCCTTAGTTTGGAGCACGTCGCCCCTATCAGCCACTGCAGCGAATTCGTGAAGGTGTACAGGACGTACTTGGAGGCAGTGTGTGACCTCCTGGCGGTGGAGGGATTCAAGGACCTCCAGCACTACTCGACCGTGGGCGTGCAGCAGGTCAAGGCCTTCTTCCCTGGAGAGAGTGATGAGAGGGTGGTGTCCTCCTGCCTCCTCTCGCCCCTCAGCCACCAGAGGCACTACTTGGATCTGGTGCAGGCCCTCAGCCAACTGCCCGAGAGGGGCTGCTGCCCTCTGGAGGGTACCGCACCCAAGGCACTGAGTGTGCCTGAGTTGACGGCCATCCCACCTCACCCATCAAGGGCGGCTCCCACAATGCACTGCTCCCGATCAGAGACAGCCTCCCTCTGCTCCACGGGGTCAAGGGGTGGCAGCGATGAGGGCACAGCGACGCCTCCCTCCCCCTCGCAGGGGAGTGTCACGCTGCCCAATGGCTGGGGGCAGCAACTTGGGTCAGTGGCATTGAAAGCTTGGCGCTCAATGGCCAAGGGAAAGGAGTGGGAGCGTGCACAGCTGCATGCCGAGTCCACGAGGGAGTTCTGGGAGGACGGGGGGAGGGGTGGGATGGTGCTGGGCAAGTGGAAGCCCATGCCGTTGTTGTCCTTGACCACGAAGACGAGAGAGAGGTGCGGTGAGGTTAGTTGCCCGAGTAACAGCCTGGCGGGGGGTCTGCTGTGGCGACCCCGGCTGCCCTCTCAGCGCTTGATCCGTGAGTCCTGGGTGTGGCCCCCCAGGGGTTGGCTGAGGGGGCCAGCACCCCTGCATCGCGCACCATCCCTCTGGGTTGGACGCCCTGGGACGCTCTTCACCAGCCCCGCCTCGGCTTCCCTCTCCCCCTCACCCTCGACCCCTTCCCTGGTGCTCTTGAACGATGCCTTCCTGCAGGTGGCGCCAAATGGGTCCACGACGGCCCATGCCCTCGCCACGCTCTGGGTGCAGCCCCTTCGGGATGACTCATGGGAACGTGGGCACCATCAGATCCCGCAGGTTGGTGTCAGAGCTCCTCTATGATTGCCCCTCGTTGACCTGAGCCCACCCTCTCCAAGCTACAGCGCCAGCCACTATTTCTGGAGATCGCCTTAAATGAGGTGCTTGGTGGAAACCCTATTGCACAGAATGTCAGGGGGGAAAGGGGTTGGATGAAATTTTAATAAAGGGAACACATTGTTTGCAGCCAACGGAAGTAATAGGTTTTTGCGCCGAAATGAAATGGTGCCCTTTCTGTGATATGTATCACAGGAATTCCACTGTTAATTAATTGTAGAACTGCCGCGTTTGTTATCTGTAAAATGGAGAATATCCACCAAGTAACGGCTAAAGCAGTGCCACATGCCCTTTGTGCGTTTATTTCTGGAGCAAAGTTTCCCTTGTGAAATATTTATGGGGCCTTCTGTATGTGGTCCACATTAATAATCTTTTGAAGTGGGCAATGGAGGTGGTTGTTTGTAACCAGTAGTTGTGAATGATCGCTACTAGTGCGTATTCAAAGTCATAGCTTTCACCTCTTTCCTAAAAGTTCTGTATATTTACTGCCATCTCTACAGTGAGTCCTGGCAGCTGTCCTCTCACCTTAGTGAGACTTGTCCTCATAGTGCAAACACCATGTACATTAGAGTCTCAAATACCCATGCCCTGGTTGACTGAGTTTCCTTGTTATCAGAGGTACAGGTTTAACTGTTCACCTTTGTATCACTTAAATAAAAGCATTGAAGTTATGTTTGTTGAGGTTGCACCAACCCAGTTGAACTCTCGTGTGCAAATGTTTCAATTGGACAACAAATTCAACTTTCACTTTCATGGGGTTTCACAGCAAAATTTTATCCATTCTAAAATATTTTCCAGCGATGAAAAGATCCTTTTATCAATGCTCAGGTCCCTGTAACTTTCTGAAATTCTTTTTGTGGCTTGATCGTTTGACACAGTGTGTCACTTTTTCTTACTTTCACACTCTTTCCTCATGATCACTGGGAAGCGGTTTCTCTGTGGCCGTAGCCACACCCTTCAGCTGTAATGTGTTGGCATGTAAGCCACTTCGAATGTGTTTTCAATACATTTCACGAGTAGGTAAGGGAAAAATTTTCTGTCGCATCGAACTACTTTGAAGGGCATTAACACAGTTAATCAGGCAACCTGTATGAAACTACTTCTTACCTACCACAGCATTATGACCTATACACTTTTCATGTAGGGAAGGCTCTTGGACCTTATTACTTTGTATTTATTGTGTTAATGTGTAATTTTAGGGGAAGGTGTGCCATAGATGCTGAGCAGTCTTGCTTCCAATGTCATGTTTCAATCAGTGATCACCATTAATACTGCAACCAACTTGGTAGACTCTGTGGAGGAATTTTCGGTAACCACAAGCTTTGCAATGTTAGCGAGTTAGCCGTGGGAAAAAATTAATCAGTTAAAAATCAGACAGTTGTTTATTTAAAGGATCGTGTACCCGTAACTTGCACTGAAAATTGTTGAGTAACTGTTAACCCAGAAAATAAGTGTCAGGTACTAATTAGTTGAACCAGCTTGGTGAAAAATTTTGTTATTGACTGTATTTGTATGGAACTCAGGAGAGAGTTGTCATCTCAAGGCTGCTGCTCAGGTCATCATCTCCAGAAGCATCTTGAAAAATTCCAACTTTTCCTAAGTCAGAGATATGACTTTTTTGAGTTTTCAAAATCGCCTTAGTATTCTGAGACTTCTTCTACTCTTTCCATCATTGTCTCAAGGACGAACTAACGTCCTTTACAAATGTCATCATTGTGACCTATTCCTTGAATAGTACTCGTCAGACCTCTCCTGAGTATTGTTTTGGCATCAAATCTACGGAAGCATTATCTCTGTTGCCTGGGAATCACTTCCGTCTGATTCTGAATGGATCATTGCAAACTGTACATTGATTTTCTTTGTGATTGCATCGGCTTTATGGTATGAAAAGAAGCAAGCAAAATATTGAGGAAGGGAGTTTTAAGATAGAAGAGGACACATCACTCAAGTTTCAGAAGTTGTATCTTCCAAATAAGGCTGCCAATTTAAATGCACTCAAATGTAACTTAGAGGCTGTTCGTGTTTGTGTAAAATGCTGTGAATTAGAAAATTTTAATCATTTACACAAATTTTTACTTACTTTTATTTGAGAAACTTCGTATGTTTGCTCCATATTTGGTTATCTGTCATTTTTAAATCTTGAGACTTAAGAAAAAGAAAGCCAAGGAGATTTTTAACAATTGATAGACAATTATTCTAATTCATGTATTTCAAGATTTTTACATGTTTTAAAACCCTTATAATGTTAGGGGTTAGGTGGTAGAAGAGACTCCATAGTATCAATCTCACCCAAAAATAAATACGACTATCTATCTGTCAATATATTTCAAATTGATGGTTCTGTAAGACTTGGGTTGAGTGACTGCAAGACTGTCAACATCAGCTAAAAACTAGCTTGTTTTCCAAACAAAATGGCAAAGGTTTTTCCTTGAGGCCTGTTCGAAATGACCCTGAAATTTTTGAATAGCGCGTCTCCAGTTGCTTATATCATTATCCGCCTGGAGGTGTTGTGTCTCAGGAGACTTCCCGAATAACTGCCTTGGACCAATTCGTTGATATCTTGTTTTATCGATTAGTTATGGCCATTTATGTGAAGGGGTGTGCTTGGAGTGGAGTAGAAAATTGGAATTGGGGGAATGAGCTCTTGGAAGGAGCAGCCTTGATCTAATCCTACATGGAAACTTAAGAATTGATTACCAAGGCTTATGGTTGGTATGCTATGAAACGCCCCGCGTATTATGAGTGGTTTACCCGATTCTAAAAGGGGTGGCAATCAGTGGAAGATGACTGGTGTCCCGGACGAGCATTAACGTTGACTGATAAACGAGAAAGTGAACAATCTCTTGTGTGCAAATCGACGTTTGACTGTCGGGGAACTTGCAGAAGAGTGTGGCCCCTCGATTGGTGCGTGCTACTAAATCCTGACTGAAAGGAAGAGGATGCACGCATCGAGTCGCTGCCTCGCCTGAAGACAGCAGACCAGAAACAACATTGAGTCCAGGTCTGTCGGGAACTGTTCGATTGATCTGCTGATCTTCTTGTCCAGGACCACAACAGGCGATGAGTCATGGACTTACGAATACAATATCGAAACGAAAGTGCAGTCTTCCCAATGGATTGATGAGACATCCCCCAGCGCCGAAATAGCTCGACAAGTACGCTTAAATGTCAAGGTGATGTCGACTGTTTTAATTCAATGCAAAGGGGGTTGTGCATCACGAATACCTACCTACCTAAAGGCCAGAGAGTCAACACGGAGTACTACCTGGGGTTTATTAGATGCCCAAAAGAGAGAGAATCAGGAGAAAACGGCCCGGGCTTTGGGGGAGCGGCGAGTGGTTTCTTTGCCTGGACAACTTGCTGGCTCATTTATCTCTCAGAACTCTTCGAGTTTTTAGCTTATAACAAGTCTGCTGTGCTTCCCCACCCATCCTACTCACCAGACCCTACGTGGATTTTTCCTATTTGCCAAACTGAGAACCTTGCTTAAAGGGAAAAGATTTGCCATCATTTCAGAGAGAGAGAAATTTGAGAGAGGAGCTTATGAGCATACCGGGAGAAGCGTTCCGGGACTGTTTCAAAAAGTGGAAACACTTTGGGAGAATTGCCCATGTACGTACTTTGGAGAGGAGACTACATTGAAGGGGACCCTTACCTATTATTTGTTAGGGAAGTAATTTTTTTGGTTACATACAAGTTGAGGAACTTTTGAAAAGACCTTGTGAATTGAGGAAGATTCAGTGGCGGCTTTATATTTTCCATAGATATACAGTCAAAATGAATGAAAATTCTACAGTATGTCTTTTACTGCATTAAAATTGGTTGCCTCATTTGGAAGGTATAGCTTTGGCTTCATATTAAGTTTGTTTTGAAAATATGTAAAGTTTACTGGTCCCGTGATCATTTTCACAAAGTGAAGCCACCCACCGTTGAATTCACTTCATTGTGCCTGTCCATGTATGTCCTCGGGGCTTCCACGAGGGAGGTCGCCCCCTCCAATGCATGGCATTTGCATTTATATATGCCTCCATATTTAGATTCAAAGAGTTTTATGAAAATGGTTCAAAATGTTTTCAACTTAATTCCTTTTTCCACTGAAATATTATCTAAATTAGTTTTCATGCGAGAGATCAAGTGGTCGCAGCAAATTCTAAGGCATGAACCTTGACCCCATTTTGATGGTGCACTTGGGGATCAGGATGGTGCGATCCCATCCATCCCTATTGGCGCAAATGACCTCGGCTGTCAATCGCCTCCCATAAACACTACCAACTCCTAATGATGCGCTTGTATTGTAAATAAATGCCAGAATCTCAGTGTGAAAATACTCAACGAAAATGGAATTCAAACCTGGATTAAATAAGGAATCTGAGTAATATAGTAATTTTATGGGAGCCGACTGACAGCTGAGGTCATTAGGGATGGATAGGAAAGGATGAAGGGTGGAGAGAAACCTGGCATCTGCATAAGCCTACTCTTGTTAGAAGGCGCCTAGGGGTAACACAGTTTAACGTCCCATCCGACGGACGCCGTACTCACTCAAAGTGCTCTCCACAAAGCACCTCAAGTAGGGATCTGGACACCATTGAAAAATATTTGCTGTCTCCGGGATTTGAACCCCTCTCTCGGGCTCTCTTTGTGGGAAGCCTGTACGCTAGCCACCACACCATCCCAATCCCCCTCTGAGTTCAAATCTGGGCTTTTGTCAGAGAATGTTTTTTTGTGGTGGGCAGTTGCAGTTTGGCGGCTGCTTATGTTACACTTGTGGTATTTCCCGCCATTGCTTTGGCTGTGTTGTAAATTTCCTGGTGGCCCACTTCCCTGCGCAGAATGCCCTCAAGATGACGATGCCCGAGGACTCCCTGACAGTGGTGGCTTCGAGCCCCGAGGAGAAGGCGAAGTGGCTCAAGGTGTTCAACTCAGCAATCATGAGCTGCTTGCAGAAGGAGTCGCCAGCGCTTGTGAGCACATCTCTCGCGACCCCTCCGACCTCGAGGAATGCCTCCCACCACTTCCAGCGACATCCACTCTACAGAAATGCAGTTTACACTGGTGAGGGCAGGAACTATGTTGGCAAGGATGAGACCCACTCTTGTTTCAGAAGTTACTGTGCGCATTAAAACCCCTTGCTAACACTCTCCCGGGGACTCTGGGTTAAAGGGCTGATGTTTATGGAAGGAGAAAATTATGAAGGCTAATTTTACTTCAAAACTTACTTAATTAAGCAAGGGTAAAAATTTATATGTATATTATTATTTCATCTCATTATTTTAGAATGGTAAAATATAAGACGTCATATTAAAACAAAAACAGTTATATTTGCAGTTTTTGAGTATCTTGGGATGGCTGAGATCCAATTGGTTTGCTGAGTAGTGCCAATTTCCGTTCAAGTGCCATGCATGGGTGGGAACACAAAGTGGCCCTTAACAAGCTGATCATCCAAAACCAAGGGAGTCTTGATCTTGGCATGCGGTTAAGTTTGGTGGAGAGCCAATGCAGTTGATGCTGAAACAGTGGGGAGCTGGATTCAGGGCAGTCTGTGCATCTTTTGGGGAAGGGGGAAGCTTTTTGAAAAACATCGAAGGAGAGCCCAAAAAATATAAAATGCCAAATTCAGTGTTGAGGCAAGTGTCCAGACTAATTGTGAATTGCCTGCAACGTTGGGGGTTAATGGGAAGGCTGAAAAGATTGTAATTTAGAAAGTGCTTACAGATTGTTCATGAGTTGGAATTTGATCTACTTTCTGTCTTGAAGTTAGGAAACCTCTGAGCCATGATTGTGTTGAATAGGGTGTGGCGGAAGTTAAGTGAAGGGAAGGGAAGGAAATCATTGCTCTTGCTCTTGAAGGGAAATCAAATTCATTTTTCTGTAGTCATCACATGATGCAGCCTTTACCTTTTTCAGAATAGGAACTAAAACTCATCCCACAAAGTCTTCCAGTGAGATTCCTTCCTAATAGATACTACAAATCAGTCTATGAAGACTCTTCCTTTCACATTTTCCTAAACCTTCAAGTAGTCCTGCGGGGGAATGTTTTTCTACCCTCACAACCTTATTTGATTTCATTTCCCTCATTGCCATTTCTATCTTATCATGGAGTATGCCTGAACCTAAGCTATCCTCTTCTAGGTCATGTTCTCTTTCTATGTCTAACCTTTCTAGCCTAATGCCTTTACAGTTCCTGTATATACTTGATCTTTCTGGAAGCTATCCAGCCATGCAATATTTTGAGAAAAATAGCCTACCTAGAACAAAGAGGCCTTGGTTGTCCCCGTCGAAACACTCCCCTAGGTGCCTCACACTCTTATCCCAGTATATCTTCCTTCACTTTTCAAAACAATGAGCAAAGATCTGTTTGTGAATGGTCATCAGCTACCTCATTGCATTCTCCTTAATCTCGTCCATGACCCACTGTTGGGAAGACTGGTATTTTGTTTCAGGGTCATAGTCACAGACCCATGACTCGCAACTCCAGTGATGGCCTTTTTTTAGAAAATCTGGGTGATCATTCGTGGCTTGTAGCAAGTCCCCTGCAACTGCAGCATGAAATTCCTGACATTGATGAGATAAAGGAGGGCGATGAGGCAGCTGATGACCATTCCAATAGAAAGAGGAGTAGTAGTAGTAGTATTTAGGGGAGGCGACCGACAGCTGAGGTCATTTGCGCCATAGGGGATGGACAGGAAAGGATGAAGGGTCGAGAGAAACCCGGCGTCGGCATTAGCCTACTCTTTACGAAATGCGCCAAGGGGTCAATCAGTTTAACGTCCCATCCGACGGACGGCGTACTCACTCAAAGGGCCCTCCACAAAGCACCTCAAGTAGGGATCGAGATACCTCTGAAAAATATTCAGCACCGCTGGGATTTGAACCCGCGCCCTCAGGGTGGGAAGCCAGTACGTTAGCCCCCGCACCATCTCGATCACCTCCAATAGAAAGAACTTTGTCAATTGTTCTAAGTGAAAGGGGAAGAAGGCCTCATTCTTCTAGGTGGGCTATTTTTCTCAAAATATTACCTGGTTGGATCCTTTTTGGACAGTCCTCGCATTCCGTCCATTTCTCATGGATCTTTCCTGGTTCAAATAATATTTTTCCCAACTTATTTTTGAATGCTTCCAATCATTTTCCCTTTTTATTTCCTGGCAGTGCTTTCACCTTCTCATACGGTGCACCTATTTCATCTTTTCTCTGCATAACTAAACATAGCATCCTCTGCAGAAGCATATTCTTCCACCATGCTTCTTTCACCATATTTGTTTCACACCTCAGGGTATTAGTGAACTATTTATACTTCCTTGTACCTAATTTGATGGTTATATGCGTCTGTTTCCTTCTCTTGTCATTCTTTCTAATCGTCTGTAATCCACATCTTCCTGTTTATTATTTCTATAGTTTTACAATGCAACATTTTCCGAGTGTAAAAGTCATTCTCCTTGACTGGAATTTAAACCCAGATCCACTATTTCCAACCGAGTGCTCTAGCCAGTTAAGTTATGGAGGCATATAGGGGTGTGTCACCTTTGACAAATTCCAAGAAACTGCGGGAGATGCCGTGAAAGTAACTTTTAACCTTTAATTAATAAAAATTTACCTTGACCTCGGTTTCTTGGAATTTGTTAAGGTGGAACACCCCTTGCGTTTGAATTTTGCACTTTAACCTCGTCACCAGTGGCACATCATGCACCAATACAAATGCCTGTGACATTGTATTTATGGTATTTTATCGCAATATCTTGTTCCTTAAAAGCCCCGAAAATTTTGGAGTGTAAGAGGATGCTTCGATAGCGTAACTGTCTAAAGCACTTGACTGGACAGTGAGGGATTCTGGTTCAAATCCTGGTCAAGGCTACGGATTTTTACACTCTGAAATTGTTGCATTGTAATGCATATTTAGCAAATGACTCCATTAAAAGTTACTGTCTTGATATCTCCCGCAGTTTCTTAGAATTTACTATAGTTTTGTTTGGAGCATTTGATATTGCTTTTTTAATAGGCTCCCATTTTTCCCAATAGTACCCAGCTCTCTTTCCTCGTTCATCCATTTCCCTACAGCCTACATATACTCCTTCCTTGTTAATCCTGTTAATGCTTTTACGTTCCATATCCTAAACCGTCTTCCCTGCCTTATCTTTTTGAATCAAATCCCGCACTTCATAGTAACTAAATTCCGGTTGGAGTCCGCATCTGCTCTCAGGAAGCTGTGTGAATTGTTCACTCTGTTTCTAAATCTGTGCCTAACAGTAATATAATCTAACTGATACCTTTCTGAGTCACCTGGCATTTTCCATATATACCTAAGCCTTTTGTGGTGTCTAAAGCAAGTGTTGGTGATGACTAACCCTTGTCTCCTGCAGAACTCAACTGCTTTCTCCCCGCGGTCATTCCTCGTGCCTAAACCATAGTCCCCCACCTCATCACCATCTCTTACTTTGCCTACCATTGTATTCCAATACCCCATCAACATCAAATGTTACCCTCCAGGAACACACATGATTATGTCATCTAACTGATCGTGTATCCTATCGACCTCTTCTTCCTTATGGTTGCTCGGTGGCATGTATACCTGAACAATTACCAAGTTCGTTGGTACAGCTCTCATTTCTTCAAATAGTATTCTATTAGTCACCTGCTATTTGTTAAATATGCTTCTTTCTATTCTATCTTTTTATTTAATATTATCGTTAGCCCTCGTTGGCTCTCGTCCCCTCCGCTGTGTATTATTCTATAGCTATCACTCCAGTAATCCTCGCCACCCTTCTATGTCACCTCGCACAGCCTTAAAAGCGTCAATATTTCCTCTTTCCATTTGTTGCTTTATATTCTAATTTTCCTGTCCTCAACATTGTCCTAACATTCCAAGCCCCTCTAATTCAGTGGCATTTTTTGATGCTGTCTCTTTAACTTTCAAGGATTCATGAGATCATAGCAACGGATGGCTTGCCTCCCCCACTGCCATGCGTGGCACATAACCAATTAGGCTGAGTCCTGTAGTTGTCAAGACTCTTTTGCGTTAAATTGTGTATCATCATGGCATTCAAGTTGTGGGATATTAATTATGTGGTTTCCCATTGCCTTTCCCAATGATGTTTTTAACATCACTTGGGTCGAATGGCCACCCCACTTGGGTCGAATGCCTTTTCAGGCGCCTCACTAAGGAACAGCTGCTGCGTGGACTACCTTTCGTCTGGCTCCTAAACTTCGACCTATCTGGCATGGGTGACCCTACCAGGAGCAATTATCATGACTCCCCCAGCATAGCTCCAGGGGTCAGGGGTCAAAATGCACAAGCCCTTCCACCTCGCCCCAAGGTTATAGTCAATATGGAGGGACCAATTGATTGCCAATTAACAAATGCCAGAGACTCTGGCATGGGCATCATGGTGTGGAATTTGTGCCTCTGCTTATTTGAATGTGTGTGTTTATATTAATGTTTCAAGGGGCTCTGAGGCATGGCATGCATTTTTTGTTGGTTTGTGCAGGTGGCTGGCTGTTGGGTCATCCACATGGGAAGGGCTTGCTCGAATGGCTTGGTGGACAGAGTATAGAAGGCATCTTCAAGGACGGGAAGGTCAACGGCCATGCAACCCACGTGGACCCATTGATCGGGACGTATGAAGGGCAGTGGAAGGATGGTCAGTACCATGGCCATGGTATTATGAGGTGAGGTTTGACTTCTTTTTGTGAATTTGGCCAAAAACCATCAAGTGCTAGCTCCTATTTAAATGCATTACCACCATTTTCAATCAGCGGATAGAAATGCATACTCATTTAATGATGAAACCAAATATACCCCTATATAGCTTGGCAGAAAATGATTGATGACAAATGAGGAAGTCATCCCTGGCATATGGGCCTGTTTTGACAGCCTTCCAGAATCCTACTTTTTGGTTGGCTTGAAAAAAGTCGGAGGAACTCTGTATGGAGTGTATCTCGAGCTAAAAGGAGGCGGTGTGGGAAAAAATCCACCCTAAATAATTTTTTTTCTCTATTTTTTCCAAAGGGTTTTTTTGGAATAACCCACGTTTTTCATGCTTAAATGTTGAAAGCAGGTGTAGAAAATCCACAAATTTGTGTTCGCACAGATTCAGGTGACTGATGCACACAAGGGGCAACTAAATTTTGTCCATCAATGAGTGTAGCCACTATTTCAAAATGCATTTTAATAAAAAATTGAGATCCATCTAGCTCCTTGCCATCTTACAATCAAATAAATGCGAATGTTACCATTTCTTTTTTCTTTTATGCCAACCTTATTTTTGCCGTAAATGTTATTTTGATTCCACTCATCCTGATTGAGACAGTGCTCGCCCATTCATAGGATGTCATATTTATATTTAAGGGTAAACAACTCGATTTTATTAAATTTAGTCCTGTGAAATTGAATGCTTGGCCTTATGACTAACCATGAAAAAAATGTAGCCTTGTTTACTGAGTTAGTCTAATGGACACATTCCCCTATTATTTGGTCATTTCAATCAATTTTGTCTAGGTTTTAAGACTATTTCATATGATTTGCCTGGAGTAGCTCTAACTTTGCTAAAATTTATAATTACATGGACAGAAAATGTTTATTTAAAATGATTATATATGAGGCCCATGGAAAAAGTATCAGACCTAGATTTTTCCCATGCACAGAAGTGGTACTAGGGTGAGCGTCACTGTGCACCATGCAAGGAGACGGCTTGCCTGAGTTTAAATCTCCACCATTGAGTGAGCTGCCTGCCCCAAGTGAGGTGCGGTCATGCTTGCGTGCTCATCGCTCTTTGAATTCTCTCTCGAGATGCAGGGACGAGCTGATTTTGTTGGGTCGTCCACTTATCAAGGTGCTCAGAAACTCAGGGTCAATGTTGGATGGGGCCGAGAAGGTAAAGGGGTGCCGGAGATGAGTGATGGGTAGGGCACGATGGGCTCGGTGGCAACCTGGAACGACAGACGCGGTAAAGAGAAGGCAGCCTCAGCAGTCTCTGAGCTGCAGAAGTGGAGCGGTGGCAGCAGTGCAGGGTTTCCCCCTCTTGTCAACTGCTCTCCGTGAGGTGGGAGGAAAGGGGGGTTTGAGGCATCTGCTATAAGCGCTGCACTTTGCCCTTGCACTTTTTTATGTCATTTGTGGTTGGAGTTGGCATCTTGGGCAGGACCCAATGAAAAAACTTCTATTAATAAATGTAATTTGGTATCCACCAAAGCACACACACACGTGTTTATGCAATTGCTCTCCTAGTTTCTGTTTTCATGTCATCTACTTTCTTACTGCTGTCACTAGATATGCAAATGGTGCCGTGTACGAGGGTGAATGGAAGAACGGCGTCCCCGAGGGCCATGGCATCCACAAGGAGGGCCACTTCCTATCCTCTGTGGCATCGGTCTACGTGGGGGACTGGGTGGCTGGTTGCAAGCATGGCTACGGAGTCATGGACGACATCCTCACTGGTAAGCCCTTGGCAAGTCCCCTCTCAGCATTCCTGCTGCACAGCTGGTGCTCAGTTCGTTTGGGGAGGCTGCTGCTCAGGTTCTTCCTTGGGAGTGGATTCGACCACGGGTGCTCAAGTTGCCCAATTGCATCACTCCACCAAAAACCGGAGGGGGGGGTAGGTTTGGTAGATGTGCCAGAGAAATCTCTAATTGGCACAGTTGTGTAGACATTTTCCTGCTGCTTTTTCAAGGTACATAGTGGAGAGATGATGCCGCCCACTGCATTTTGTTCTTCTCCCAGCCCTTGACCCAGTGTGGAGGGACTGCTTTGGGGTTGCACGGAGTCAGTGACGTTGCTTCGAGCTAAATAAGGGCCTCTCTGAAGCTGTTTTTTTTACACTTAGTAATTTCAGGTGTCACTTTGAGGAAGTGATACGCCGGGGTTGTTCATTTAGTCCTTAGGAACAAAAGGAAACATTATTTTAGGTGGATTTGTTTTATTTTGCAATGTAATCTCCTTTTAGATTGATGCACTTTTCTCAGTGTTTCTTCCAACATTTTTAAGCTGTGCAAAAAGTGCAATTTCGGGAGGTCTTCCAAATGGGCATCTGTCTGTGTTGGCTATGACCACTGCGTTTGACAGGAATTGTTTTCTACTGTGCTATTTTTCCAAGTTTGGAAATTTAAAAAAAAAGTCATTGGGAGCCAAATCCCGTGATTGCAGTTGATGCTGTAATTCAAGTCTTAATTCCATAGTATTTGCTATTGAAACTGTTCAGCTGTGCACCCGTGGATTGTCTTGGTGGGGGAGAATTTTTTCCTTTGTCAAATGAGGACATATTTTCTTGTTTTCTTTGCTCAACTCGTGCAATAATGATGCGCAATACATTTATCGTATGTCCTTTTTACGAGTAATCGATGCAGATGATTCCACCTGCATTCCAAAAAAACTGTGGCCATCACCTTGCCACCTCACCTCTAGTCCTTCAACAATTCATTAACTTTGATTTGTCGATCACTCATAAAACCATATCGTGGATTTTGTCAATCTTTTCAGAGGAAGTCACTTCCACTAGACATCCCTAACGATGTTCATCATTTGTGGATGTAGGGCCACTCACTTTAAACTCAGTTACCCAATTGTAAAGAGACGCAAACACAGAAGCAGATGTGCCACGAACTTCATCCATCTTGGCTCTCGTCTCTTTCATTGTTCAGCCTTTTAAATCAAAGTGTTTGATCATTACATTAAACTAATTTTTTCAAATTGTTTAAATAAACAAAAGTTTGTTGCGCTAACTGACTTAGACAATTGAATCACATGAGGGATTTAGCTGAAAATTAAGCAGCAGTCTATTGAGAGATGAGGCTCAGTAGAAGCAGATATTTTCCAATGTTATGAGTACCATTTCTTGGCTTTTCTGAGGACTTATTGGAAGACCCAAATAGCTTTTTTGGTGGCAACTTAGAGTTCTCTGCTACCTTAATAAGAAAATAGCTCCCCCACAATACAATTCTGGTGCGTGCAGTTTATAAACTGATGACTTTTAGTATTTCCATTATTTTAAAGATTTAATTCCTTTCGTTAGTCTATTGTTTAAGGTAGGTTTTGGTAGGCACAGACTTTACAGTGTTTAAGGTACGTGTTTGGTGGACATGGGCTCGCTACATTCAGGAGTCTCACCTATTAAGACCAAACCTGGCACCCCAAGCTACACCAACCTGTTCAATTCTGCATTCATCCTACCTCCCTTCATGCTGGTCAACGTGCATATCCTTTTCCTTATATCTGCCTTGGAATCCTAACATCCTCCCCTCTTCAGCATTACACCATCAATCAAAACGCCTTGCATCCACATCTCCCCACTCACCTTTCAAAACAATGAAATATATGCCCATAATCTGACCTCAATGTCCAAGTTTCTCAGCTGCACAAAACCATGCTACAGAACAAAGTTTTCACTTGTCTTTTCTTAACCTCTTCCATTAATGTTCTCCTACTCAATATCTCCCTTGTGAAATGTTGTGAAACCTTGCATGATTCTCTCATATCCTTGCTACTGTGATCATCTTGGTACCCAACACTTCCAATATTCTGCCCCCCTATCACAGTCTTCAACATCCCACTCCCAATCCATATGCCTCTCATCCATTTTTCCTGCTACCTTATGATTTCTCTCAACATTCCCCTCTCCTCCCACGCTATGCCTAGTACTTCCTCGTTTGTACTCCTATCTGTCTATTTCACCTTCTCTGTCCTTCTCCACACGCACATTTCAAAAGCCTACGACCTACTTATATCATCCTGCTTCAATGACCACGTGTCTGCACTGCGTAACTGCGCTCTATATCAACGTTTTAACAAGCCTTTTCTTAACAGCCTTACTCAAAGTTTATAATCAATTTCCTCCTCCTTGTGAAAGCTTCTTTGCCAGATGCAATTCTTCTTTTGTCCTCACTTCATGTATCATTCTGGTTCAAAACACTTCTGTTATAGGCAAACCGTTCCACCTGCTCTAACTGATTTTAAGGATTCCCTGCCGACTTACATCCCTATCTCCAGTTCTTCCTATACCTCTTTAATTATTTCCTCCACATATTCGTTGAACCACACCGGTGATAAAGAGGAACCCTGCCTTACACCTCTTCCTAACACTGCCCATCCGGACTCTCCGTTCCCCACTCACACCTAAGTAGTCTGCGACATGTACAGGCTGCAGATTAGCCTCCTGTCCCTCCAATCTATTCCTATTTTCTGCAATATACTCATAAGTGTTTCCCAATCCACTCTATTAAAACGCCTTTTCAAAATCTATGAAACAGGCAAATGCGTCCTGATTGTATTCTATTTTCCTCTCGATTAGTGATCTCATTACTGCAATGGCATCATGAGTACCTCTCCCCATCCTAAACCCAAACTAATCATCCCCTAAGTAATCATTTGCCCTGCTCTCTATCCTTTTGGTGATGATCCTGAGAATAACTGTAGCTGCGTGGGAAATCAAACTTATTTTCCTGTAGTCCTCATATGATATAGCCTTTACCTTTTTTGGAATAGGAACTAACACTGATCTCACAAAGTGTTGTGGCCAAATTCCTCTCTAATAAATGCTACAAATTAGTCCCACACTTACTTAAACTTTTCAGTAGTTCCGTAGAAATATTATCTACCCTCATGGCCGTATTTGATTTCATCCCCCTCAATGCCCTTTCTATCTCATCATCAAGTATGCCTGGACCTAAGCCATCTTCATCCACATCATGTTCTCTTTCTATGTCCAAGCTTGTTGGTCTAAGTTCTTTACCATACAGTTCTTCTATACATTCCTTCCATCTCTCTTGGAAGTTTTCTGTATCAACTATTATCTTACCCGACTTATCTGTAACTGTTAGCACAGATCTTCCCTTCTTACTTCTCGATAGTGATTTAATCTTCTTATGGAGCACACCAATTTCACCCTTCCTCCGCAAACTTTCCATATCCTCAAACTGTGTCTTCCACCATGCTGTTGCTCTGTTGCTCCATTTATTACCCGTCTCAATTAATTAAACAACTCTTTTCACTTCCTTCCGTGTAAATCTGGATTTGCATTCTGCCTTGTCTGATGTCATCACCCCCTCTCCTATTCTTGCCTCCCCCTCCTCAGTAATGGACCTGTGCAATTGTGTCTGTGCAAGCTCTCAACCCAAAACTTTAAACTCCAAGCCACCGGGAGCTTGCCCATGCATTCTCACAGAGACAAAATCAACAGCAACAAACCAGGAATCATCAACACTCCCTTATTTAACTTGGTTCCCGAGCTTAAAAGTACACAGACCTACACTGAATTTTTACACTCTGAAATTGTTGCGCTACATTTACTGTCCTGTATTGCCCATGGGAAGAAGGAGTCTTAGAATCTGCTAGTTCTGGCCGAGCGACCAATGTGTGTTGAATTGTGAATAATTGAAGAGACCTGCCATGCACCGAAACTAACAGCTCTGAATGAATTTAATAAGCTCAATCTAGCATTAAAGCGTCTTTGTTCAAATGATTCCCACCCCAACCCCAGAAGCATTTCTGTGGCTTTTTTCATTTTGTCATAACAGTTCTTGACAAAATAGGGCGCCCTAAGTTGAATGTAATTAATTTCCCGCAGTCAGATCCCATACATTACATGCAGATTCATGTATGCATGGATTTAATGGGGCCTTATAAGAACATGGTGAAAATGTTCTTTTACCTTATAGTCACTCCTGCCATCAATGTGTCTAATGAATCTCAATTTTTGATTTGCTTACCTGCAGATTTTACGTATATTGGAACCCCTAGTTAAGTCGTTAGTAACATTATAGTTAGTATAGTAACACCTAGGTATTTTTCCATATCAACTACCTCTAGGTCAACTCCAGCAAGTTTGTGAACAAATCCCATTGATCTTTTAGACTAATTTACAGTTGCACATTTGTTATGATTTAATGACAATCCCAATTCATACACCATTTCCAAATACAATCTAGATCCCTTGCTAGGATAAATCGATCTTCTTCCCCAGATACCTCCCAGTAAATCATCTTGTCATCCGCGAACATCCTAATCTTGCTTTTCGCTTCACGGTTTAATTCGTTAGCAAATATCAAGAAAAGCAAAGACCCGAATACACTTCCCTGAGGTACACCAGAGGTCACTCGTACGCCTTCAGAACTGGTGCCATCAAGGACTACTCTCTGCTCCTCTTCCAACAGAAAGTCTTCAAACCAATTTAATGTACTCTTATTAATGCTAGCGAACTTGAATTAATAAATTGGTGACCACGGGGAACCTTGTCAAATGCCTTTATAGAAAATCCAAATAATTCCTCTGCCCAACCACCACCACTCTCGCCCAGCACCCTCCCTCGGAGTAGGCCTTTGGAGAGCCCTATCTGCCTGTGTTGTTGCACCACATTAATGGGGCCGTCCTCTGTTCCTCAGGCCAGAAGTACCTGGGCATGTGGGAGCGAGGCGAGAGGAGCGGAAGTGGTTTGATCGTCTCACTGGATGGCATTTACCACGAGGGGACTTTTGTGCGTGGATCCATTGCGGTGAGTGATGCGTTCCCTGTTTCTTCACTCTTTTGTGCCCTACCCACTTCCCCCCTCTTTGCAGATCTCCATTTCATTCATATGCAATGAAAGAGAAACTGTTTTCTATGCACGAGTGCCTTAATGCTTCCATAGTTTAAGGATAGGCTGTGTGTAGCTAGTAGATGTTATTGAAACCTAATTTCAGTTTCCTTGTGTACGTCTGTGCGTTTACCTTTTCTATTTTTATTTTCTAATTTTTGGCATAGTAGGCACCTGGTGAAAACCCTCAAAAATGGATGTGCCACTTCAGATTGATGGTGCTGGTGGGCAATAGCACATTATTTCCTCACTCTTGACCTCTCACCATTTGGTCATTCCTCATCTAGTTTTTTCGGGGTCATAAGAGTCTCACTAAGTCCAATAAATATATATGTCCAATAAGTATAAGTGTCCAATAAATAGTAGCCCATAAGATTCCTGTCTGTGGAGAAGTCATGAGTGTACCGTTGGTCACCCCAAATTTTCTATTGAAGGGCAAGGGATGTCATAAGGAAACTGGTGTAATAATTGAATTTTTGAAGTGTTACTCTAGAATAGGGTTGGAAAACAGAGAGGCAGTAGACCAGGTGGGCGATTGTTGTAGCAGGCCATGGCCACCCAATCACCGTGCATCGTTATACATGTACCCGGGAATACCCCCGGTCTATTCATGTATTCATTGTTTAGCATGTGCACTGTGCGAGAGCCTTGTGCTTCAGAAATTATCCATGTATTCCTCGAGCTTGGCACAGCAAAGTGCTGCCACGACGTGGGGTGCAGTGGGATACCAGTGTTTTGTATGATGTTTTCACTGTTGTGTGGCACAAAAAGAAGAGTGGTTTGTGGATGCTTAAAAGCTATGAATCACCAGCGTAGTGTGCAATGTTTCCTCTTTCTCAGTTTGGCACATTTGATGGATGCTCATATAAGGGCTGCACCGAGAGAGATTCAAAGCACGTTTGCATGAAGATCTGATCAGAATACACCCAGCGGGTGAATTGGCGGGAAGAAGTGTAATGCCAATGTTGATTGCTCAATCGAGTGCTCCTTCCCAATTCCTTATTCTTGGCCTGGAATTAAAAAGTCATGGAACAGAATCTGTGCATCATGATCTTTGCGATACCTTCCCATTGCACGTTTGAGGAGAGGCGAAGGGGCTCACATTTGCAATGGTGGATTGGGTAACTTTCTACATCTATATCAATACCCTGCAAGCCACCAAAAAGGTGTGTGGCAGGGGGTGCAGCACCAGGAGGAAAGGGTAAGGGATGAGGGGGTTAGGGTTTTTCAAATGGATGGGGAAAGGTAAGGGGAACCTGCAAAAAAAATATGTAAATATAATCGTAAAACCATGCGCAGTCGCTACCTTGTAGGTTAATACTTATTATGTCGAGCCGGCTCCTGGGGGATTTGGATTACAAGCATTCTGGTCTCTTATTGTTCTCGCAAAAAATTACCATTTAAACATGTCTACCTTGCAGTCAATCTCTCTGATCTCATATTCGTGATCCCTCTGCCCGTAATACGTTGGGGTTCGTATTATGTTCTTGATGTCATCGGAAAGGACCCATCTTTAAATGTTTTTAATGAGTTTAATCTATATTGTAAACGCCGCTGTGTAAGGGAATCCCAGCCTAAGTTTTCTAGCAAAGTAGTTACGCTACTACATTGGTCATAACAATTTTTGACAAATCTAGCCCCCCTCCGCTGAACTCGTTCCAATTCCGAAATTAAATTTATCTATTTATCTCTTGAGGACCCCATATACTGGCAGCATACTCTAGGTGGGGCCTGACTAGGGCAAGAAAACATCAATCCTTCACTTTTTTGTCACATTTACCCAGCACTCTTTTTACAAATCTTAATTTTTTATTAGCATGACCGCATATTTCCCGTATGTGCTTTCCCCAGGACAGTTCGTGAGTAATTGTTACACCCAAGTATTTCAAGGAATCTACCCTCGCGATTTCTGTTTGTTTCACTTTGTTACTAAATGTGGGGGTGTCACTCTTTTCCCAAAAATATATTCCTATGCATTTTTTCAAATTTAATTCCAATTGCCATGTATCGCACCAAGTCTGGATTGCATTTAGGTCGTTAGCTAACGCGACTCTGTCATTGTGACTTCGAATGTCCCCTTAAATCACCGCATCGTCAGCAAAAAGATGGAGCCTGCTATTAACCATGGCGCTGAGGTCATTTATGTAAATAAGAAACAAGAGGGGGCCTATGACACTTCCCTGTGGTACACCCGACGTGACCTTGACGGTCGATATCGGATGATACACCGTCCAGGACGACTGTTTGAACACGATTTTTAAAAATTTTCTAATCCAGCGTATAACACTCCCGTGTATTCCATATGTTTCCAACTTAGCGAGTAACTTGCAATGAGGGACTTTATCAAAAGCTATTTTAAAATCAAGAAATATCGCATCAACTGGAATATTACTTTTGCGGGAATGCATTATATCATGAACAAAGAGTGCGAGTTGAGTTTCCCAGGATTTTCCCTTACGGAACCCGTGTTGGTTATCAATCAATAAATCTTGGCTATCGAGGTACCTCATTATTGAACTAACAATGATGTGCTCAAGAATCTTACAGGAGATTGAGGTAAGCGATATTGGCCTATAATTACTGGGTTCCTCCCGGTCTCCATTTTTAAACATGGGTGTCACAGAAGCTAACTTTGTGGAACTCCATCATGGTGTGTACAAACGAAAAAAAATATTCTATTCCATATGAATTTATTAGAGGGGGTCAAATGGAAACCGAACACCCACCATAACACGCAGTCCGTGCAAAAGGTGGACACACTGTGGTTACGCATCGAAACTGCTATCGCAGTTGTAGGAGAACTGCACAGTGACAACTCACGGGTGCTTGCAGCTGTTGGGTTATGTCCTTGTTGGTGCGCGAACTGGTCTGGTGTGAGCATTACAGGTTCAGGTTTAACTTGGTGGAATTCCTTCCTGATGAAATGTCGAGGAGTGTATAGTAGACGTCAAGATGTGGAAGTGCAGAGTTTCTCTCTTTTCTTACCCTTGGTGTGGCGTGTGTGTGGGTCCGGGTGTAGGAGTGGAGAGGCAAGCAAAGAAGAAGAGCAGAGAGGTGTGGATTGTTTAGTGGGGGCTGAGTGAGCATGGGATTTTCATCGTCCTTCGCGTGTCTGTGCTGTGTGGTGAACATGCCTGTCCCTGACGAGTGGGCACGAGTGGGAGATTCCGAGAAGGGTGCACACCGCAACCACCTCTTTCCACAAAACTGGAATTGATCGTTTCGTCTCCCAGGGGGATACATGTGCATATTGACGCTTTTGCTCATTACTTGTAAATTAAACCATGGCACGCTCACGTTGTTGTGGCTGCTCGGATTTCATTTGACGCCCCCTCATATAATTGTGTGGAATAGCTGTGTGTTTTCCATACCTATGCATCGTAAAGGGTGCCTATTTAGAGATGAACATGAAGTGCCTCTAAGAACAAAGCTTTCTGGTTGCATTTTGTGTTGTCTGCCTTTGTCAATGTGTGAACTCTTCCTGCTGCCGTCAATGGGTCCACTTGTGCCATCACTCAGGGGCTCATGAAGAATGACAAGTGTTGCCAAGCATATGAGAATGTTGGAGGTGAATCAATGGGATTAAGGGCATTCGCTTTGCTTCCCCGCCCTACTCCAAATAAATGGATAGCACATGCCAGTTACCACATGTCACCTTATCATCATGTCATGAAATCAATGATTTCCATGAATTCTAGTTTGCCTTCAACTCATGCTGTCTCGCACCTCCCTTGAAAATGCTGGAAAGGCATAAATATTTATTGGACACTTATATTTTCTCCCAGGGCAGGAAAGATCCTGGCAATCCAAGGGCAAGCCAAGAAATCTACAGAGTGTATTAAACATAAGTGACATGACAGTACAATTAAAACTATGAATTTATTAATGAGTGACAAAATAAAAAACTAGATTACATATCTTCCATAAAGATTGCCTATCTTACTAATTTTTTCATGTTTAAATATGCTGCTGTAAGCACATGTCAGGCAATTTATTCTTAGTGCATATAGAATTTCTACGCACTTGTGTCACTGCGGGAATAATAATAATATACTTTATTGATGTTGATAAATGGTACGAGCATTTTAGCTGTCGCCAAGTTAAATAGTACAATATATAAACTAACACTGCATAAAATCTTAAATGAGATAAAAGTTTTGAATAAAAAAGTTCATTAATCGAATAAAGCGGGTGTGCAAGTATCCAGTTACATACCAATTTCTTAAAACTGAGTTGGCAGCCAGTTATTTGGACAAATGTTTACATTATAATATGAGTTATAAGTTGAATTCAGTCTACAGTGTTTCTTATCAAGAACAACACCGTTCACGACAGAATGAGTTAGCATTAACTCTAATGGCATAGTAATGGGTATCAGATCTTAATGGCTATATTTCTAAATTAACTTTCACATGAATCAGAGCCTTCAAGACAAGATTCGAAAGAAAACTAAGCACACATGATTCCATGCATAATAAAAATACATCGAAAGAATACTGATTGAATACTCATTGAAAGAATACTCATTTGAAAGGAGAAAGTTGAGCTTTGTTAACATATACACAGCTTTACTCAGTTTATTACAAATCTGACTGATGTTTGTCTCCCAATTAAGTTTTGTATCAATATAAATACCTAGTATTTTAGTAGTTTCATTTCAGTTTTTTTATAAATTTAAAGACTGCTTACAATATGCTGGTTTTTTTAGCATTGAAATGTTAATGATTAATATCAAACCATTTCTTAATATGCCTTTGGGCAGCACTAGATAGTGCCTTTGCACTGTCCCAATGCGAGCATTTTTGTACAAAAATGGTGTCATTGGCATATAAAACAAACTTAGATTTTATATTATGGGGTAAATCACTAACCAGGATGATGAAAAGTACTGGGCCAAGCACAGAGCCCCATGGGGCACCACATTTTACTTAAAGAGTAGCAGATTGACATCCATCAAGCTCCACCAATTGGAGGTGATTAGCCAGATGTGACTTCATTAGTTGCTGTGCAACTCCCTTGTTGCCATGATATTCTTGCTTTGAAAATAATATGGAATGATTAACACAACTGCAAGTCCTACTGAGATCACGTAGTGTCACAGAGACTGGATCCTTCACTTCAAGCATTGTTTATGACATGATTACCAACCAACTTTGTAGCCATAATTTTATACTTACGAATAGCTTCAAAATTCTTACCAAAAACAGGGACTAAGGCACTGGGGTGATAGTTAGTTAGTCACATACTAGAGCAGCTATGACTTATGAATCACCTCTTGCTTTGGCAAAGTTATTCACAGTTATTCTGTCAGTTAAGTTAGTTCAGTTTTTTATGAGTGAACCTTCCCTGAAACCAAGTTGCGTGTTGGAGATTATTTGGTGTCCATCTGAGCTACTTGATGGTTGATAATGGGCAGCCATTTCAAATGTTTTTGAGGAAATGGGAAGAAGCAACATAGGATGGAAATTTGCCATCAGATCTTTCATTTCTCTCTTAAAAAGAGGTTTGACAGCTGTGAAAGTCAAATCTTGAAGGAAAATACCAAATGTTAAGGTATTAGTTTACAAAATAGTTTACTGGTGGGAAACTTTACCTCTTTAATCATGTTAACCTTCCCATGGACGTGGTGGAAAGGCTTGTGCATTCCAAAGACCCCTAGAGCTGTGTTGGCGGCAGCAATGATAATGGCTCCTGGTAGGGTTACCCATTCCAGATAGGTGGAAGGTTAGGAGCCAGACGAAAGATAGTCCACACATGTGTAATGAAAGATAGTCCATGTGTTCCTTGGTGAGGCGGCTGCATTTATAGAAGTGGGTATTGTAGATTCAGTGCTCAAAGGACTCAGGTTGAAATAAAGGAAGCAAATCGAAAGCAGCAGTGGACACTGCTTCTCTAAATCCTAATTGACAAGAGAAAGGCAAAATTACTGACAGCTGTTGAAAATACCCTGAGTGCTAAATGCTTGTGAAACCAAAGCTGTTGATGGTATATTTATGGAGTTTTATTTGTTTGATTAATGTTTATGTTGACCAAAATAGAAATTGTACAGTTACTTATCTCAAAGACTCAAATTTAGCACGGAGTAGTTGAGCCATTTCCTTTGATTTTTAAGGATACAGTGCTAACTCTTGTTCTTTTTGATTGATCATCTTCGTGTGTGATCCCTAAGAAATATATGCCGGTATCCTGAGTTACTGGATATGTAAATGACATATTTTGTTTTAGCTCTGAGCTTTACATTTTATTTGTTAAAGATTACTGTTGTAGTATGATTCATTTATTAAAGTTAAAAATGAGCTGAATTTATCAAATTTTTGTTTAACCTTTTTTTATAATTACCTCTATCTAACCTTTGTGCTTTGATATAAATAAAATACCCTGTTAGCAGCCTTCATTTCTTTATTCTCATGAAAAGGCACCTCTGTTTCGAGGTTGATATTACAGGAATCTCTTAATACTATATAATATGCAATGCAGTTCGAGTTACAAGCAGACTAACAGGCTAAATGATTGAATAAAATGGTGCTTGGCTGTATTTTTTTAAATTTATGTCAACAATTATCCTTAAACTTAAGGAAAAAGGTCCATAATCGGTTCTTTTTTTTTAAATGTCTGGAAGTCCCTAAAATTGACCGGTATGGTGAATGGTAGCCCTGAATTAATGCGACGTAAGGTTTTACAGTATGTTTCAGTTCATTTTTACTTTGGTGCTATTATTCAGATTTTTAGCATAATGCCGCAAAAACACCATCACTATTTTATTAGCTTCATCTATTGGACTAAAATACCCATATGATTTGTTGTCTCTGGTGAAACTTTATGGAATTTGCATGCCATACAAAGTCAATGACTTCATTTCAATATGCCCATATCATCTCTTGGTAATGCACAATTGTTCACTATTTGAGATGAAAATGTCACTATTTATTCATATTTTCCAGAAAAGTGACACTTTTTTGCCCTTCAAATCTGTTTTGGTTGCAGTAGCAGTCCACCCAGATGAAACCTGGGTGGGTGGTTTGAACGTGTCCCCCCTCTCTTTCTCCCGCCCAGGGCCACGGGGTGATGGTCCTGGAAGAGGGCACGCACTACGAGGGTGAGCTGCGTGGCATTGGCGTGTTTGGGGGGCGTGGGTGCTTGACGATTGCCCCGGGTGGGCACTGCCTCGAGGGGTTCCTCTCTGGGTCATGGGACGGAGAGGTGAAGGTCAATGGGGGCACCTTTCACTTCAAGAGGGCTCCCACATCACCGTCAGGGGACCAACCTCAATCTTCCAACGGCTGGCCCTCTGCATCAAGTGCATCTCCGACACCCAGGTAACACCAATCCCCATTTCCTAAGTCTTGATTTTCCAGCCTAGTGGCAAGGAAGCCATCTGATCTTGGGGAGGAGCTTTGATGCCTCACTCCATTGAATTGCAAGTGAAGCATTGAGTGATGAAATGTTGTGGCACTATGGTTGGAGCCACATGGGTATTGAGTGTGCCATCCAAGCTAGCCAGCCCCATTAACCCATTCTCCTCTGCTGGAAGCATTCCGTCCACACTTAAGTGGTGGTTTATGCAATTTAGTGGACATACGATGCAAAGGTGTCTTTAATGTAACATACTGCTTTTAGTTATTTTGACAAAACTTAATTACATGCATATTTTTATTTACCTGTCCATGGATATACTATTGCCATCAAAGTAAAGTGCTGCTGTACTATGACAATTTTGACTAGGGTTTGTGTGTATGCTTACCTATTGTCATGAATGGAGATCATTATTGATGTAATTATATTACCATTGTAATCTTATTTTTAATGTTAGCCAATATCAAAATATAGGCACTGCAAAGCCGTAATTCCCTCCCCATGGACTACAGCCCCGGCCTGGTAGAAGGGCTTGCATGTACCTATGACGCCTTGGTCTGTGTTGACCAAGGAAATGATGATTGCTCCTGGTAAAGTGCCAATGCCAGACAGTTCAAAGGACAGGAACCAGGCGGAAGGTAGTCATTGCAGTATTTCTGAGTGAGGTGGCTACAAGGGCCCCAGTGGGGTAGCCATTTCAGTGATAAGGTCGGATTTAAAACATCATTGAGGAAGACAGCAGAAAACCACCTCATCCCATAATTCTATGATAGACAAAATTGTGAATATCAGTCTTGGTAACTATTGGACTCAGCCCACTGGGTTGTGTGTTGTGCCAGGCAGTATGAAAGGGTAGGCTTCCATCAACTGTATCGTCATGCAAAATCATTGCAAAACCAAGTCAACGGCAGCTGAGAGTAGGAGGCAAAAGAGGACTCTCCTCTCACTTACTCCCCACTTGGATCCAGACTATATAAGTTGAAAAATGTTGATGTACTTTACCTGATGATGATGTGCAGCATTGAAACCATGGTTGTGAAATATTAAATTCTTTTGGTGGAAATGTTAAGTTTCTTTTTACACTCATAGAAATGAGGAAAACAGATAGAAAACATAGGCAAGTCAAATGATTGAATATTATTGGTAAAGAGATCAAATCTGAAGCAAAAAATGTGGCCCTTATTCAGGTCTATGTACTTGAGAAGAAGTAGCCATCTGGAGGAAGGAATAGCCAGGGTATATGATTAACTGGAGGTAATAATTGTGGGTGTCTCTGGAGGGAAACGTTTGATAGTGATGGGGATTTGGTGGTTTGAGGGAGGAATGATAGAGAGGGAGGACTATGGTTTATGCACAAGAAATTGTGAGAAGAAAACAATGGTTATCCATGAAAAATGGTTTAATCAAATTTTTTTCCAGATAACAATATACATAGAAAATGCTAGGGTTTTCCAAGAGATTTTTGTTCGACTATATAGCAATCAGACACAAATTTACGTAGTGTAATCATTTCTCAAGTTCCTTGGGATGGAAACGAGGAAGATGAATAATGCTTTACTAAACAGAAAAATTCTATAATTAATTCATCACCGTAAGATTTAGTGGTTCCTTGACTTGCTGACCTTTCTAACTCACTATCAGATTCACAGCACTTGGGAATCTCCAACAGTAATTTATACAAAGTGCCAAGAATTGCTCGGGGTACTCAGTAGTTCAAACTTAAATTTTCAAATTATTTTTATTTGATAAGTAATGGAAATATTAAAAAGTATCCAGTCTTATACCTTGTTCCAAATTTATAACTTAACATTATGGTTATGCATATTACATGATTTATAATTTTCCATGTTCTGTTGATATGAGAAAAAAGTTCTAGTTACTTATTATATTTTTTTATATTTAAAAGTGATTACTTGCTGCATTTTGACATCTTGGATGTGAAATTCAAAATAGCTGGCATTGACTGCCATCTGGTGACATCCAGTTTGGCCACAAAGAATCAATCAAAATTACAACATAAACAAGTAATATTTTTTTAATATTATTTCGACTGTAGAAAAATTATGAATGAATTAAGACAATAATTAATTTTCTGAATCAAAAAATTGAATGGCTAAGACTATATTAGGTTTTATTATTTTTTAAATCTGGCAAAACTTTGGAAATGTATGTGTGCATTTACAGATATCCTTAGTCACCACTTCAAGAATAACTTGTTTGAATAAAAATTTTAGGTTGTAGATTTCCTGATTTTTTCCCTTGGCTGAAATTGGACCACTAAGTTGAAAAAACCACTAATTTATGGCATGTGGAATTAATCATTCCATTGTATCTATATTTTTGATAAAATAAAAAAATGGCTCTAATGGCAATGGTTTTGCCACTAAGATAATGTTTATTCATGAGGTAAGTGTGCATAAAACGCCAGGATTGATGAAATGTCAAATTCCAGCAGCGCATTATTTTGATGATGACAGTAGAATAGGTTGGACCTGAGTATCGGAGAAAAATGAATGAAATTGAGGACCTCATTCTGCAATGGACACCATGAATTGGAATTAGGTAGGAAAAAATGGGAAAATAGGGAGGGAATGAGGAGATTTGGGACACCATGAATTCACTTTCAGATCCAGTGCTGTCAATATTCTCCAAAGAGATTGATGGCTCCTCCCTGCCGAGTACCTCTAAGGATGTTGTCTTCCAAGTGAGGATCGATTAACTCTGGTCCCTGCGTGTGCAATGAATGGAAACTGAGTCACTGCCAATGAGCCATAAACTCTGTGAGCTCACTATTGGAAGCTGAAACTCACTCTTAAAAGAGGAATGAAATTTTAGTGAAATGGTTGATGAGCAGTAATTGTAAAGATTGACCTAGGTTGTAGAGTCCCTGAATGTTTTCAGGTGTAATAAAAGATTTAATCTCTTGCATAAATTGGATGTATCTTTAGCAATGATTTTGAAAATGTATTACTAGTCTCATCATTTAATGGTAGGAGAGATCATGTCGATAAAATCAGAGAGATTAATTGTATAGCAGACAGATTTCAAATGTCATTTTGTTCCACAAACTATAAGGGATCATAATAATGTTGTCCAATTTCGCTGGGAGGGAAAAGTATTTTGGTCAAAAGTAGGCTTGCGTGTAATCACCCCCTGCCGCACACCCTTGTGGTGACTTACAGGGCACGATGGAAATAAAATAAATGAAATAACCTGCAATTGAAGTACTGATGAAAAAAATGAAAATAATATTCCATCAAAGGTATAGTTGGTATTTTCTGCCATGTTGTGCAAAGGCCTAACCTGTCATTCTTCCAGCTGGTAACTGCTGCAGGGTTTGATTCAAATGTGGTTGCTGTTTTCTTCAGTTCTCTTTGCATAAGTTCTGATGAGGCGACCATTGAAGTATACAAATTTAAGATGCATTGTGCAGACTTCAAAGCCACGAGCACTTCATCATTTCTTAATGGCGGATAAGTTTCTTTTCCATGCAAATGATGTGGTAGCCATCTTCCCTTTTGAATTTGATAATGTTTTGTTATTTTAGTCGGTTCCGAAACACGACTCAAGTTAATACTTTTCTTGCTGCCTTATCAATGCTGTCTTTCTGCGAGATATTTGCAGTTTATCAACCCATGTCATTTTTGGTGATGTTTTCTTTTAGTTTTTCACAAAGTCAATATATTTTGATGTTTTGTATTCTCTGATGTTGTTTTGATTTTCTGGGTTACTTGTTAAGACCGACTTTTAATTTGCTCAGCTTAGTTTCAATAAGCATTTGTTCGCAAATGATACTTTAAATCTCAAAGTTCATTGTGAGAAATCCATATATCACATCACTGAGAAAATTTCGACTTTAGTTAATAAAATGCATGGAAAGCTTACATTGTCACCATGTTTTATGAAATTTTTATAAACTTTAATGCAGTCAGAAAAGTCATTAGTTAGTATAGGTGAGGTGCAGAGTATGTATGTACCAAGAGGATTTTGGAGCATGAGCACTGTTGACGCTAGAGGAAGTGTGTGTATGGTGAGGCACGTTCCGTGCCATGCCTGCTTACCCAGAGGTACAACTCCCCCCTTGGCAGGTGGGTCATCCTCCTGGTGCATGGTGTTCTGTCATTGTATTAAATGCAATATTTAGGGATTAGTCGGAATAAGGGACTATATATACTTGATCTCACCCCAATAAAAAATGTTAAATAAATAACTCCTCAACACCAATTACTTCATCTTCACCTCTGTCATAGATAGAGAGAGCTATTATGTCATCTCATCAATACATTCCACACAATATTTACTTAATTAACTCATTACGTTCAGGGTCATTTCCCAATTTATTACTCTCCAATCTGAAATTTCAGTTATTACTGGCAGATTACTGAGATTTCTGCAATTTATTTTAGGTGGTGAAAGTAGTACAAAGTTACCAACAAATGAGTATGTCTTTTAGTGTTCATAAAATATAGGCTTGGGTGTATTGCCTTTGCCTCACTTGTTTATTTGCGAGTGTGTTTTTGCTCTTCTAATGGCCATTGCACAGGCTTCATTTTATCTGGCAATCATTTGTTGAATAGGGATCCCAGGGTAATATTATTATCTTCAGTAATATAAAACTGCTGCACCAATGTTTGACTCTTTTCCTCTAGTCTACGAATTTCAGCCCTCTGCACACTCATGGCCCCCCATTTACTGATGCAATTAGCATCACTTAATATTCTGAACCTATGTATATACTTTAATGAATTTAATCCTTAACTAATAATTCCATCTGCCATTCTTCCCTTGACAAAAACATTAAAAGATTTGGATTAATTTGAACACTATGAAAAATCAGAACCTTAACAAAATATAACCTGTCATGTATTGGCATTGGAAAAGAAATTATTTAAAAAATAATGGGCTGAAAAAACAATCCAGGACATAATTGCTAGTCAAATAATATCCATTATCCATATATTAATGGTACTGAACTATCTCAGAATTTATAAATGGAAACTAAAACTTAGAAATGTATATGTGTTGAACAGTTGGAGTACATTTTATATGAATTATTGATGAGTAAGTGCTCCACAAAGATGCTAATGAAATGGGCTACTTAATCCTTTGCTTAGTAAAATATAGAGTTAACATTCTTGTTATTGTTGCCTTAATAAAGCATGAAATGCATTTTGGAGGTGCAGAAGGTAAGTAAGCACTCATGACCCTAATGATAAGTATTCATCAGCACGATATATTGAATGAAAGAGAGGTGAATTGATTGGTTGTGGTGGACTTTGTTCATGGGAACATGGCAACGTGTGTGTCCATCAGTGTCCATGGCTGCAGAGACCCCAGCCATTGGCCTCTTCCACTCACTCCCCCCTTTGGCGGGTGATCACTTTCCATGGACCATACTTTTTGATACGCGCTCCTTTCTCTAGCTCCTTTGGCAGGCTCTGCGTCCCATCGTCGAAGAAGTGGAAGTCATTGTTCCAGCACTGCCGGGAGGAGCTGGGGCTCACGACGGAGGAAGACGAGACTGACTTTGTGGTGATAAGTGAGGTGAGGGCGTGTGGGGAGAGGGTGGTTGGCGGTGGAGGGTTGGGCGAGGAGGCATGGCAGAGGGTGTGGGAGAATGTTGCCGTGGCCATCACTCGCTCGCAGCTGAGGCTAAAGCAGAAGCTGCAGCAGTGTGGGAAAGAGGGCGCCATCACCACCACTCGCGCTGCCAAATGCGAGAGGGGCACGTCCAGCTCGGGGGATGATGGCCTCATCACTATACCACACTTCGGGCGCCATTCCCTCGACAAGAAGTCTTATGAGGACATTCAGCACTACCTGCTGAAGGTAGGTGTCACTTAAGGTGAGGGGCCCTTTCGTCATTGAGCGCGCTAGGGTCTTTTACTTAACTTGATGTCCTCATCAATACTGCCATCCAGCCCTAGCCACTTCTGGAACATGATTATCTGCTCTACAAAGATAACTAATGTTAGAGAGCAAAAACATTTGAACTTTGATGAGCCATATAGCCAATATTGTTATATAAGCTTGTAATAGCATATTGATGATTTCACATTGAATTATAATGAACATCTTGATAAAGTATGACAAAAACTACCATAAATGAGCGCATGAAATATTAACAGTAAAGTTTTCGTGGTAGTTATTACTTTGACCGGACTAAAAAATCTCAAATTATACGGTGACTTCCAGTAGTGGTGGAGACCGAAATTTCAACAAAATTAATGTATTAAAATCATAATGCACAAATTTAAATGAAAAATGGTATTCTCTGTGTGTGGAAAATACTGAATTCTCCTCCTCATCTCTCTCCGAATCATCTTTCTCCAGAAATGAAGCAATGATCTCCCCGTAGCTGAGGCCTGCTCGGTCACAAATCACCCGCACTGACCAAAGCCATGTATTTGACATCGTAGTATGATACCAAAGACTGAATTTTAGACCATTGTTTGGAAAAGTAGATAATCTTGTCTTCTTCTACAAGCCTTGAACAATCATTCTTAAAAACATCTTTGCCAAATCAAATTGGCAATCTCATCTCTTCTTACACATCATCTCACAATTTTTATGTGACGCAATTGCTTCCAATGAGTTAATATCTCCATTGGATTTCCATTGCTGGTGTGTGGTGAACTTCATTGGCTACATTTTTTCTATGCATGTGATTTAAGGTGAGGAATTGTGGATAAATGTTTTGATTTTTCTCCTCTCCCTGTTAAACTTTCAAACATATTTGTTTATCCGAGATTCTTAATTTGAACTCATCGCTCATACTTTTTCATTGTGATCATAATTGTGGGCAAGGACCCAACTCCTGGAAAACACCTCTGCCAATTACAAAAGACTTCAGCTTTTTTGTTCCACTCGTATTGGCCCCAAGCGTCGCGTCGCATTTGCCTTTTCTCTCTTTTCTTCTTTTTCCCCTTCCCTTGCTCAAAAGAGCTACTTTTTCCGCATTGAACGTGTCATCTGCACTACAAGGAGTTTTCGTAGCCTTTTCAGTGATGGTCACTGTGTCTCAGAAACTTTTGAGCTCCCTCTAAATATGATCAGTTGAACAATTTCCTTTTAATTTTAAAATATATCTAGCCATCCTGTTAATGCCTGGAATGATTGAATGCCAACAACCTTCCAACCAGCCACATTATTCTACTCCATTACTATTTCCACCCCTCAATCCGATATTTTTCACATTTTTCATACGTGATATTCATTTTGGGGCCGACCATCAATTTATATTGGGATGTATTTATGAACCGTAGCATGAACAACACAAGTTAAAATAACTGAAATTTTAGGGGCTTTCAAGGAACGAGTGGTTATGATGAAATGCCGTGGTTGTGTTTATTATGCCCCATTTTACCGGATTAAATTTAAACACACAGGTGTTTCCCGTAGACAAAGTAAAGGAACTGCAGGAGATGCTGCGATAAGAACTTTAACAGAGTAATCCACTGATGTGCATTACAATGCAACAGCATTAGCAATGCAAGTTACAGTCACAGCTTCTCCATTGATTTCTTTAAATTGTCAAAGTAGGTGCACGCTCACCCTAGTTATTTAAAGTTGGCTTCAACCTCATGGACTGTGTGCACATCATGCATGACTACAATTACCTGTGACATTGCACAAGTTGTTGCGTTAAATTGCATTAAGTTGTTTCTTAAATTTGAGCTGAGTACTCATTTTAATTAAACAATTATTAAGAGGGAATAATACTCACTATTATTAATGAGCATAATCCTTTGCACATAACCTGGGAGCGTCAATTTCATGAAGGAATTATGTATTTTTCACATTGTCACTTCTTTTGGTGATGATTTAACTTATTTTGCCATGTGCATTTATACAAAACTATAAGTAGAAGTAATTTATTTTTTGATGCCTCAATCACTGAGGTCATTTGTGACAAAACTATAAAGCCAAGATAATTTTAATATTGAAATTTTTTTGGAAATATGCAAAAACTTGCTTCCCCACTCATTTGATGGCCTTACTGTTTGATGCTTATCTTGTCATTTTTTTAATTGAATACATGCTCTTTTTAAAGTGAAAGTGAGAAGTGTTTTGATAATAATGAAATGGCTTTACTAGCATCAAGATTATCTCACAGTAATACACATCATTACAAAATGTATTTGTAAAAGTGAAAATGTACACATCTCCAGTGATTTGCTAAATCAAAGGGAACATATTTACTTGATTTCATGTTTGCTAGAGATGCTCCTGTTGGATGATAGGAAAATAGCTTATTTTAGTCTTAAAAAATAATAATTGCAAGTCACAGCAAATTATTCCAACCATGCCCAACATTGGACACAATGCAGACAATGATTGCATGTTCCTCTTCCTCTGTCCAAATTATTTTTCAAACCAGTCTTACTATTCCATGTGACATAGTCAAGTAAAGTCAGGTAAATGAGGAACAATTAATTTTAATGCAGAATTGAAAACTTTTTCACTTAAGCCATTTGCGAGGACAGTTATTTTTCTTTGCACACTACATAAACATTGATATAAACTCTACGACAGTTATCCCGGTCAAGGTGAATGATTTTTACTCTCTGAAATTGTTGCATTGTAATGCGCATATTGTGGATGACTCAGTTTAAAGAGTTACTGCCGTGGCATCACCTGCAGTTTCTTGTAATTTATGAAATGTATGTCCCAATCATTGTAAAAAGTAATACCCTAAGTCAGAGACAGCTTATAATTCAACTAAAGATAAAGAACTTCCTGAGAATCAATGACCGACACGGAAAGTAACTGGCCCCCCCTTATCACCCTGCCAATGTGTGAATTTCATATGCCATATAGGGCTTAGTACTGGGTGAACTCTACCAAGCCGACTTTTGGTTTGATTACTGAGTTGATGGTATTTTTATATAAGTTGCAGTCTGGTTATAAGCCACCGCTTACTTGTGATACAACTGATTGAACATAAACTTTCACCAACTTGTGAAACGTCAACATGAAAAAATGAAGAGCATCTCATGTTGGTCAATTTTCTCTGCTGAGGAGTAACCCAAATTAATAGCAAAGGCATAGTACAAAATCTTGAGTGGTAAGGTTCATCTATGCTAACAAGTAGCCATTGTAGACAATTGTCAATCGTTGCTTTGTGCTATGACAAACAATGGCGGTAATAATAAAAATACGGAATCATGAAAACATGGAATTTATTAACAAACCATTTTAAATCACCTTTCCTTCAATAACTCACCTTTCCTTCAATAACTCACCACAAATTATTGATTACAGGCCTGTACGTGCTTCAGTCATGTTAGCTAGTTATGAACCTCGCGACTATAGAAGTTAGCACCACCGATCAGATCCAATAAGTTTTTAGACCATTAATGAAGGGCATAAGTTTATTTAATATTTCTGCAACAATTGTTGAATAGCTTCCATGACTAAATGGCTCTCATAATTCTAATCAGTTCATATTTATTCTTTTGGCAACCAGCAGTTAGATAGGTATTGGTGTGTTGCATTGCTCAAGAGTGGATTGTGTTTATCCCCTTGGGGCTAGATTGAAGCAAAGTCAAGTTCTCTCATGGTTTCCTACTGTTTTTTTTTTACTTTTTTTAAAGCAGAATGGCATCCTTCATCTCCTGCCTCTTTCTTGCTAATGGCTGAGAAAGTAAATTTGTGAACTGATGATATCTTTTATGCATTCTCTCCAACATCTTTCTTTGCGTCAAAAACATAAGCTTGTTCTGTTTAACCGACATCTTCTAATGTCCAGCATGTTTATGCCCTTGGGTTCATAATCGGGGAATCTGTAAGGAAGGCAGACTCCCTGCTCCTCTTCTGGACTACTGGTTCCCATTCCCATTCCCAGTGATGTGGTCTTTGTCTTCTCTCACGCAAGTGTTGTGGCGAGCTGCCCTTGGACCCTCCCTGGCCCATTCTGAAAGCCCTCCCTGCCCCCACCCTTCAGACAGATGCTTAACAAAGGTTTTCCTCTTTTTTGAGGACATTGTCTCTTGGTGATCACCAGGCATGCCAAATTCCCGTGTCATTGGAATTAAGTGGCAATGACGCATAGCCCTCCTCACCCTGACCTGTTGTATTTTTTGTCTGCCTTCATTGGTTTGTTGAAGTGAGACGCACGCCACTGCTTCCTTGGTGGAGGTGTTTGATATTGTGAGAGATACACACCGCTCTCCACTGGTGAACTTGCATTGCCTTCCTCTTGAATGATTCACGCAATTGTTGACTGAATCTCTCTTCTATTTGCATATTCTGGGTGGATTTCAACGCTTGGTCATTTGATGCGCAATTCCCCCCCCCCCTTTTGCTTGATACAGGCCACCGAGAGCAGGCATCATCCCCTGGGCTGCCTGGTGTCTTCCCTCGCCTCTGCATTCAATGCCACGTACGGTGGAGTGCGTGTGCATCCACTCCTGCTCCCGCATGCCGTCTCGGAGCTGGCGTCACTTACTCTGCGCTTGTACGCCATCTGCCGCCTGCTCTTCCCTGCCCTGCCTGATCACCACCATGAGCTCATCCTCTTCAGCCGCGACGCCACTCACACCAAGCCAATCGGGTGAGTGAGGGGAGCTGACGCTACTCTGGTGGCGCCTTTCTTCAATGTTTTGAATTGGCACCCTTTGGCTGCAATGAGTATCAATCAATGTTCTCACGCCAGTTTCTATGCAGCATGGTTTTAAGTAGCTTCTCTGCCCAAATTATTTGGGCTTTGATGGAAACAGAATAGGTAAATTCGTTATTAAGTTTTGTACCTTCATTGGAATGTAAGTGCAGTTTCCAAAGTATGCACTGTGTTTTTATTCATTTAATTTTTCTCAACTCAAACTATGTAAGGAATTAACATCAAAGCAATAAATATTAAAGATCAGCTTCAATATTTGTTTGTTTTTTCACTGGTTCATTACGTTGTTAGAGACCAGCTAACACTAATTGATTATCTTTGATTGGTTGACGGAATTGTCTCTGACTAATGCACATGGCTGATCCAGACGCCCACTCAATCTGGTAAGAGTTTGGCCATTTCATCAGTGGGTTTTCTTATGGGGTCTCAAGATGACTGCACTCTAGTGCTTTGCTGAAAAATAAATTTTCCTTAAAAGTATCTCTGAACATGAATGAAAAGCATATTTGAATATTTCATCATTTTTGCCGTAGTATTGTAAATTGTGAATTGCTAGATAGATTTATACACCTCGGAACAATGCGTTTTTGTATGCGCTTCATCAAAGATTCAATCAAATTTGCAGGTTTATTAGAGTTGCATACATACAAATTCAATTTCTATGTTTTCTTAGATACTGTAAAAAATGTTATTTACAAAGAAGCCTTTTAACATTTTTTTTAAATTTTTTTACTGGGGAAGTATTTGTTTTAGCTCTTCAGGAAGTCGATGAAACAGCAGTCTTCCTGAAACTTCTGGGGTTTTTTGTAGTACTGCTACTCGGCAATGGCCATTACGAAGATTATCCTTACCCCTGGTGTTGTACTTGCAAGCATCCCTTAGTTCTGACCAGAGAGTATAGAGGAAGGTAGCGAAAGCAATGAACATTGCAGTGGTGGGGTACAAGCTCAAATGGTTGAAACAGATCACCTGCTTGTTAAGCATTTTGGATGACTTTAAAAAAAGCACTGCGTTAGTCAAAGAGTCTGTTAGACAAGGAGTTGGGAGTTGATGTGTCAATCCAAAATTTATCGTTCATCACCATTGCATTCTTGTACGTAGCCCCCTTTCCTCACTGCTCACAGATATCAATTACCCAAGTATCAACTGTCTCCTCATGTTTTGTATTCTTTTTGCAGTCTACTGCTCCTGTTCTTATTTTGGTTCAGTATGTCTCCAAAAATATCTGCCTGTTCTGAGGTTTGGTTGGCTTCCTAATGATAAGTTTGTTTTTAAACTTGGCCCGGATGTGTGCCCAAAGCGAAGCCCCATCCCGGAGGACCAGCTATGGGTGTTTTCTTGCCACAACCCATAATGGGCCAACATTAAACTGCTTGGGAGCAATGCTGGTTTGGGTCCAGCACCTCAATGGGTATTTTATTTCCCCGTGGCCACCCTATCTGGTGAGCATTCCCTGATCCGGTGCCTGGGTAGGCATCACTGCGGGGGACTTCCCCAAAGCAACCCAAATGGAGTGTTTCATGAAAAAACATCGTATTAGTTGAGGCCTTTTCATGGGAATCCTGAGGAGAGCCAAGAGGGCAGACCTATTCTGGAGCACTTGCATGTTAATCCTGCACCTTTTGTTTTTTTGTGTGCAGTGCTGGAGGGGAGAAGCCAGGGCAGAGCGCCGTGGAGGAGGGGGAGGACGATGAGGACAGCGTGGTGGTGACGTCACCCGGGCTCCTGCACCCCATCTTGATGCCCCGCTTGCACTCGTCCCTCTTTGTGCTCTATGCGCTGCACAACAAGGCAGAGGACGATGCCTACTGGCAGCAGTTACTCAAGTGGAACCGCCATGACAACATCTCGTTAATGGCCTTGCTAGAGGTCCCCCGGTAAAGTCTTCACGTTGCCCCGAGGGGGGCTCTCCCTCGCTTGCCTTTTCCCTTTGCCGGCTGGAATCAATCAAAGTGCACCCCTTTGTTCAAGGAAGCAAATTGATTTCATCCCCCGACCCTCTCTTTAGAGGCCCTCTCATGTTAGATTGGACGACTGATAAATTGCTGTGTGGTGGCGACAGCATGTGAAGGGGATGGGATCTTATTTGGGTTGTGGTCGTTCAGGAATGGGAGACAGAACCCTCAGTGTTGCATATATCTGTGCTGCATTTCTTAAGTTGTGATCATTTAAGGAATTTGGAATGGTTGAGAGAGTAGCTAAGGGGTTCATGGTCATGTACTGCCTACGGATTTCTCTTGTACAAAAAAATTAAGGCATTTCTTAAGAATATCTAAATGTCACATCTGCAGAATAATGAAAAGAACACAGTGGCATGGCAATACTGGACTTATCCAGTGTTGACAGAAACATTCAAACTTCATTTAAACAAAAATGAATTAATGCAGAGCCTCATGTGTAGGTTGCTCAATAATTCCTTAGAAAATCAAAGAGATGACCTTTATAGCATCAGGAAAGGTTTACTTGCCGTAAGCCTCATCTCTCACTAGACTGCTGCTAAAGTTTCATCCATCGAGTGATTTCATTGCCATAGTTGATTGAAGCAAGAAACTTTTGTTAAAATATTCAATTGTTCCTGGCTCAACTTTGTGGAAATTCATGTTTATTAAATGAAGAATACAATGTATCTTTCCACTGTTATTTATTCACGTACAACTAGTTTCAACGCTCAAGCGTCATCATCAGGTGCAAATTAATGAAGTCGCAGTCCATTTATATACCAATCATGAGGGAGAGGAGGGGTGGGTGAGAGAGGGGGGAGAAGGAGGGGAAAGAAAGTGGGGTTGTGATCGGTGTTGATGGGGAGGGGGAAGAGGGGTGTTAAGCATCAGGAAAGGTGATTGGTTGGTTAACAATGGGGTGGGGGGTTTGTTGGGTCTTTCTGGGAAGGTACTTCCAGGATTGGGGTGAGGTATTCAAACAATAAATCGTTAACCAAATGACCCGTTTTTAAATTCTTCCTGATTTCGACCTCTTCCCACTTGTCCATCCTCATTCCTTTTTCCATCTGGTGTAAGAGTTCCGCGTTGAAATCACTCCCATGATTTTCTTCCCATAGATGTTTGGCGAAGTGTGATTGCTCGAGGTCACAGGCTGTGACCTCAAGCAATCAATCCTCTTCCCCCTCCCCATCAATGCCGATCACAACCCCACTTTCTTTCCCCTCCTTCTCCCCCCTCTCTCACCCACCCCTCCTCTCCCTCATGATTGGTACGAGGGTCATCCGGAAAGTAGTACCCGTTCGTGAAATAAAGACACAAAAGTAAATATTAACAAACATAAAAAATTTTATTTGAAAGAGGATACTTTAAACTACTTCTCAACATAATCTCCAAGCAAATTAAGGCATTTGTCATAACGTGTGACAAGTTTCTGTATTCCTGCTGCATAGTCCTTCGCCGCCAGCTCATTGAGATACGCGAGGGACCCATCTTGCACAAATTTTTGCATAATGCAGATGGTGTTTAACAATTTCATGAACAATTGTTCGAGAAACATTGGGAAAATGCTCACAGATGTCATCAATTGTGACGCGCCGATCGTTCCTCACGAATTCGTCAACTGAGCTCACCAGTTGGTCTGTAATGACAGACGGTCTCCCCGAACGCTCATCGTCGTGTGTGTTCCCCCTCCCCATGTTGAAGTTGCGACACCACCGCCGAACAGACGACTCGTCCATTACATTGTCTCCATACACCTCCTTTAATTGGCGATGAATATCACATGGGCGAACGTTTCTTGCATTGAGGAATTTAATCACTGCCCTCACTTCACAACTGGCGGCGTTCTCAATTTTTTTAAACATTGTAAACAATCACAGAAACAACACAGGCAATGCTAGCGTCACGCAACTTGGCTCAGAGAAGGCAGACAAGCCACTGAAGCTATCTGACCTCGTCCAGCGGCTACTCGCGTCGTCAGCACTTCATGCGGCACGAACGGGTACTACTTTCCGGATGACCCTCGTATATAAATGGACTGCGACTTCATTAATTTGCACCTGATGATGACGCTTGAGCGTTGAAACTAGTTGCACATGAATAAAGGGCAGTGGAAAGTTACATTGTATTCTTCATTTAATAAATTTTTGTTTAATTATAAAAATGGAAGAAATAAATTTCATATGGATGGTGAAGCATTTCAATATTCAAAAGGCTTAACACCAAAAGAGATCAAAGGCAAGTTGGATGAAGTTCGTGGTACATCTGCTGCTGTGTTTTTGTGCCTAGTTACAATGGAGTAAATGAGTTTAAGCACGGCGGTACATCCACAAATGGTGAACGTCATCCGGCGTTGCTTTTGCGTTGCGTTGCACTCTTGAGCAATGATAAGTGTTAAGTTAATATTTTCTTTTTTTGAAGTTACTTTGCGGGTCACTGCAAGGTTTTTAATGCCTTTTATAGAAACTGGAATATTTGAAATGTATTTCAATCGTTTTTCTAGAAATAATATTCCATGGGGTTTGAACATGAGTTTTGATAGATTAATGACATTTGGTCTGAATTGATTGTAGACATTGGCAGGTTGTTACCATTAAATTCTGATGGGATGAAATGGAGTTTGAAATTACTCATTTCTTCTCACTGACCCCATATTTGTGATGATATCATATTTTAAACAAATTAGGAACATCAAGTTTCAGAAAAAAATAAGTCTTTTTATTTCTTCTATCACCATGGCATTCTGTAGTTGTAATCTTTCAGTCAGCCATTTAGAAAATGACTGGAAGTCGATAGCTAGGCTTTGTAAATTATTTAAACTCGACTGGATCTAATGCTGGAGAAAGAGATGGGGCTAATACCAAATGCTCTCCTTTGAGAAGTGAGCATGGCGCCTATATGGCAGAAAATAGCAATTTTAAGAGTGTGCGTATATGCCATGGAACTGACATACTACCTAAGAACGAGTTGCTATGGTGCAGCTTTTGAAGCTTCTAATTTCTCTTAAACAGTGGCCACAGACTCTTCAATTGATCTATTTTATCAATGTCCTTAGTCTCTCTCTCACTATATCATTGAAAAAGTGTTGGGAAAATTGGTTCGAGCGCATGCAAAAGGGCATTAATTGTCATGGAGAACACTTCAAAAACAATAAAGCCATTTTCAATAATAAATTATTGTCTTTTCATTATTAGGCTGAAAATATAAATAGCAACCCTGGGGGCTTTACCCTCCTCCCCATTACCCTGCCCCACCCATTGTACACCGCAGAGGCCGATATTCCTTTGGAATCCAGGTATTGGGGGGGGGGGGGGGAGTGAGGTGGAATGGGAGTGGAGGGAGAGGAAATGCTTGGTCGCATCAGTTCCCCAGGAGAATGTTTTGAATTTATGTCATTCTTTTGCATGGATGGAGATGTGTCATCATTTCACTTTGACATGCATGCCGATAATGTTAGAAACTTTGCACAAAATAGTTTCTTAAGTTTACAGAACTCAATTAAAATTATTATTTTGATGTAGAAAAAGGAATCTCATCGCAAAGAATCTAATTTATCTACTGGTAGACTAAACAGTTGAAATTCTGTGAATAGCACTCATAAAACTGTTGGAAGAAGATAAAATTTAATTTTCAGCTTGTGTCTAAAATTACCAAGTTGCAGTTAATACCCTATTCAGAAACACACAAGCCAGTAATTATTTTTCCACATTCATCCATGGACTGACCGGACTTCTTTCATCTGCATGATTAAATGACACTGCAATTGCTCCCGAACTATTGCTTGACTGATGGTTTTTGCTCTCCCTGGGGACTGCATGTTTGAAGAGCCTCTAAGATTGCTATTACCCATAGAGCTGTGCTCATGTGGAAATGGAAATTTCTCCTGGTAAGGTCACTCATGGTAGATGAATAGAAGGGCTGGTGCCAATGCCTTCCTCAATGGGGTACGTACCGCCTGATGGGGATTTCACTTTGGTGGATTTTTGGAAGATCAAAAAACACTGGGGCATGGGCTTTCCACTGGCGGGTTGTGTAATGGCCTCACATGAAGAAATAGATTTCTACCCCACCCTGGTTGGTATTTGGGTGTAGGGTCCTTACTTAGGAGCACTAGGTTGTTGGCACTAATGAAGTTTTCACATTTTCTAATCCAATCCCTTTTTTGCGTAACTACTACGGCATTGCCTTTGCCAACATTTGACATGACCAGATTACACTGAGAGAGAGAGAGACCTTTTCAACGAAGCCACTGCGTTGTGTTCCTGGGGCACATCAGTACTCTTTCTTGAAGATTATCCTTGATTTCACTTGAGATATTTGTTCTTTTGCCCCAGAATGGTCTTCCCAGAGGGCTAAGTGACAATCAACCCCCAGAAGTTCTAATTGATTGATGGAAATAGGAATATGAGGAGTGTTTCTCCTGGCAGAAGACATTTATGTGGGAAATGCCCTGAATGCAGAGTATTCCCCTACAAGCACCTCCTGATATATGACATTACAAACATGATATATATACATTACTCTGCTGATATGTGAATGATGTGTTGTGTGTGTGGACGGGGACGTTCTGGCAAATTTTCATCAGTGCTGAATTCCACTGACAAAAAAATACAATTCACGAGGGAGTTGTCAAGTAAAGGGACACTTTGCGGATTTGTCTATCCGAATAGGCAAGGGAAAATGTGACTTCTCCATCTATAAGAAACACTGCTACATAGACTAGAAGTGTTACTCACCCATTCAAGACACCAGAGTTCACAAAAGTAGTAGTAGTAGTTTTGAGGGGGGGCGACCGACAGCTAAGGTCATTTGCGCCATAGGAGATGGACAGGAAAGGATGAAGGGTGGAGAGAAACCCGGCGTCGGCATTAGCCTACTCTTTACGAAAGGCGCCAAGGGGTCCGCAGTTTAACATCCCATCCGACGGACGGAGTTCACAAAAGTTAACAGCCATTCGCTCCATAAGACACTGGTGGTTGTGCAGTGCACTCATGTCAGACGCAAACAGACACTTGGAACTCCAGACTGTGGAATGAATAGGAGCAAACTACAGATCCACCGTGAAATTAATAATCACATTTAACTGTAAGAAAGAGACGCAAATAGCCACGAAGGACATATTCAGCACCAAACCCAAAGGAAACGACAGACCAAGGTGGCATGGACTCCCTTTCCTGTGGCAAATATTGCAGAGGATCCAGCGATTACTTCCAAAGAAAAAAAGCCAAATCGTCTCCTTCTGCACCAAACATGCACCCAAAGACACATTCTGGGAACCAAAAAAGACAAAACAGGCATCATGGAACAAAGCGGAATATGCAAATTCCACCACGATGACTGCAATGTCATCCAGACACGTGTGCATTGAGGCAGACCGGGAGGACTTTCCACATCGGAGCCAAAGAATATTGAGCCTGCATTGCAAACAACAAATACACCACTCAATATACCTGAACTGTACCTACTGACGTGCATCCATCACAGTGATTACCTACCGGAGATCCATGTGCAGGTGGAGAAGAGAGGTCCAGGATTAGATGCCCTCGGAGAATTGGAGATTAGCACCCACGTGCACTCCCCCCTGATTAATTAGCGATTGCTCCCTCCTATCTTTCCCACCCATCCCCCTTCTCGTCTGCTCACTAGGCCTCCCCTTCACTCCCACCCATTCTTCCTCGCCTTACGTTACACTGCCTACATCTGGTGATGCCAGACAGTGGTGAAACCATGGTCGACAATTAGTATTAACTCTGGAATTGCTGTGTTTCTGTTATCTATATTACCTGAAGGGGTCAACCTTTTATAAGAGAAAATGTATGAAATTTTTTGGTGGAATGGAAACCCATGTAGTCTTTGTTGAATGGGTTGGTAGTACCATAGTGATTTGATGTTCTTTGACAGGAAAAATTCCTTTCTCAATGTCACTGGAATCACCATCTTCTCATTGATTCCTCATTTAGCATTGATTGTTATGAATTATTAGAACGATATACACAGCAAAAGTTTTTTTAGTGATTGAGGAGGTACTTGGTTGCATCAAGATTATTCTCTAATGGTGTATGCATTTTTAATTATTTTGCATTAATTCTGTCTCTGCTTTCTTTCTCTTCTTCCCTTCCCAAATAGGAAATTTTGGGTGTGTGCTTCGGAGCTGGAGAGTCCCTTGGTGCCCTCTGAGGATCCTTCATCCCTGCCGCCCACCCCAACCCACTCATGCCGTGGCCACGCCTTTGTTGAAGCCGTGGAAACTCTGCAGCAGTTAAAGACAACATTTTGCCCCACCGAGAAGCTTCAAGTCATTCACAGGACGTTTGAGAGGATAGCCTACGTAAGCCATTCTCTGTTTGTTTGTCTATCGCCTTCAAGTGTACCTCCAGCACAGCTGCAATCTTTCCTTTCCCATCTCCCTGAAGATCCATTTCATGATCCAATGGATTCCCAAGAATTGGGCAAATGTAGGAAGGAATTCATTCGCCCTTAGACCAGCAGACTTAGAGTGCATGTTTTAGCATAGTGGATCTATTATGTAGTTGCAATAACATCATATCTAACTTTGGAAAAGCAAACTGTTTGAAATGCCAATGAGTCTGTATTGCAGAAACTTATCCCTTCTATTGCTTAAGGGACTTGATGCGTATTTCACTCAACAGATCTGTTTCACGTGTGCCCATGTGATAACCAGAGCACAGGTGAGCGTAGGCCATGGTTTTTGCTTGATGGGAAGGGAGAAGCTTTGGGAAGTGAGAGACCTGAAGGAAGCGCTAAGTAAATGCCAGTGGAGTATTCCTCAGGGTTGAGGATCCTTGAAAGACCAATGTGAAATCATGTAGAATTCACATTCCAGTGAAACTCTCTCATACAAAGTCTGTCCCAAAGCAGTGGGACTGATTCGACTAAAAACATTTGCTGCAGGAATTTATACATTCACTCAAAAATCACCCTTGTGCGTCCACACACCGCTGCCACTGCCTTCTGGAAGGCGGCACCTGGAATGTTGCTTAACTCCCTCATCACGGCTCGTTGTGACGCTTTCACTGAGCCGTGGTGATGTCTTTTTGGCCAGGATTTGAGGCGGGGGAAGAGGAACGAATCTGGTGGGGCATTGTCTAAAAATTGGCATCCTCAATCGCATGGTTTAGGAGACCCGCATGTGAGTTTCCTTGTTCTCGTCACAAGTCGATGCACATCGCTTTTAGGGATACCAAGTTCATCAAAAACCATGCAAACAGTTAATCTGCAATCCCTGTCCAACAGAGCCTTCACTCTTGCAAGATTTTCATCTCTTTTTGTGGTCAAAGGGCATCTTGAACATTCGGTGTCTTCAACATCTTCTCTACCTTTCGACTAACAACTTGTGCCATTCAAAAACACCCTAACGATCTACCCATGGCGCTATCACCATAACCATGTCATTAGTCTCTTTCCCGATTTTTCCCTGTTTCATGCATAATTTGATGGGGTAGTGCTGCTGGTAGGCACTTATTGTATATCAGCTGCTGATGAAGATTGAACAAATAATACAGGCGTGAACATAGAAAACAGTCATTATGTCCATATTAATGCAAATTTCTTTTAAGTGAAAATATATGACAGAATGGTGGATGAAAACATTTTTTTAAGATTGCGGTAATCTTGCATATTAACCAGCCTTTGGCGAGTATTTCATGAGGAAGGAAGCTTTAGAGCAGTCCTTCACCTCCTCAATAAAATCATACTGAAGTTATTTATTTAAATGGCTTCTTTGAATCAGAGTTAGACTTTGGCATCAAGCCTTTTTCTGTTCCGAATTAGGGCCATTAGAACGTTTTGTCCGTCAATAATGTACTCACTTTGGCTTAATTAGAGGCCCACTTAAACTACTGATGTAGCTGGTCTTAAGCACCTTTTCCAGTTGTTACTATCTGCTGAGAAAATCCTTTGAAAAGGGCAGGTCCTGAGACACAGTATTTTAATTTGAATTTTAAGTCAATATGCGAGCACTGGCGGTGTCATGGATGGAGGGAAATTCTGTCTCATGGGAAGCAAGTAAGCCATGAGGTACTAAAATTTGCCTGTTTTGTAGATTTCAAAAAGGCTTTTGATAGAATGAATTGGGTGGAATTAATGAGCATATTGCAGAAAACAGGAATAGATTGGAGGGACAGGAGGCTAATCCGCAACCTGTGCATGTCTCAGACTGCTCAGGTGCGAGTGGGGAATGGAGTGTCCGGATGGGCAGTGTTAGGGAGAGGTGTAAGGCAGGGTTGTCCACTATCAGTGGTGCTTTTCAACGTATATGTGGAGGAAATGATTAAAGAGGCATGGGAAGAACAAGAAAGGGAAATGCTAAGCTTAATATTAAAATCGGAGGGCAAAGAAAAGAGCAGGCAGAAGAGTTTATGTATCTCAGAAGTGTTTTGGATCAAGATGGTGGAAAGACTAATTGTGAAATTGAAGAGCTGTTTGTTGCAGTTTAACATGTCAGGTTTTGTCTAGTCATGCGAAGCTACCAGCATACCATCTGCGTACATCGAAAACATATCATCAATGGTAGAATCCCAATTAATAATGATTTCTCAAATAAAGGGTACGCTTTGACCCGTAACACAAATGATAGCATGCTGAAGCATTAAAGGTAAAATGCGGTTTGCCTTTGTTGACATTGAGAAAAGAAAGAGATGTTATTTGTGCCTCTCCTCCTGCAGACAATCCAGGGGATATTGGGAGTGGACTTCAAGCAGTTGGGCATGGATGACCTTTTCCCCATCTTCCACTTCATCGTCGTCAAAGCTCAGATCCTCCAACTTGGCTCCGAGATACACTTCATCGAGGACTTCTTGGAGTCACACTTGAGGAATGGAGAGCTTGGCATGATGTTCACCACACTCAAGGTGCGTATGCCGCATTTGCCCTCGAGCAGTCTGCAGAGGTGTCTAATGGCTCGTTACCTCCCCCAAGTACTGTTAATTAGGAGACCATGCCCACTGCCAATACATTCAAGCAATAATGAGACAAGATAGTGGCAATTTTCCTCTTCCATTTGGAACTATATTTTCTTATTTTGTTTGAATTCCACCACATCTCACCTGAAACTACTCAATGTGGATATTCAAGCAAATTTGGCTTCCCATGAAGTTGCTAAGTGGAATCCGAGGCCTTTCAGGGCAAATCACATCAAAATGTCATATCAAACATTGATGTGAACACTTTGAGGGAATCACACACCTCGATTATTAATCTTGTGTGTTTTCATGTTCAGCCTGTAAAATGTTGAATGAAATGCTGTGTGCCCTGTATGCTGGGAGAAATATACAAATTCACCTCTTTATGCTCTTCAGATGCTATGGGAAATAAATTGTTAGTACTTGATGACAATGAGTATTTGTAATAATCAACTGTTGAAGTATCATATATTTCTGAATCTAATATGTAATCCTTAACTTGCTTCCAAGATATGTAATACAGGGCATCCAGTACATTGAATGCGATTGCGATTATATTCCTGCCACAATCATGCCGAGATATGAATATCTGTACCAGCGTCCTTCGATAATGCACAGCAAATGGCTAAATTAGGCCGAAATCCCATGGTTGGAGCTTGCTGACACAGTTTGCAGGAAAATACTGTGACTGCACATTTATCCAGCGCACACTGGGTGGGTGGGCTGATGAATGAACAGCAGAACTTTCCTGTTCTGAGGCCCCATTTTGGCATCCAGAGCAGGAGGCTCATCCTCAGATATTGCTGGGGTCATCCATGTTTGGGAACATGCTGCATATCTAGTGGGCAATGCTTCCCCATGCCCGAAGCACCTGTGGCTCTTTGATTGACCGACCACCAGTGGCTTAAGCTTCTCACTTCCGTCTGCACTTGTGATTGACGAGACAAAATCTCTTTGTTTGCTCTGCAACCCTCCGTCAACGTTGTTCCCCTCTCAAGCACAAAGTGTTTGTTGAAACACAACCCCGTCTCGTCTGCATCAAAATCATCTTTCGCCCTTGAACCTTCAAGGAGTTCAATCAATCCTCACACCTTCCACCGAGTCTCAATACAGGGTTGCGCCTATTTTTAAACCTATCCAACAAACCCCTGGACGCTGTGAAATCTTTGATTCCAAATCTTGTGGTAATGTGCAATACTTTTTGTCTTAAGATGATGTAATTCACAGGGACATTGAATGCTCTGTCACTAGAAAACCACTCTCTCAGGAATCCTTTTCATTCTTGAAATTCTACACATATTTCATCCTTTTAGTCTGCACTGGTTTGCATGGTTCAGAATTCAATCATCATTTTTCACTTTCGTATTCAGTGTTGGAGGCCTGCATGTAATCTTAGGTGATTTGTGAGTTCTATACTGATTACATCATGAAAATCAACTTGTTCCAAAATTTCTGTTTTGCCATTAATTGGAAAGGTTTTTTTGTCACCTCGTCTTTCCACTGTCGAGCGATTGAAGCATGAGTGATTGAGGAGAACTCAACACATGAGAATATGAGCTACCTCGCCTTTCGACTGGAGCAAGCAGTTGTCCAACTTAGAAATTGTCCGAAGAAAATACCATTGTTTTTGATTCAGCGTAGTTTGGATGAGAAGAAGCAAGTTTCAACACTCTTTAATGTTAAGGAGTCCATCACTGCTAAGAGTGTATCTGTTGCGTCGTCTAGGCAGCGCAAGTGATCCCCGTTGTCAGGCAACAGCTCTTGCATTTATCACACTTGAGCGTGTTTGGGTCAGAGTCATTTTCATTCCTCATGTTTCAATCTTTCCTCGGGTGTTCTTTCAATGCAATAAGTCACGTAACTAACTCCCCATCATGCAATGCATTCATTTCATAGCACGAATCTTTATCTGGCTGACTGAGATTACGAGTTCAAACAGTTCACATTTCTGTTCATTCGCAGGTTTCCACGGCGATGAGTAGGTGATTTCCACATTTTTCGGGCTGCGTCCGCGTATGTCGTTTAAATGCACAACAGTTTCGCCAGCTATCCTGCTGGCGTCCTCATCCTTTCCTGCTGGCGTCAGATCCTTGACCTGAGGACGCCAGCAGGATAGCTGGCGAAACTGTTGTGCATTTAAACGACATACGTGGACGCAGCCCGAAAAATGTGGAAATCACCAGTTCACATTTCTGTCCCTTGTGGCGCTCTGTTCTGTCCCCTCACATTCAAATTATTCGCTAAAACCATTCACATTGCTGCTCTCTTCCATCTTTTTAGGTGATTATATAGAAGCGGAACAAAGTCAAAAAGTTTTTTATAAAGGCTAATGTATGTGAGTACCTGTTTTAGAATTTTGAAATTTTCCGATCCAGCAGTAAGTGATGCAAGTGGTAGGAAAAGGAATGATGAAATTGTGTAACTAAGCGGTTCCGTTATGTTGTAAAAATAAGAAATTTTATGGGACATGATTAAAACGTTGTGAATTGCTGGAAAGCCTAAATTTCTATAACAGAAATACAGGGTTTCAAGGTATTATCTTAATTTTTCTTTTCTTGAGAAAAATTATGCGGGTAATATGCAATCATTTTTAAACTTCTCACTTACATATCCTCATCTCTACTTGAGTCATTTATAGTAGAGAAAAACTCGTTATTTCCCATCTAGTTACGTGTCTAACAAATAATTTCACTGCAGAAGATTGGATGACTCTCTTGTTGTTACAGATTCCTATTAAAGAGTTGTGTATTGTATAAGTTTGGCTTTAAAACTTTGCCATAGACTACAACCTTGACGTGGTGGAAGGACTTGTGAATTCCGATGACCCCCTGAGCTGTGCTGGCAGGAGCAATTGTCATTGGGTCACCCATGCTATTTAGTTCAAAGGTGAGGGGCCAGACAAAAGGAAATCCATGCAGCGTCTGTTCCTCATTGAGGTGGCTGCTGGCATTGGCCTCATCGTTGGACGTGAATTTCGTCCCACCAAGCCATTCCTTCAAGTTTGGAAATTAAAAGAAAGTCCATGGAGACCACATCAGGTGGATGTTGTTGCGATCATTTGGGATTTAAATTCAATACTTGGCACCATAAAAATTTTGCAGTATGCTCCATTGCATAGCCTTGATTGAAAAAAAATCACTTATTGCCAAATGAGGAAGTATTTTCTTAATTTCTTCACTCATCTGGTGCGTAAATAGCACAGTTTCAGGCATTGCATGGTTGAAATCCTTCATGATGAAAGTAGACACTTTGCTTTTCCACATGGCGTATTTTTATTACAACCTAGGTTCCATACAGCGTAACATCTTCAGATGCCAAAAATATTATGCTGTACAGATCAGAGGTCATAATAAAAATACTCTTTACAGGGAAAAGCAAATTGTCTTCTCTCATCTCAGCTGGCGCAATAATGATGCATAATACTCTCCATTTATCACTTGTCCCTTTTGCAAGTAATCGATGTGGATGATTCCATGCACAGCCCAGAAACTGTGGCCATCATCTTGTCGGCCAAATTCAAAATTTCCGCCTTCTTGGGAGCCAGATCACCTTTAGGAAGCCACTGTCTCCAATGCACCTTTGTCTCTGGAGTTTATCCATGTTATGTCCACAGTTACGAAGTGATGCAGAAACTTGCTAGGATTGCAATCGAAAAGCGCCAAACCAGTCTCTGAATCCACCAAATAATAAAGGCATTTCTTCTCCCCTGAGAGCAAGTGCGGCTCTCATCCTGCCGAGATTTTTTCCTCACCCATTGATCAGTCTGAGCAGAGTCAGAGTGATTTGTTCAGCACCATCATAATTTCATCCTTTATAGCGTATCACAGATTTCTGGACAATGCAGCATATCGACATTTAATAGAGGGCAATTTTCCTGTGCACTTATTAATTCCAAAGCCATTTGAAAGTTGTCTGAGAAATGTTTCACTTACGATGCTAGGCCCCACTACATATGAGTAAGTTTCATAGCATATTGGCCACTTCCACCCAACATTGCACTTTATTAACTAGATGAGTGTCCCCCCAATATTCTCAAACAAAGTCAACATACTAATCCGTGGCATGGGTGTGGCTTTCTTGACCGTGTCATGTGAAAATGAAGTTTGCCATGTACCTTCAACATCGTCCAGTGACAGATTTTCGACTGCATCATCCAATAACTTGCAAACTTCTCGAGTGTCTGACAACATGAGAGGCGGTGCTCTTCTTCTTCAAGTTGGGGTGCCGTATAATGGTCAGCACAGGCAATCTCTCGCTCTCATGACCGTGTTTCAAACGGTTTTGGTTGCCTCATCCTTAAGAGTAGGAATGGGCACTGTTGCCACTGTACTATTTTCCTCTGCCACTTGGAAACTCCCGGAAGGACCATAAACACAACCATTGTGAAAAATTGCTGAAATTGATTGTCTTTGAGTACACCTAGAAGCAATGTGGTTGTGGTCTCAGCGTGATTTTGGTATGACTCGACTTGGTAAACAGTTTTCGTACAAGTGCTCCTGCTCTGCAGATATTTGTATTGTCCTCTCATGCCCCGTGAGGCAACCACACCTTGCACGGCCATCCACTCTCCCTCCACCAGCAATGACAGGACTTGTCCTCTGTCTATCTAATCCACTGAATGAGCAGAAAAGGTAATATTTGCAGTCTGCAATGATTGTAGGCTGGCCCTCTCCCCACAAGGGAACCTTCTAAGGACACTCGTCTGTGGATTTAGCGCCAGGGTAGATGGATAGTCATCCTCATTTTGGGGCAAGATTGAGACCATGATTGACTTCCCTACCACCACCTAACGCATGACGGTACGCCCCAAGGGCACTCACCCTAAATTTGGAAGTTGAGCCATTCACATCTGGGTGGAATACATAATTTTGTTAGCTTTTGCCAAATCGAAATGCACATGCGTGCTCACAATTGGAGAAATATTAACATTAGATGTCAATGAATCGGAACCGACTTTCCTTTCTTTCAGAGGGAAGCCAAGAATATATCGTGCAACTTATTATTTTTACAAACCAGAAAATAGCTATGGAAAGAATTATTTGAAATCACTCTTTTGTAAAAAGACAAAATGCACGTGTAGTAGAATACTTTATAATGTATTTCAATATAAACCAAGTTTGTGTCACGAATTTCAAACCATATTTTTATTACCAACTGATGCCCACCCTATTTTAGGCATATTTTGTGGGGGAAAGGGCATCCTATGCTCCAGCAAATATAGTTATTGCAAATGTTCCTATTCATATGTAATCATTTGTCGCCTAATTACTTAGCAGTAGTTTACTGTGGGATTAATGCACTCCAATTTCTAATGAAAATTATTGTAATCCTAGTGTCTAACTTTATAAGCATTTTTGAAGAACAAAGGTCAGCTTACCGGCTTTCTTTGTGGTGTTTTGGTATTGCTCCTGTGAATGTAAGGTCCAAAAGAAAAGTCTTTGGTAGTTTATTATCTGAACATTAAACATTTTTGCTGTACCTTTAATAATAGCCTACAAACTCATGTAACATTAAATGGCCAATACATTGTTGCCAGCATATCATAGAAGTTTGGTGACTTGAAGTGGATTCCAAATCAGCCTGAGAGATTCCAGTAACAACATAACTAACAGCCCTCGCAATCGTTTAATGCATTTTGTTTCCTCCCACCCTCCCTCAAGCTCTCTAATACAGTAACATTTCAACAGGCCTGCTACTACCAAATACTCCAGGAGAAAGTGGGCTGAGCTGTGATGGGCCTTCCAGGTCAACCATCGAGATGTGCATCCAGTGATTTACAATGTTTGAAAAGACTGAGATTGGCATAGGGAGAAAATGCTTTATTGTGAAGTTATTTTTGTTAACCATATTTACAATTAAATCGTTTTTTCCCTCAAGCATACTATGCTGTGATATTTGAGTTTTATTTATAATGTGAGTGAAAAAATAAAGTAATTTAATATCTCTAATACTTATTTTTCTTATTTCTGCTTCAACAGTCAACGTAGCATCAATTGAATATTTACAGAAACTAAAATTGATACAGTGGAGGTTTGCATCATGTCATCCTTCATTGCATTTGATCAAGAGCCAAGTGTTTGATGTTTCAAGGCCTGCGTTTCCTGAATGAAGCTTCATATTTATCAATAGGGGATGTGGTAGTCCAGGGGATGGAGAGCGCTGGACCACTCACCAGAGTTCAATTCCGTGGAAAGCCACTCTCAGCTCCACCCAAGCCGTGTGATTCCTAAGTCTTGGTGGGAAACCATAACCGGGGCAGGGAAAGGAACTGGCCCCCTTAACACTCTGATGGGTGAAGTGCACATGTCTTCGAGCTTAATACTCATGAATTCTACCATCACCTGCCAAACCAACCTTCGGGTTGAATACTGTTTATGGTTTTTAATTTATTAATATTTTGGTAGTTTTTTCTCTTTTGGAATTAAGAAGTTCCCATCTTAACATCTAGTTCTCTGTGAGATAAGCTATGTACATCCTGATGAGTACTCAAACCAGAGATTTAGCCTAATATTTTGTTTCATTTTTGCAGCTTTGAAATATTAGTGGTAAAATATTTGCTGTTTTGCTTCCCCTATTTTCTGTGACCAATTACCTAACACCATAGATCATTTTCTCTGAACAGCTCTGAGCAAAATCACCAACATTGTGACCTCCATGTAAGTTGACGAGGAGAGGAGACAGCACGCCTGGCTACTGAGTGCTCTTGTTGAGTAGTCCATGGTGATTAAAACCTAGAGTGGGTCAGTTACCAAAGGCGATTGATTGACCTCATTTGTGAGCAGATTACATCCTTGTGGAACCATGCCATGACACTGGTTTCAAATTGTATTTACACAAAAAAATTCTCTTCAGTGGTGAACAAGTAAAATAGTGGACCACGTGTGACCCGATGCTTTTATGTCCTTTAGGGAGTTCCTTTTTTTTTATAGTTTCTCTTAGAAGTCAAGCCGGGGGCCAGCAGCCATTTCATTGCCTTTGGTTAGGGTTTTTAGGGTGTGCATGGGAACTCTAGAGAGCCACCACTTTTGTAAGGGTTAATTTAGCCATCTGCCATTCTCCAATGCCACAGTGTAAAGGTAGTTTTCAATGGATGCCATTGGCAATACCAATATTACTGACATGTTGAGGGGAAGGTGTGTCCAATCCAGAGAGACCGTAGGAGGGAATCCAGGCTGGAGGAATCTACTGCGAGAGAGGTTGATGCAGATCTTGGATTTTTGTGTCACACATCTGTCTCGTTCCAGTGGTGGAGCAGGGCACTCAGGCCCCCTGGCGATTGATTGCAAAAGGTGTGGATTTCAGGTGGGTAAGTAGAGTTTTAGCCAGTGCAGCGCAGGGGTAAGGTCTTTCACTCGAGATGATACCTTTCCATCATGGTGGGAGACCGAAACGTAAAATTGTGGTAGCTCCCACGTAGTGCCTGAAAAGCAAAACTGTGCTGACAGTTGGTGCAACCACAAAACTGGTTTTTCTATCCAAGATGGAGGAATTTGAATTCTTTCTATGACTGAAGTGACATATTCTGCTGCAGGATAACATACCAACTTCCATGAAGATCACATCAGGATCACCAACATTTATTTTCACTCGATGATGCATCATTTTAAAATTCCTTCAATATTCCTTTATCTTTCTACATAATGGTCACTTTGGGCAATGCCCATTTGTGGCTGCTGGGGCAGTTTTCAAATGCCCATGTCATACTAGCTCGCCGGCGTGTCATGGAGGATGCATTGAACCTTATCTTTAGCCTCATCATAGTCCCTTATTACCAGGGTGTTCCACTTCACACCTGAGGTCAAATAGGATCATGTGAGTGGTGGTATTCCTTTTCAAATAAGCTGCCAGTAGTAAAACGAACACCTCTCGTCTGCTGGTCAAATTGTGGTTTCAGGATGGAAACAGGGTATTGTTGGTCGACTTCATGGGTCCTGGGACCACAAAAGAAACCCTTGTGAGACATATTAAACAACCAGATGGATGACTCAAAGCTGGAGACGAGGAATATTGAGTATGATTGCGATCCTTCTCACCCCCGTGTGTCGCCCATCAAACCACCATCGCTCTCCTGAGTGTTTGGAAGGGACATCATCTCTCACCCATTCTATAGCCCAGACTTGCCAACCTCTTGACTTCCACTTGTTTCCTAAGTTGAAAGAGCATGTGGCTGGAAGGTGCTTCAGGGGTGATGATGAGGTCCTACTCTTCCTCAACGACATGGGCATGCAAAAGCTGTCCCAGCACCTACAGAAAAGCATCAACCAAGATGGCAAGTAGAATTGAGAAATGGTTAGGTGTTAAAATGATGCACCATTAATGAAAATAAATGTTTCTCTCCACTTCTAAAATAATTGGAGACCATATATTTGTACACTCGTATTAGGGGCGAAGTTTGATTGACTAAAGAAGCAGTTACAATGGAATTGCTAATATATACCCTTAAAGTAAAGACAAAGAAAAGAGACTAGTGTAAAGCATAGTGATGTATAATCTTAAACCTTGACAATTGAGAGAAGAATGTAGGATTGAAGCATTTGCAGGTGTTGGTTGGTTTGAAGAAGAATAGAGAAAATAAGATGAATGGATGCAAAGAAACTGCAGGAAATACTGCAACAGTAACTTTAACAAATGGAAATCAAAAAGTTTTATTTTGCACCATTCTTAACTCTTATAGAGATAATGTTGTTGTGAATAGTTATCCGAGTCCACTGAAAACTTGCCTCTCATTGACAGGCTCCGACTGAGAAGAAAATGCTCATTGATGGTGTGGCATTGTGTATATCCTCAGCTGATTTCCAAAATAAGGTTCCACAAAAGAGGAATTGAGGAAGGTGGCAGTCCAGTTAGTAAAGGACCACTGACTTGAAGGCCCAAGTTCGATTCTGGGTGGTGGCTCTGGGCACCCTAAGCTTCAAGCGTGTTGTGTGATTTTTTTGATGCCAGATCCTCCTGGCAAACCATAGACATTTTTTCCAAGAACAAAAAGAGACCAGAATGCTTGCAGTTGAAGCCCCAGGAGTCAGTTCGACACAATAGGTACTAACCAACAAAAGCCTGCACATGGTTATATATATTTTTTTTGTAGGTTCCCCCAACCTTCCCCCATCCATTTGAAAAACCATAACCCCCTTTCCTCCTGGTGCTGCACTCCCTGCTACACACCTTTTTGGTGGCTCACAGGGTATTGATGTAGATGTAGACAGTACGGGGAGGGGCACTGGCCCCCTAAATGCCCATGACATGTGCTTGTATTGGGTGAGCTCCACTGCCACCTATTAAACTAACCTTTGGGCTTAATGAAACTCTGGTGTTCGAAAGAAGAATATAACTAAAGTAAAATACTTCAAACAAGATATGTTCTACCTTTAAATAGCTGGATGACATTATTTTTCAAACACATTTGCACAGTGAATGTATCATTCTTTTGAAAAGGCTGAGAGTCTGAGGCATGATTCGCAGAAATTGGAAGTTAATGAATTGCTCAGGGACCTTGGAATTCGGCACACCCAGATAAATCTCTCTGCTACTGCAGTAGACTCTCAAAACATTAAATACATGCTCATGTGTGATGATTTGAGGTCAAACGTTTTACTGAATAAGCTCTTAATAATGAACTTTTGGATACAAATAGAGCTAGGGTCAATTCTACAGTATGGTCAAGTAGAGAAAAATAAAATTTTCCATCATGGGTGTATCCCAATGTTCCCAAGCCAGTCTTCTCCATCCCAATCATGTCCCAGCCTGTGCTGGCATGATTGGGATGCAGAAGACTGGCGAATAACAAGATATGTAATATGGTTGTGGGGAAAATTCATCCATAATCTTTATCTTATGTAAGATGAGGGTCAGATAGAAGTTAGCAATCTATTTTGAATTTCTTAGGGATTTATTCCTTTATTAACATAATCTGATCTGAGCAATTTCAGTTTTGTAAACAGGGTTGGCACTTTAAGAGTAATTTCAAAATGTAGGAATTATGAAAATGATATGCATCTCATAGTCAAATAACTGCAGGAATAAAGGTGCCCACTTTCCCGTTTTCTATTTCGAAAACTTCCTATTTTTTCAGTTTTCGTGTTTGATTGTGTGGATATATAGTATCTGGATTCTCCCAATTTGTTTAACTCGAAAATCTATCACTGGACAATGTTGAAGGTACATGGCAAACTTCATTTTCACATGACACGGTCAAGAAAGTCACACCCATGCCACGGATTAGTATGTTGGCTTTGTTTGAGAATATTGGGGGGACACTCATCTAGTTAATAAAGTGCAATGTTGGGTGGAAGTGGCCAATATGCTATGAAACTTACTCCTATGTAGCGGGGCCTAGCATCGTAAGTGAAACATTTCTCTGCCAACTTTCAAATGGCTCTGGAATTAATAAGTGCACAGGAAAATTGCCCTCTATTAAATGTCGATTTGCCGCATTGTCCAGAAATCTGTGATACGCTATAAAGGATGAAATTACATAGGAAGGCCCAGAAGCACCCAGCCTGGCCTAGAGATGGTGGTAGTCGTCAGAAAAATATCAGAATTTGTTTGGCACCCATCAATAGTGAACGTTTTCAGTGAATTCGTGAAAATGGAGAAAATTGGTCATCGTTATGTGGTACAATACTCTTATTTGAAAGGCCTCAGCCGAACCAATGTGAAAGCTGAACTCGATTTTACTCTGGGTGAGTCTGTTCCTTTGTTTACAACAGTAAAATATTCGGTAGCCGAGTTGTAACGAGGCCATATGAGTCGTCAAGACGAGCATCGCATTGGTCAACCAAATGAGGTGGGGGATCGAGATGGTGCGGGGGCTAACGTACTGGCTTCCCACCCTGAGGGCGCGGGTTCAAATCCCGGCGGTGTTGAATATTTTTCAGAGGTATCTCGATCCCTACTTGAGGTGCTTTGTGGAGGGCACTTCGAGTGAGTACGCCGTCCGTCGGATGGGACGTTAAACTGATTGACCCCTTGGCGCCTTTCGTAAAGAGTAGGCTAATGCCGACGCCGGGTTTCTCTCTGCCCTTCATCCTTTCCCATCCGTCCCCAATGGCGCAAATGACCTTAGCTGTCGGTCGCCTCCCCTTAAAATTACTACTACTACTACCAAATGAGGTGACGACTCCAGAAAAGGTGAAGAAAATCCACAAAGTGATACTGAAGGATCGTTGACTGAAAGTGTGTGAGCTAGCAGACATAGTAGGCATTCCAAAAAGTGCAGTACGTTGCATATTTAATGGAAATTTGGATACGAGAAAGCTGTGTGCAAGATGGATGCCGTGTTTGCTCACACTCGGGCAAAACCAGTGTTGTATGTTTCAATTGAGCGTTTAGCAAAGTTTGACAGCAACAAAGTAGAATTTTTGCACCGTTTCATAACCATGAATGAAACATGGGTCCATTACTTAACACCCGAGACAAAATAACAATCAAAACAATGGATTCCAAAGGAAAACCGGTCCCAAAGAAGGTAAAGACCGTTTAATCTGCAAGCAAGGTTATGGCTTCGGTTTTTTGTGATGCGCGTGAGATAATTTTCATTGACTATCTTGAAAAAGGAAAAACTCCACGGCGAGTATTATGCGAACTTATTGCAACGTTTGAGCGAAGAAATCAAGCAAAAGTGGCTACGAAGAAAAAAATTTGGCTAAGAAGAAAGTGTTGTTTCATCAAGACAATGCACCAGCTCACAAACCCATTATTGCAATGGCCGAAATTCATGAATTGCTACCTCATGCCTCACCCTATTCGCCAGAGTTAGCCCCCTCATATTATTTTCTGTTCGCAAACTAGAAAAAATGGTCAAAGATTTTCCAACTGAGAAGAAGTGATGTCGGCTTAGTTAATGGCTATTTTGAGGAGCAAGACAGTTCTTATTATAAAAAGGGTATCGAACATATTTAACATCGCTGGGAAAAGTGTATAGAGCTGAAAGGAGATTATGTTGAAAAATTAATAATTTTTTTCCAAAATTTTTTGTTTTTTCTTTGTTGGGTCAGGTACTTTTGAGATTAACCTCATATGATGGTACTGAACAAATCACTCTGACAAGGCTCAGACTGATCAATGGGTGTGGAAAAAATCTAGGCAGGCTGAGTGCCAAATAGAACATGTATGCATTTTCTAGAAAGGCCAAAGGAGGCATAAAAATACCAAAAATCACTCAAACCGCACAGGATTCTTTCCTGTGATTGATAATGTAAAAGAATCAATGTAGTGCAAGAAGGATGATGATTGCCCACTTCAAAGGAAGAGATTAAAGAGAAGAGATATGGGGAAGAAAATTGAGAAAAAATTCTCATTTACTGGTTCTTGTGGTCAGTGGTAAATAGTCTTAAGCTTTCAAACAATAGTCTACGATTTTACATTAATTTTTTAACCCAAACCATTTTTTTATTAGGTAACCTACCGGTTAAGGTAGGTTTTTGGATGGACGTAATTACTAATTTAATAATTTGTGACCCCTAGCAAAACACAACATCCTACTATATATCAGGTCCCTCTTCAGCTCTGAGTATTTTCTTCCTCCCTTCATCCCGTCCAACATCCCTATCCTGTTTCTTCCCTTTCCTCGTTTGCCTAAAGTTCTCCCCTCTATTACAGTCTTCAACATCCCACTGCCGGTCAATACCCCCTTCATCCACTTTTCCTGCCTCCAAAGGATTTCTCCCAACAAACCCCTCTCTTCGCCCACCATACCAAATACTTCCTCATTTGTTTTCTTCTCTGTCCATTTCACCTTCTCCATTCTTCTCCACACCCACATTTCAAAAGCCTCCAGTCTACGCCCATCCTCCTGCTTGAATGACCACGTTTCCGCGCCGTACATAGCCACGCTCCATATCACAGTCTTTTCTTAACATCCTTACTCAACATCCCCGTCATTAACTCCCTCCGCCTTGTGAAAGCCTCTTTGCCTAGTGCAATTCTTCTCCTTACGTCCCTACTACTTCGACCGTATTGGTCCAAAACACTGCCGAGATACGTAAACTGTTCTACCTGCTCTAGTTTTTGTCCTCCTATTTTAATGCTTAGCTTAGCCTTTTTCTTTCTAGAAAATCGCATAACCTTTGTTTTATTAATATTGATTCTCATCCCATACCTGTCGCACTGAATTTCCAATTCACCTAGCAATGCTTGCAACCCCTTGGCTGACTGACAAACTAAAGCTTGGTCATCAGCAAACCTAACTGATTTTACGAATTCCCCGCCCACTTTCATTCCTACCTCCAGTTCTTCCCATGCCTCTTTAATCATTTCCTCTGCATACAGGTTGAACAGCAACGGTGATAATGGGCAACCCTGCCTTACACCCCTTCCTAACACTGCCCATCCTGACTCCCCGTTTCCCACCCGCACCTGAGCAGTCTGAGACATGTACAGGTTGCGGATTAACCTCCTTTCCCTCCAATCTATTCCTATTTTCTGCAATATACTCATTAGTTTTTCCCAATTCACTCTAGCAAACGCTTCATCAAAATCTACGAAACAGGCAAATACCCCTTGGTTGTACTCTATATTCCTCTCAATTAACAATATCATTACTGCAATGGCATCACGCGTACCTCTCCCGTTCCTAAACCCAAACTGATCATCCCCTAAGTAAACATTTGCCCTACTCTCTGTCCTTTGGTTTATGATCCTGAGAACAACTTTAGCTGCGTGGGATATCAAACTTATGGTCCTGTACTCCTCACAAGATGTAGCCTTTACTTTTTTTGGAATAGGAACTAAAACTGATCTCACGAAGTCTTCCGGCCAGATTCCCTCCTCATAAATACTACAGATCAGCCCATATAGCCTCTTCCTCCCACATTTTCCTAGGCATTTTAAAAGTTCCACGGGAATGTTATCTACCCCCACGGCCTTATTTAGTTTCATCTCCCTTAATGCCCTTTCTATCTCATTGTCTAGTATGCCTGGACCTAAGCTGTCTTCCTCTACGTCATTCTTTTTTTCAATGTCCAACTTTGTTGGTCTGAGTTCTTTACTATACAGTTCTTCTATATACTCCTTCCATCTCTCTTGGATCTTTCCTGCGTCAACCATTACCTTACCCGCCTTATCTCTAACTGTTGGCATAGCTCTTCCTTTCTTACTTCCCGATAACGATTTAACTTTGCTGTACAGCGCACCGATTTCACCCTTCCTCTGAAGACTTTCCATATCCTCGCACTGCGTCTTCCACCATGCTTCTTTTGCTTTATTTGTTGCCTGCCTCAATTTATTGTTTAATTCTTTGTACTTCGTTTTGCCTAAGTCTGTATTTACATTCTTCCATTTTCGCCGCTCATCCATCTTTGTAATAATCTCATCCGTGATCCATGGTTTCCTAGTCCTTTTAGTGTTAAAGGTTCCAATAGTGTCTTTTGCGGCTTTAAACAACCCTTTCTTGATACTTTCCCATTTTTCTTCGATAGTACTTAGCTCTTTACCATCCTCCATGATTTCCCCTACCGCCTGTTTGTAATCCTTCCTTTTCAAACCATTTAAAGCTTCTACATTCCATTTTCTGACACGCCGCCCCTGCCTTATCTTTTTGAAACGGACGCTACATTTCATAACCACTAGATTGTGGTCAGAGTCCGCATCTGCTCCCGGGAACCTTGCGCATTTATCACACTGTTCCTAAACCTGTGTCTAACCAGAATATAATCTAGCTGATACCTTTCTGAGTCACCTGGAATTTTCCATGTATACCTGCGTCTTTTGTGGTGTCTAAACTAAGTGTTGGTGATGACTAACCCCTGTCTCCTGCAGAACTCAACTGCTTTCTCCCCGCGGTCATTCCTCGTGCCTAAACCGTAGTCCCCGACCTCGTCACCATCTCTTCCTTCGCCTATCGTCGCATTTCAATCCCCCATCACTATCAAATGTTTCCCTGCAGGAACACACGCGATTATGCACTCTAACTGATCGTATATCCTATCGACCTCTTCTTCCTTATGGTTGCTCGGTGGCATGTATACCTGAATAATAACCAAGTTCGTCGGTTCTGTTTTTATCTCTACTAGTAGTATTCTATCTGTTACCTGCTCTATGTTGACTACGCTTCTCCCTACCTCTTCATTTAATACTATGGCAACCCCTCGTTGGCTCTCGTCCCCACCGCTGTATATTATTCTATACTTATCACTCCAGTAATCCCCGCTATCCTTCCATCTCACCTCGCATAGACCTAAAATATCGATTCTTCCCCTTTCCATCTCTCGCTTGATATTCTCCAGTTAACCTGTCCTCATCATTGTCCTAACATTCCACGTTTCTATTCTAACTAATTTGGTCTTCTTCTCCTGCGTCTTCTGTCCTGCTGCTGCTGGTTTTCCCTTGCAAGGGTTTCGTGGGATGACGACTGCAGAAGCCTTGCCTCCCCTGCTGCCGGGCACGACACACGGCCGATTGGGCCGAGCCCCGTAGTTGCCAGGACTCAAAATCTCTGTATTGTCCATCATTTAAATATTGGGAATGATAATTGAGGTGGTTTCCCGTTGCCTTCCTCAATAGTGTTTTTAACGTGACACCATCACTTACTGGCCGCCCCACTGGGGTCAGACGCCATTGCAGCCGCCTCACTGAGGAACAGACGCTGTGTGGACTATCTTTCGTCTGGCTCCTAACCTTCAACCTATCTGGCATGGGTGACCCTACCAGGAGAAATTATTATTACTCCCGCCAGCACAGCTCTAGGGGTCATCGGAACGCACAAGCCCTTCCACCACGTCAAGGTTGTGGTCCGAGGAGGGACCCAAACCCTAGTGACTAAAATTGCTTCCTTTCTATTATAGAAGAAATAAGTGTATTTCTGGCTGTTCATGCCATTTTGCTCAGTATTTCAATAGCCAGACAAAATGGCCTCATGACTTAAAATTGTGAAACACGGAAAAGGTAAGAATTTTATTTCAATTCATTTATTTTGAACACAGATACAGATTAAAAAATTTAATTTTTTTGGTCTATTGATTTCTAAAATAATGACTCTGTGCTGTATGCAACATTTGAAAGGTGTCAGTTGTTAAAACTGCAATTTTTCTAGCACAGACTATCTTGCTTACATCATCAATTATTATTTTAAAATTGAAACATGTTTCTCTGCTGGCTTCCGAGTAATAATCAAAAGCTCCACTTGATTTAATTATACTTTTTAGAAAGTCACTCAAAATATAATGCTCCAACAAATACATATCAATTAAAATTCCATGACAAACACAACTGATTACCACAGAACCCATATTCAGATGTTTTCTAAGTGAAAGGTCACGCAATGCATATCATAAGTATTTGATGAACTACGGTATTCTCGATACAGGTATCAGTATGAGGTATTGCATCTTGGGTAATAAATAACATTGAAAATGCTTTGACATTCATCCGGTCATAATGCATAGTTTCCATGAGCCAAGGGCCTTCAAAGAGGATCCACACTTTTGCCAATTCTGGCGATGCAAATTTCCACAATGGCTGGCTGGAAAAGGGCGCAAAACAATTGTTGAACTTTGTTCAGTGCATCACTCGAGGGAATGCACTTTACTTATGTCTTCATACTGGACACCTTCCACCATCCTCCCTTTCAAAGGACCCTGCAAAGGGAATTTGCATTAGCCAAGGCGGGAAATTGAAGGATATGCCAATTGCCAAGGAGCATGATTCACAAAATCAATATGTACATATATTAGCTCAGATGGAACACAATATTATCTCAACTATGATTTAAAATACATTTGCTCTTAAGCATATGTTTCAACAAATATAGTTAATTCCATCTTTGAATAATGTAGTAACTTCTTGCATCTAAGAGCACCATAGGAATTTGTAGAACAACATATATGCATGGATTTGATGCATATAATGGATAACCTTCCATGACAAGAAAGTTGACTGTTTCATTTGAAGCAAATTTAAAAAGGGGACATTTCCTCCATGGAAATGTTGAAGATGCATCAGGGGTTGAATTTCATTTGCAAGGATTGCATTTCTCTCTCTCTCTATCTTTATGTGATTTTGCCAAAAGAATCCTCGAAGTGATTTTAATTTCCTTTGTGTTTCACTCAGCTAGAGGAACCTAATAATATTATTCTGAAATTTCCAGAATAATTGCTCAAATGAATATGCAACAGATTTTACTGTATAGCATGTATACAAACAGTGGGCAACCTCTGCTCCACCCAAGCTCTGTGATTTTTCGGATATCAGATCTTTCTGGGAAACCATAAACGGCAGAAGGTAAGGATTACCACCCCTCTTATTACACTACCAATGTGTGAATTTCACATGCCGTATAGGGCTTAGGACTGAGAGAACTCTACCATCACCTGCCAAACAGACCTTCGGGTTGATTACTGTGTTTATACTTTTTAATGGCATTAGCTGCTACATTATCATTCAATTTAATCTCACCTTATTCCACAGAAATTTTCAATTTGATGATACTGACATAAAAATAGCATACATAGGAAACAAGTATTTCTATTGATTGTTTATCGAGGCCAACTAGCCACCATCAGCCACAATTTTCTATGTTTTTCATTCATTGATACAAGTAGGCCAACATTTCAGGGTTCACTAATGGTTGTAGAGTGGCATGATGGCACAAAACAGAACTTACGAGGTCTGTTCAAAATGTATCGCAAATTTTGAATTTTTGAGGGTTACATGTTTTTGATTTTTTTGAGGCATTATGTTGGTACTTATGTCTCTCACTTATGCCAAAACATCGGCCATTTTGCATGTCCAGTTAATTTTTGAAAGCTGTTTTGCTTTGACATGCTTTAGCTTGTCTTTGATTTTTGCCCGTCCCAGAAAATGGATCAGAGAATCTGTATTAAATATTGTATGAAAAACGAAATTAAGTGCGCAGACGCATTCCGAATGTTCACTGTGGCATATGGAGAAGCTACCTTGGACCGCAGCAACGTTTATCGGTGGTGCAAAATGTTTTCAGAGGGTCGAGAATATGTGAACGACGAAGAGCGTGCCGAACATCCGAACACGTCAACAACAGATGAAAACATTGATGAAGTGAAGAAAATAGTATTGGCCAATCGTTGAATCACCATTAGAGAAGTTGCTGAGGACCTAAACATATCGATTGGCTCATGCCATTCAATTTTACCAATGAAACAGGTTGCTGCGAAATTCGTACCAAATTTGCTCAATTTCGACCAAAAACAGCAACGCATTAACATGGCTAATGAAGTGTTGGACTCTGTCTGCGACGACCCAAATTTGCTCCAGAAGGTCATAACTGGTGACGAATCATCCATGGGTTTATGGTTATGACGTGGAAACTAAAGGTCAATCATCCAAATGGAAGTTGCAGCACAAGCCAAGACCGAAAAAAGCGCGCCAAGTTCAGTCGTGAAGTTTGTGAAATGTGAAAGTTTTGCTTACAGTTTTCTTCGATTGCAGGGGCATGGTGTATCATGAGTTCTTGCCACAGGGTAGAACGGTAAACAATGAATATTACCTGCAAGTTATGCGCAATTTGGGCAAAGCAATCCGCCACAAACGCCAGGATTCGTGGAAGAACAAAAATTGGCTATTGCACCATGGCGACCCTCCTGCTCACACCTTTTTTTGTGTGCTAATTTTTGGCCAAAAACAACGCCCCTATGATGCCGCAGCCACCGTATTCCCCAGATCTGGCCCCTAGTGCCTTTTTTGTGTTCCCGAAACTGAAGAGGCCCATGAAAGGACGATGCTACGCTACGATTGACGAGAAAAAAAGACTGCATCGAAGGAGGAGCTGAACAGGATCACAACTAATGATTTTTTTGAAGTGCTTCGAGGATTGGAGAAAACGTTGGCACAAGTGTATAATATCTAATGGGGATTACTTTGAAAGGGACAAACTAGATATTCATGAATAAATAAATAATTTTTGAAAAACACAAAAGTCGCGATACTTTTTGAACAGACCTGGTATAAGCAAAGACTGCATTGGAGAGGCCATCTTGCAGAGTGAGGTTGCGGCAGCGTCAAAAGAGACGAAAAATGGAAGGGTATAGATGGAGGAGAACTGATACCATTACCAAAGATGAAAGGAACAAGGAAATGCAGGGAGCATTGCACCATCGTAAGTGTCATTGCTCATGCAGCGAAGGTACTGACTGTTAAGAGTACTGAACAGAAGACTGAACCAAATCATGAAGGAGAACACTTCAGAGGAGGAGCAGCACCGATGGCTCCAGAAGAATGCAAGATCCTTTTGGCAGAGGAAGAAGAACACCTCAATGGCGTGAAGGAAGAGTATGGCTTGATGATAAACAGGAGCACGGCCAAAGTGATGAACGTTGGTGGAGATGAGGAAACAAATATTGCAGTGGAAGGAGAAAGGCCGGAGCGAGTGGAGAGGCACAAATATCTGGGTATGGAGGGAGCAAAAGGCTGCAGGAGTGAGAAGGGAATCAAAATAAGGACAGCCATGGCCAGGGAAGCATTCAAAAGGAGAAGAAGAGTGTTATGTAGGAGAGTGGATATTGGACCGAGAAAGAGACTAGTCAAGCATAGCATATGGAGTGCTATGTTATATGGATGTGAAACGTGGACTGCGTTGGGAAGGGATGGGGAAAGGCTGGAGTCGGTGCTTGAGATGTGGGTGTGGAGAAGGATGCAGAAGATTGGAGGGATTGGGCGAGGAATGGGGAGGAGAAGAGAGAGAGGATTGGTAGGAAAAGAGGAGAAGAAACTGGCTTGGAGTGACTGACCCTTGAAGGTGGTGCCGGTGGGGTCAGGCAGGCAAGAGGAGGGTCAACACGACAGGCGATGAGGGTGGGGGTGATGGGGGAAATGAAGAACACGACAGGAATACGTGGCAGAGAAGGAGCCTCCGTGGACCTTCAAAACACGACAAATAACGATTATGATGATTCTCAAACCTTTAGGCTAGCCTGTTTCACTTTCACCACTACAGAATGTTACGTGTATTCACACAAGGTGTATTAGCACTCCAAAAGCATTACTATGCCTTGTATAGGAACATTGTGAAGCGTGATTTCACTTTTAAAGCTGTGTCAATATCTGTGACATGTGTTTCACTTCATTGAGGAGATGAAGCTATTCAGCATATCAAGGTATTCAAATCCCTGTTAACTCTCATGCAGATTTTGCATTTTCCAACAGTCTGGCTGTCCATAAACCTCCCTCTGATTTCTAGAATCTCCTCATTAATAACCTAAGTCCTAGACAGGAGTAAACACCTCCCATGTTCTAGTACTCACCGAGCAGATTTCGATGGCGACGCAGAACTTATCCTGATTCAGAGCCCTCAGCACAGCATCGCTCCCTCGGTATGCCCCATTCACAACCTTCACCCGCCTCCCTGAAATCAAGAGACAAGCATTTGCTCTTAACCAGGCTGCTTTGAATGTCTTTCTGGAACATTCACAGTGGAGTTTTGAATTGACAGTGGTCCAGGCATTCCCTTCACTGCCCCAATCCATCCTCTTCCTATGCTAAAGCACCAAATCACACGTTATCCACCAAAAGGCTGATACATTCCATCCAACAGAAAAAGCTTTCCTGGTAGACTCGGGCAATTCAGAACTAAACCCTATTAAACCTAAAAAGGACTTGGAATTATTAGGGTGCCACAAAAAACTGAATTTATGAGAGAGACTTCAGTTCACCACAAAAACATATAATCTTCATATCCATGACGTAATATTATCCAACACAGCCACATCCTAATGTATTAATAATGATAATTTCTACACCCCTCAGGAAATACTGGAGATTCAGGGCAATCGCCATTACGGTTTTAGAATTGGTGAAGGGGCATTCACCTGCAAAAAGCCTCCCCTCTCAGCTTTGATACAATTCTCTCCCATCCCACAATACTCCCTCACCCAGATTCCAATGCACATATCTAATCTATCACACCTAATGCCTAAACCTGCCTCCCTCCACAATGTTTCATTCAATGATTGCTTCAATGTGTCCACTGGTGCCTGCCTCCCTTCCCCCTCCAGCAGCCAAAAGCCACTGTAACTCAAAACCCTCCTGTTTGCATGTATCTCTCTCCTTGGAATTATTTGATGATAATGCTGTTGTATTTTTTCCAAAATTTTGAAGCATTGGCCAGAACAAATGTCTCTGGATAACTTTCTTGTAAAAAGGAATCATGCACGTATATCATTAAGAATAATATTTATTTTAATTTTTTTACTAGTTTTTAAAAATTGAGTTTGCATTCCCGGTTGCTTCATTCCATGAAAGAAGTAAAGATGAACATGATCCACAATCCTAAACAATATCAATATATAAACCTGAAACATCATTTTTTTCAGCATGGAACACACATTACCATATTTTACATTTATTTATGGGTGGTATTCAAAACAATCGGCAAAGTCTTTTTTATCAGAATGGTCATCCACTGACTCTGCATTTTCCTTCATCCCATCCAAAACCGACTTCTGGGAAGACTGGGCCTTCGTGTCTGTGTCATACCATGGACCCATGACTCTCAGCACCCATTATGACCTTTATGAGAAAACCTGGGTGATCATTTGTGGCTTGGGGCAAGTCCCCTGCAACTGTGGCATGAAATTCTTGACGTTGATGAGATAAAGGCGAAGGTGGCACAAACAAAACACACTTGCATGCGCACACAAATTATTACAATACTTGTAGGAGAGGTAAAAATAAAAATAAATAAATATGATATGAAAAATATTCCTAACTTAGAAACGTACACCAAAAATACTAATAATATACTGGGTCTTATTTTTATTAAATTGCCTTCCAAAGTGAAAAATATTCTGCATTTCAGGAAGCATTGCAAACATGTATGGTTTATATAAAAAGTATTGGGAATAATTATTTCCTGGCGTGACTATACATCGCAGCGCGCTTGCCCCGAACTGGCTCAGTGGTGGCCATCTGACCTTCAACATGCGCCAATCGCCTGTGGGCGTTCCCTCGGGCTAGATCCCGTTTTTAGTGGACTCCTGTCAAGTGACTCGGTGTAAGCAAAAAATGCCGCGAACGACTGAACAGTGGTGCGCCATCAAATTTGGTGCTGGACGGGGGAAATAGAGGCGACGGCAGGCAGGATTTACCAAGGGTCCAAGGGCAAAAGCATGTCACAAACTGCAGTTTTTAAGTGGCACGACGTGTTCTTCAAAGATGACCGAGAGAATGCGCAGGACGGGCCCTGCACTGAATGGCCACTGACGTCAAAAACCAACAGCAACGTGCAGCATGAGCATGAAGTGCTGAATTCAGACCGTCGGTCCAGTGTGGTCATGACTGCAGATTGTATATTGGCATTGATGAGATGACAATGCACACCATCATCACTGAAAACTGCATAAGATCTGCGCTAAACTCATTCTGAAGGTCCTAACAGACAACCAAGAGCAGAGTCGAGTGTCTGCTTGCGAAGACCTTCTCAACAACGGTATCACGACAATTCCCCAACCCCCTCACAGCCCCGACTTGGCACCAGTAGACTATAATTCCAATTCCCAAAAGTGAAATCAACCATCCAACAAAGGACACCACCATCACCCAAGTGCCATCAAAGAAGCTCTCACATATACCCTTTGGGACCATTCAAAATATGCCTACCAGGAAGCCTTCGCGCCCTGGAAAAGCCACGGGCAATATTGTGTCAATGCTCAAGGGGAGTACTTTGAAGAATTTTGAGGCATTGTAGTAGTATCTGAAATTAATGTATTTTTCCCTAAACTTTCCCCAATACTTTTTATACAAACCTTGTATCTTGTGGTGACATTTCTTTTTATTCTGTAAATTAATTTTTACATGGATGAATTGTATGTACATTTGTAACATGTCGGCAGACTTATCTGATACTTGTTGTTTCAAGTCCTGGGACTTATAAAAACTATCATTATATCCATACTGAGAAGACTTGGTACTTTTCCACACCTAAATCTGTGGAAAAGTGGAGTGCCTTTTCAGTACGGATACAATAAATACTTCCACAGAGTGACACCTGAGACAGTACAATACTAAGAATATAATTGAGATTGGGGCCACCTTGAGCCCTTCTTTGACTCACCAACAGCCGGTATCACTGTTTCCAAATGGGCCTGGTCCAACTTCAACTTGTGGCCTGTGTCCAGCATCGTCACCATGGCCACATACTTGCTCAAAATCTCACTCGTGTAGCCCTTCCTTTTGTAGTACTTATCCCCCAGTGTTTTAGTTATCACTTTGACAACTATTCCCTGAAATGCCAGAGGATATCACTTTGAAAGAAGTACACCGATCAAATGCCACCAATGGAGGAGGCAAGCAAGGAATTTTTACCCCAGGAGAAGTATCACCATGTACAATGACAAAGAATACAAACATATGTTTCAGACAGCAAGGTGATTGGATGATATTATCCATAATGAGTTCTCAGTATCTGAAATTGAAATTGCAGGCATATACATCGGAGTATCTTTTTTAAATAATCATTACCATGAAATAGCCGAGATACCTGGATCAAATTTATTCTGAGTATTAATTGATCCTAATGCACATAATTTAGTAAATTACCACTATTAATGTTGATTTGTTTTGTTTCACAAAGCCATGGACTGACGTACCTCACAGTATTGGGAGGATAAAGAGGCTCGCAGTGATATCAAGTCCCTTCATTTGAAAGTTAACCGTGCCTGGCAGATAATTGAAATGTGCAGGAAACATAATCATGATACAAATCAAAGTCTAGGGACACTCTCCTTTTTCATACTTTGCGATTAATTCACCTTTTTTAACAATGGAAAGTACATCTGTTCCACTTTTCAGCCATTTTAATAAGGGTGGGATTATCACTTTACGAGAGTACTCAACTATCACAAAATGAATAGCAGAATGTGTTTTCTTCAGAAAGCTAAACCATTGCAATTTTTATCTCCCGCAACTGAGGATGCTTTTTGGACACAACTTGCCCAATGCACAACAAATGGGCAGAGACGCTTAGAGCGAGGGGTCGTCTTAAGAGGGAATCTGTTCCCACCTCAGCCAGCCAGTGGTCCTTGCGGTTGGCCCTCTCCTTCTTTGATTCCTCTTCATGCATTATGTCATCAAGGGCATTCCTCGACCTCTTGGCCCCCGAGGAGGGGCCACCTACTCCGCCCTCCCCCGCCCTCTTCTCTTGCCTCGGCTGACCTCCTCCACCACCGCTCCTCCTCTCTGCCTCCAATGCTCCTCTCTGGCCCCCCTCCACCTCTGCCCCGGAGAGACAACAAATGTGAGAAGAGCCACCATCGCTGCACACATACATGCACACAAATGAGCTGCGGTGAGGACCACAAGCAGAAAACAAACTCTCTTAACAAGCGACTCTCGGCATAACAAGTGACGGGGAGAGAGGAATGCCAGGATTTGTTGCGCGCCTACCACTGTTTAGCAGTGTTCAGCACACTCATTCCGCTAGCATTACTAGTATTCATGCATTTTTCCAAACTTGTGCTCATGAATGTTATCGGTGATTTTTTGTGCAGTTTTGAAAATGACCCCAAAGAAAAATCCATAATAAGAAAGCCACAAGAGAATAAAAACAACAGCTGAAATTAAAAGTATAAATTATTGAAAACTGGAAACAAGGTGTGAGCATGGCATGCACATGAAAAATCAGTTGCCATCAACGATTTGCACGTTCTTCAAGAACGAGGACAAAACTAAAGAGATAGATGCTTCAAAGAGAGCGACAAGAAGGTCTACTCAATGGGTGCATATTCTTCTGGTTGAAAGGTTGATTCTCGTACGGATGCATGACATTCAATTGCAAGGCTATGTGATTTACAAGAATGTAGTTTGAGAGAAGGCAGAAGTGATACCTGTGGATCTTATCATGAAGATGCCAGGATAATCAATGGCTCAATATCAAGTATTTAAGGGGAGTCGTGCGTGTTTGGAGAAGTTTAAGACAAGAACCGTCATCCACGGAAATGAGAGGCAACACATCATGAAGCAGCACGCTCAGAATCAAAGGCAGCAGAGAACTTTATTGGCAACTTCAAGAAGCTCATTGATTCTGAGGGTTACCTGCCGCACCAGGTTTTAATTGTCAAGAGACAGGTCTTTTTTACGTTTTTTGTGAACAAAATATTGAAATAGCAGCAAAAACACATGTCTCTAGACAACCTTCTAGGCAAAAATAATTAGGTATTTTTGTACAAATAAAACCCTAATTATTTCAACTCCTTTTTGTCTTCTACAATCCAAATTCACATTCCTGGCTGGTCCATTCCATGATAAAAGAATAGATTACTCCTGATAATAAACAATTTACACTTAGTTTTCTTTGAATAAACCTTGTACATATTTTATTTTTTTGGCATGGAATGCATTATCCTATTTTTCTTTGATTTATATGGGAAAAACTGTTTTGACTAATGAGTGATTCACTTTATGATTTGAAGAATGATTCCAGAGTGAATTATGCTCCTTGTGCGAGAATCCAGCGTATAGAGGGGGATAGTAGGCATTAATGGAATGATGGTCAATGTACATTAAAATGGAGGAAGAGCAGGAAAGGTGTAGTAATAATGGTGAATAAAAAGGTAGGAAGAAGCGTAGTAAACAGATAAAGACTGTTTGGACTCCATAGAATGACAAGATAAACTCATGAACTTGGTCATTGTTCAGGTCTGGATGCTACCTAACAATCATTAAGAGAAAGAAGGCAATAGGGTGCACGATCAGTTAAGAGGACATAATCACGTTTTCTCCTGCAGGAGAACATTTGATAGTGATGAGGGATTGGAAAGCGATGGCAGGGGAAGGAAGAGATAGTAATGAGGTGGAGGACTATGGTTTAGGTACGAGGTATGACCGCGGGGAGAAAGTAATTGAGTTATGTATCAGACAGGGGTTAATCACAATGATCAATAATTGATTCAAACACAACATGGTAAAATTAGAAAATTCCCATTGAATCAGAAAATTATAGGCAACAATGTATGTTAAGGTTGGTCAAACTTTTGAGAACAGTGTGATTAATTCACACCATGAGCCAAGGCAGAATGGAGATTCAGATCATAACAGTACCGATTAAATGTAGCATCAGATTCAAAGGGATAAAACAGGGACAATGTTTGAGGAAAAGAAATGTAAAAGCATTATCCAGAATGATTACGAAGGCACTTTTGCCGGCTTCACAGAAAATTATGGGCGAGAAGTGAGTCGGGTACTATGGAGGAAATTTTCAACAGATTCAGGCGAGATGTAGTGAAAGTTTGTCATAACGAGAAAAACAAATTTGCACTTTTCCTCAGATTTATTTATAACGAACAACACGCTTCAGCTCATCAAACCATCTTCTGGGCAAGATTCAAATTGTGAATACATCATCTTTATACATGTTTGAGGAAGGGGGGGGGAAGAAAAGAGTGAGGAGTAAGATAGGTGGTGGGGACAAAGAGGGGATATATGGAACACCCTAAGAAACGGGGAACGGGGGAAGATAAGTACTTGTGGTCATTATTGCGAGGACGGTGGCAGGTAACTGGTACCCTGGTGGTCCCAGGGGGGGAGGAATGAAGAAGGGTTAAGCAGGAAGAGGACTTGGAAGGGACAGAAGCAGGTTGAGGGATGAGGTATAAGTAACTCCGAGAAGGACATTATCAGGGAAGGGTTGTTCCACACAAAACCGAGAGTGGAGATGGGAGGATGGGAAAATAAGCATTCCATAATGCATTCTGGTGAAAGTAATATTCCAAATGATGCGATATTCCTAGATTTTAAAAAAGCTTTTCATAAAGTCCCTCATTGCAAGATACTCGCAAAGTTGGAAACTTATGGAATACACGGGAGCACTATAGGCTGGATTAGACAATTCTTAAAAGATCATGTTCAAACCGTCATCCTGCATGGTGTATCATTCAATACTGTCTAGGTCACGTCGAGTGTACCACAAGGAAGTGCCACGGGCCCTCTCTTATTCCTTATTTACATAAATGACCTCAGAACCATCGTTAATAGCAGGCTCCGTCTTTTTGCCAACGATGCAGTGATTTATGGGGATATTCAAAGTCACGAAGACAAGAGTCGCATTAGCTAATGACCTAAATGCAATTCAGACTTGGTGCAATACATGGCAATTGGAATTAAATTTGAAAAAATGCATAGTAATACATTTTTTGGGAAAAGAGTAATTCCCTCCCATTCAGTTACTAAGGGAAATAAACAGAAATCAGGAGGGTAGATTCCTTTAAATACTTGGGTGTAACAATTACTTGCGATCTGTCCTGGGGAAAGCACATACGAGAAATATGCGGTCGTGCTAATAAAAAATTGAGATTTGTAAACAGAGTGCTAGGTAAATACGACGAAAAAGTGAAGGAACGATATTTTCTTGCCCTAGTCAGACCCCACCTAGAGTATGCTTAGATAAATTTGATTTCGGAATTAGATTGAGTTCAGCGGAAGGGGGCTAGATTTGTCAAAAATTGTTATGACCAATGTAGTAGCGTAACTACTTTGCTAGAAAATTTAGGCTGGGATTCCCTTACACAGCGGCGTTTACAATATAGATTAAACTCATTAAAAACATTTAAAGATGGCTCCTTTTCCGATGACATCAAGAATAAAATACGAACCCCAACGTATTACGGGCGGAGGGATCATGAATATAAGATTAGAGAGATTGACTGCAAGACTGACAGGTTTAAAATGTCATTTTTTGAAAGAACAATAAGAGACCAGAATGCTTGCAATCAAAATCCCCCAGGAGTCAGCTCGACACAATAAGTATTAACCTACAAGGTAGTGACTGCGCATGGTTTTTTTTTAAGGTAATCTACCGGTTAAGGTAGGTTTTTGGATGGACACAACTTCCAAATAAATATTTTGTGACTCCTAACAAAACATAAAATCCCGCATCCTACTCTTGATCAGGTCCCTCTTAATCTCTGAGTGCTTCCTTCCTCCCTTCATCCTGTCCAACATGCCAATCCTGTTCCTGCCCTTTCCTCATATGCATAACATTCTCCCCTCTATTACCATCTTCAACATTCCACTACCCATCAAAACGCCCTTCACTAATTTTCACATGCCCCTGCAAAGATCATGTCACTTTTGCCTCATACTTAATCCTATTTCTCAAGAAAGTCGCCACATCAGCATTTCAAGATCTCAATTAAAATCACTGCGATGTATGACAAAGCTTACCGTATCAAAACTCCTCCCCCCTGAGCCTTGCTCAACATCACAAAGGTCTCGCACTCACATGCCCACACGGCCGAGATATGTAAACTGTTCAACCTGCTCTATTCTTTGCCCTCCTATTTTAATGCTTAGCTTAGCCTTTTTCTTTCTGGGAACTCACTTAACCTTTGTTTCATTAACATTGATTCTCATCCCATACCTGTCGCACTGAATTTCCAATTCACTCAGCAATGCTTGCAGCCCCTTGGCTGACTGACAAACTAAAGCTTGGTCATCAGCAAACCTAACTGATTTTACGAATTTCCTGCCAACTTTCATTCCTACCTCCAGTTCTTCCCATGCCTCTTTGATAATTTCCTCTGCATAGAGGTTGAACAGCAACGGTGATAATGGGCAACCCTGCCTTACACCTCTTCCTAACATTGCCCATCCGGACTCCCAGTTCCCCACCCGCACATGAGCAGTCTGAGACATGTACAGGTTGCGGATTAGCCTTCTGTCCCTCCAATCTATTCCTATTTTCTGCAATATACTCATTAGTTTTTCCCAATTCACTCTATCAAACGCTTTTTCAAAATCTACGAAACAGGCAAATACCTCCTGGATGTATTCTATATTCCTCTCAATTAATAATCTCACTACTGCAATGGCATCAAGAGCCATCCTGAGAACAACTTTAGCTACGTGGGATATCAAACTTATTGTCCTGTAGTCCTCACATGATGTAGCCTTTACCTTTTTCGGAATAGGAACTAAAACTGATCTCACAAAGTCTTTTGGACCCACAAATTCCTTCCTCATAGTTACTACGACTCAGCCCATATAGGCTCTTCCTTCCACACTTTCCTAAACATTTCAACAGTTTTATATATATATATATATATATATATATATATATATATATATATATATATATATATATATATATAAAAAAAACCATAAACACAGTAATCAACCCGAAGGTCGGTTTAGTAGGTGATGGTAGAGATGACCCAGTACTAAGCCCTATACGGCGTGTGAAATTCACACATCAGGGTAGGGGGGCCAGTTCCTTTCCCTGCGCCGGTTATGGTTCCCCAGGAAGACCTGGTACCCGAGAAATCACATAGCTTGGGTGGAGCTGCCGGTGCCCAGAGTGACTTGCCCGGGAATCGAACCCGGGACCCTCCGGTCAGCAGTCCAACGCTCTACCCACTGGACTACCGCGACCCTATATATATATATATATATATATATATATATATATATAGATATATACACACACACATATATATATATATATATACACACACACACACACACACACACATATACATATATATATATATATATATATATATATATATATATATATATATATATATATATATACTCATATATACAGAAACAGATATAAGGAAAAGGGATAGGAACACATATAAAGGACGAACACAATAGAGGTGGGGAAGGCGGAATCGAACGGATCACAAGAGTAAAAATATTTCCTCAACCGGGACTCGAACACCGGATCTTTCCACTTGCCGGGCGGATGCTCTTAACTCTTGGCGGATGTTCTCAAGTGGTTAAGAGCATCCGCCCGGCAAGTGGAAAGATCCGGTGTTCGAGTCCCGGTTGAGGAAATATTTTTACTCTTGTGATCCGTTTGATTCCGCCTTCCCCACCTCTATTGTGTTCGTCCTTTATATGTGTTCCTATCCCTTTTCCTTATATCTGTTTCTGTATATATGAGTATTTATTCGCCGTTTGGCGGGATTTCGTGTTTGAATGTGTATATATATATATATATATATATATATATATATATATATATATATATATACACACATACCAATACACTAGTATAATTAAATATTAATTGTTTAAGCCGGCATTGACGCATGGCGACAATTCCAGGAATTCATTTACAGAATAGAACATATTATTTTTTAAAAGGTTAAACAGCTTTTTCTTGAAAACAGGTACTTTTGTTTCATATTTGATTTCATGGGGAAGTTTATTGAATAACCTTAAGCCCATTGCTTTGGGCCCATGGGCAGTATTGTGTGTCCTGACAAATGGTTGGTGCAGGTCATTGCAGGTCCTTGTGCAGTGACCATGGTAATTGTGGTTGGACTTGTACTGGGAAATATTACCCTTTGCATGTAAGATGACATTAAATATATATATGCAAGGTACTGGTAATAAACCAAGTCTTTTGAAGAGAGGTTTACATGGTGCATCGCAAGGAGCATTGCTCATAATGCGTATAATCCTCTTTTGGATTTTGAAGATTATGCCCACATGGGGAGAGGAACCCCAGAAGAGGATACTGAAAGTAACACGAGAATAAAATTCACCATAGTAAATGGATAGAAGGACCTCTATATTTACAGAATATCTAATATTTCTAATAAGGAAGCATAGGGAGCTTAACTTGCTACGTAATTTGAAAATATGTTCCTCCCAAGACATGTTTTTATGCAGGATTACTCCCAGGAATTGGGTACTGGAAATTTGGGGAATGCTCATACCTTCTACATCTATTGAGATTGCAGATGAAACTTTCTTTTTATTAGTAAAATAAATCAGGCTGGACTTATTTATACTGGGTTTTAGAAAGTTATGAAGACACCATTCATTGAAAATCTGAGCTACTTCGGCTGCTCTTTCTGTCAAGCTGTCTACTGAGGAGGCTGACACAATCATATTTGTATCATCAGCATACAGTATTGGGTCTATCCCCTTAATGAACTTAAGCTTGTCTGGGAGATCATTGATATAGATTAAAAATAAAATAGGACCAAGTACAGAACCCTGGGGAACACCCAGTGTTACTTCTCTACCAGGGGAAACAAATTTGGAGCCATTTCTTGAGAGCTCAACATACTGATGCCGTTCACTTAGATAAGATTCAATCCATTTGTAGGGCGTGCTTCTTATACCATAGCATTTCAGTTTATATAGGAGTAACTGATGATTGACGAAGTCAAAAGCTTTACTGAAATCGAAAAATAGTCCTAAAGTTTCAGTTCTATTATCCAATCCTGAAAGTATTTGATTCACCATGTGATATGTGGCTGTTGTAGTGGACCTTGTTTTCTTAAATCCATGTTGAGATGTGGATAATAGGTTATATGTTTCAAGATATGATACAAGACGTTGATAAAAAACTATTTCAAATATTTTCCCCAGCTGGTTCAACAGGGATATTGGTCTATAAGAATTCATTGCCATTTTGCAACCTTTCTCTTTGTATATTGGCACAATTTTTGCTGATTTAAGAGGGCTTGGGAAAATTCCAGTTTTTAGGGATTCATTAATTAAGAACCAAAGAATTTAGGAAAATGTGTGAGGAAGAATTTTTATGGATTAATTTGAAGTATTTATGAGGGAGGAATTTGGCTGGAAACTTTCATCCAATCAGTGTTAGTTCATAGCCCAAAAAAAGGAAAGCATTAATGAAAGTCTTGCAAAAAAAATGAGAAGATTGGAGGGAAAGGAGGCTAATCCACAAACTGTACATGTCTCAGATAGAACCAGTGAGAATGGGGAATGGAGAGTTAGGAAGTTAGGAGTTTGGAGGGCAGTGTTAGGAAGAGGTTTTAAGTTAGGGTTGTCCATTATTACCAGTGCCGTTCAACGTATATGTCGACAACTGGAGGTAGAAATGAAAGTTGGAAGGGAATTCATATAATCAGCTAAGTTTGCTGATGAATAAGCTTTAGTTGGGCAGTCGGCCAAGGGGTTGCAAGCATTGCTCGGTGAATTGTAAATTCAGTGCGATAGATATGGGATAAGAATCAATATAAATAAAACAAAGGCTATGCGATTTTCCAGAAAGAAAAAGGCTAAGCTAAACATTAAAGTAGGAGGGCAAAAAATAGAGCAGGTAGAACAGTTTACGTATCTCGGTAGTGTTTTGGGCCAACATGGTCAAAGTAGTTGGGACGTAAGGAGAAGAATTGCACTTGGGGAAAGAGGCTTTTACAAAAAGGAGGAAGTTGCTGACAAGGATGTTGAGTAAGGATGTTAAGAAAAGACTCTTAAAAACTTTGATATGGAGCATAGCTATGTACGGTGCGGAAACGTGGTCATTGAAGCAGGAGGATAGATGTAGACTTGAGGCTTTTGAAATGTGGGTGTGGAGAAGAATGGAGAAGGTGAAATAGACCGAGAAGAAAACAAAGGAGGAAGTACTAGGTATGGTGGGCAAAGAGAGGGTTTGTTGGGAGAAATCCTAAGGAGGTAGGAAAAGTGAATGAAGGGTATGCTGATTGACAGTGGGATGTTGAAAGCTGGGATAGAGGGGAGAATTTTAGGCAAAGAAGGAAAGGGCAGGAATAGGGGATAGGGTCACTGGAGCCAGAAAACCATGAGGTGGAGGGGGCAGGCCGTGGCTGTCTGATGTTGCAAAGAAGAAGGATGGTGGTTCTGGTGGGCATGTGGGTGCGAGACCTTTGTGATGTTGAGCAAGGCTCAGGGGGGAGGAGTTTTGATACGGTAAGCTTTGTCATACATCGCAGTGATTTTAATTGAGATCTTGAAATGCTGATGTGGCGACTTTCTTGAGAAATAGGATTAAGTATGAGGCAAAAGTGACATGATCTTTGCAGGGGTATGTATTATGCTTGCATTGACTTACAAGTGTGAGGTAATGCACCTGTTATATTTTAGGTGGGATGCCACTCTGGCACCTATAAACCCAACTCCATATAGGGCAAGTCATTTGAATTTCTGTGCCACACCCTCACCAATTCCGTGAAGGAGGCCTCACACACTGTTAAATACCTTTCAAGCGAGAGCTGACAGGCACTGGTGGCTTGAACTCCTCTTCCCCGCCCGACTTCCCCTTGAGGCTCAGGTTCAGCTTCAGTGGCTCCTCCGAGTCACCTCTCATGAGCTCAGTGGGGGCACTGCTCCCCTCTGACCCCTTGGCCTTCTGCTTGCCCTCCTCTATCTGAAAGCACAGCCCAAGTCACACTTTGAGGGATCGATTGAATGCTATTACTTAGTGCGGAGCAATGGATCGTCAATGAGGTGTCACCTACTCAGCTTTTCAAAATCTCATTTGCACTTATGGCTGCTCAATGGGGGGCCCTGGGTTCAAATCCAGGCTGTGAAAACCCTCAGCTTGCATCAGCCTATGCAGTTTGTCAAGCATTGGGTCTTAGCAGAGCCCACACATGGCGCAAAATGACTAACTAGCCTCCTTACCCTGATACGTGAATTCATCAAACCAATGCATTAGGTGAGCTCTAACTACACAGCCTGCATACAAAGCCTTCACATTCCATTGGTTTTGAGTCATGACGTCGGGTCTATTAGTCCACACAGTTAGTCAGGGACAGGTATTAACCTCTTTCAGTGAAAAGCATCCTTAAGAGTGGTCAATTTTCTGCTCAACCTTTCTTTTATTTAGTAATATTTTAAGGAATGGCATATAATCATATCTAATTATTCAAAATCATTATCCATATTATTCATATTTCTGCCAACAAGCCAAAGTTACGATGGTAAGTTTGGTATTGACAACAGCAGATATGACTGACAATAAATAACCACCTCTTTTCTCCAGGTTCAAAAACTGAAGAGAGTGTGTCAAAGAGTTGTTAGAGCTCATTGTCTTCTAATAATCAAACTTTTTAAAAAATCATTTAGTATCCTTAACCGTGTGAGTATCAGGATGTACACAGCATCCATTCTCATCATAACAGCCAGTGACCAGAACACATGCCATGTGGTCCCAAGCTTGATTTGTTTCCAGTGGGTGGCTGGACATTGCCACTTACATCTGCATTATCACAGTCTCTCCACCTCCATCTTTGCATTTTTCAACTTCCCGAACACCCCTGATGACCTAACGTTTGCTCCATAGCCCTTCCTTGCATGGGTTCACCTACACAGATGCTTCCAGCTCAGTCGTCCCCACCTGGATACTTGGTCGGAAGAAATAAGATTTCACCGGGGAGAAAGCCACCATGTCACATTTGAATACATTGCCGTGAATTCAAGGGAGAGGATGACGTGGCGTGTTTCCTGTGGCCTGCCTCCACACCGCACCACTCTTGCCATGACTTTCACCCTCAGCCAGAGCTGCGGTAGTGGATACTGGAACAATCATCTCGATCTGTGCCATCAGTGCCTTGTGATATATTTATTATGCAGATGAATCCAATTAATAACTTCATGAACAACTGCAGTTTTTAAGAGTAATGAAACTTTTTCTGAGTAGAGAAAAATAATTTACATTCATGAGACATTAAGTCAAATTTATTGTTCATTATATTAATACGTTAAAAAAATAGTTTATCAAATGTATGATTTGACTAAGATAAACATTAAATTACGATTAGGAATTTCTCAAAATGTGCAAATTCAATGGGTTATGATTATTTTATCTTAACTGAATTTTGAACAGACTCATCATATACTTCGCGCCAAACCTTTTTTCAGTCGAACCAAAGGGAGGGGGGGGGGGTAGAATAAATGCGACCGGATGATTTTGTATAGTTTAATACCCTGAAAGCCACCGCTTAGTGCGTGGCAGGGGGTGACCACACTCACCACACTAATTTTGAACCGAATATTTTTAACTCTACCGTGGTCGAACATTATCATCCTGTTCCCTTATCGTTCTTGGAAAAAATGACACCTCTTCTACACTTAATCTATCTAATTTTATTCACATGATCTCTCCTACCGTAGTACGATGGGGGTAATAATACATTTTCAACATCACTGCTAAAGAGACATTTCATTTCTAATGTATGCCAGAGACTTAAATCTGCAATTTAACCTTCGCTCCGTGAGTGATTCCAATCCTAGTTCCCCTGCTACCGAATCTTGATATGCTTCTCAAGTTATCATAATGTTTGGCGAATCTAGCTCCTCTACGCTGCACCCGATCCAATTCGGCATTCAATCCAATTTCGTGAGGATCCCATATTTGTACTTGCAGCATATTCTAAATGAAGCCTAACCAACAAAAGATAACATTTCTCTTTGACCTTTCCATCACATTTACCAAGTACTCTACCCTAATAATCTTAATTTTTTGTTAGCTTGTCCACATATTCCCCGTATGTGTTTCACCCCCAGGAGAGATCGTGAGTGAGGGTAACGCCTAGGCACGTATTTAATTGTGTCTACACATTCCATGAGTTGGGAGTACTATTCCAGGCATTCAAAATCAACATATCTACCTATTGTGGGTCTTTCAAAGGACACCAATTGTGCTGTTGACTGAGCTAACATTTGCTTTTCTCCAATATTTTGTACATCAGCACAAAGATGTTCCAATTTCATGCCCCGAAAGGAGTTGTGGCGAAAATCTTGGTGGGGAGGCAGGTGGAATTGCCAACAGCAGGATTGTTGATTTTAACTACAATTCTAGTCTTTCCTGCGGGAACAAGCGCTAAGAAGTAATAGATTATAGAATATGATTCAAAGATATGACTTGACGATACATGTTGGCACTTTATCTTTCTGGAAATGTTATCTCAATGAGTCGCTTCAGAGCACGCACTTAAAGATAAAGGCATATAAACACCAACTATGCCCGCACATGGTATTTTGCAGAAGTGTGTGGCTCAAAAGCCATGGTTTGCCGATCACAGGCCCAACTGATCATATATCATTGAGACTTCTTCCTCCCTAAGATTGCTACATATACCTGAACAATGACTAAGCTGGTTGGTTGAGCTTTTACTTGCACTACTAATAATTCTGTCGGTTGCCAGCTAAACAGTATGTACACCTGTATGTTGACTACACTTCTTCCTACCTTTTTATTTAATATTATGGCAACCCTCTCTTCCCTTCCATTGAATATTACATACTCCATAAATATAGTTACAGTAATCCCCGCTGTCCTTCGATCTCACCTCTGACATACCTAAAACATCTACATCCTGTGCATAGCCTCTTTCCATCTCTCACTTTATATTCTCTCAATTTCCTGCCCTCGACATCCTAACATTCCAATTCCCTATTTTGACTAATTTGGTCCTCTTCCGTACTGCTACTGTCGCATTGCATGGATTCCATGAGATGACAACCACGAAAGTCTTGCCTCTACCGGCTCCAGGGACGACACAGCCAAGTTCCGTGATTGCCACGACTCATTTTCTTTATAGAGCCCATCATGCAATCTCGGGATAAACTAATTAAGGCAGTTTCCTGTTGCCTTCCTCAAGACTGTTTTTAACATAATGCCATCATTCAATGGCCGCCCCACTGTAGTCAGATACCTTTGCAGCTACCTCACTAAGGTACATATGTCCTGCGGGGACAACCTTTCACCTGACTCCTACCCTTTGATCTATTTATTTGACACGGCTGACCCTGCCAGAAGCAAATATCTTTGCTCCCACCCTCCAGGTGTCATCAGAGTGCAGAAGCCCTTCCACCACGTCAAGGTTGTGGTCCCTGGGGATGGACTTTCAATACAACTTTCATAGTAGCCAAGATTTATCTTGCATCTGCAAAGCTAATAGCATGTAAGGTTTACTTCTATGACCTTAGCGTCAATTACAAGCCCAGCAGAAAATTCAACAGAATCAAAAAATATGACTCTCTCATGCTTTTGGAGCTAATTGGTTGATACTTTCATCATGAATTTATCTATTTTTACCAAGTTTCACTTCAGTTTTTGCTTTGCTCCACTATCTGCAGATATAGATATCTATTTCAATAATGTTGCAACAAAATCACTGCTTACAGGTACAAGTGTGTATCTTTCAAAATATATACCATCAGATGAAAGATAACTCTATATACTTAGAAAAAATGGCCAGAAAGAAAATGATAGCAATTATTAAAAATCATTAAATATGACATAATAATAAAAATAAGGAAATTAATAGCTCAGAAAATAAAATTGATGAAATACTTCAATTCAATTCAAAATTACTTTCATAAATTCGAGAGAACAATTTTTATAGCAAATTTGTTTAGTACATAAGCTGGCTATGTTTTTATAATTTATACATTATCAAAATTCAATACGAAGATTTGCAAAATTCAAAACAGTCATCCTGATTTATGCATTAAAACTGCTCTCTTATACTGTTTCCATTACTTATATTCTGAATGCAATACACTAAAGATTAGATCTTAAACCCTGAAATCGAAGTTTTGAACAAAATATCAGCTTCCCAACTGGTTATCTTCCAATATTCTCCTCTTATTCCTTATATTCACGACTATGCTGCTTGATCAAATCCATGCTCTCCTTGTCTCCTTTCTCTCTCGAGGCTCTCAAAAGTGACTGCCTGCTCCTTTTTGGAATGTTAGGCAGCACTTGGTCAATAGGTGACGAGTGAAGCTTCTCGTCCAGATTGCCCCTGGACGTGATGGACAGTGCCCGGATAAACTCCTCGAACTCGATAGATCCATCATTGTTCTCATCGAATATCCCGAAGATGAGTGATGCAAACTTCGTAGGGTCTCCTTGAGGGAAGAACTACTTGCAGATCTTGATGAACCCCTGTTCCGTGAGGAGGCCATTGGGGCAATCTTTCAAGAAGCCTTTGTGCCATTGTCTAATGTCCTTCTCCAAAAAGTGTGTCTCCTTGGTCCATTTGTTGATTGTGTCCTGTTTTAGCTTCGAATTCTTCTTGCCCATTTCTCCCGAGTGGAGATGTGTAGCTGAGGAGTTGAAAGGAGTATCAAAAGCATCAGACCCACACGGGAGCTTCAAAGATGGACTCTCTTCGGCTATTCAATCCCCCCCTTTCGATGGATCCTTAAGTTGAACTCGACCATCAAGAGCACGTAGTACGGGAGCAGAGGGCGGTGCGGAGGGGGGGAGAGAAGGGCCTTGGAGACGAAGAAGTGCGCCATGCAAAACACAGCCACCACCTCAAATACAGACGAGCGGGGAAAGAACCTGTCTCTAGGAAATTCTCTTATGGTACTTTGCCAAACCCCCTTTGATAATTATTTCACACTCCCAGGTGATAATCACAAGTTATGAATGCACACAGTGTGCGAGGAATATGCAACACACTTTTTTCCCCAGAATGGAGGAAACCAAAAAAATTGTCCACCACCACACAGAAAAAAATACATAAAACTTTTTTCGGGGCAGGGGAAAAATAAATTCCGCAACGGTTTTTAAACTTTTTCCCCTCCGGTGCGGAGACAGGGAAAGAAGGTGCTCTCTCCTTCTGCTGCATGTTCCGGGTCGACGCCGCAGATCGTCTGCACGCCGCCTACTTGCGACGCCCCCTTTCCTTCCCTCCCCACCCCTTCTGCACCCCCTCCCTCCCTTAACCCCGCCGCTCCTCCCTCCTCTCTCCACCCCTCCGCACCCTTATGGTCTCCTGAACCATGGGCCAACCCACCGACACCATCCTGAACGGCGCTCCGTCCGGGACGGAGATCTTATTGTTTAAGATACGAGTGCAATTAAGGCAACTACTTTTTGTATTAAATAATTTATACGTATCCGAAGCAATTAAAAATTTTTTCTAACCTGAGAGCAATTTTAAAACTCTTTATACAAAAATGTGTTCATCATTGAAAATAATAATACTAATTTCTTGAGATGAAATAACCTGTTGTAGTCAACCAGGGGTCCAAAAGACCCCAGACCAAGCTCATAACTTCATAGCTTCGAAGCTATGACTCAAAATCTAACTTCTGCTGCAATGTGTGATTGATATTGGACACTACTTGGACAAGGTTTGCACCGCTTTTAAGCCCTCATATTCACGAAGATTTGTACAGGCGTAATTTGGCAGGGGGTCCAAAATACTACCATGTGCCCAAATGGTCACAAACATATTTCAAAGTGTGCCAAGTGATTTCAATCCTTTTCTGATCCCATTATTTTGAGAAGTGAGTACCATAAAGAGAATAATGGGAATTCTTTTACTCAAATATTTATAAAAAATGAGGATGAAATGAATGCAGTTACAAAACCAAGATGTGGTGACCATCATGCCTGTGCCTGATCAGCGACAAACACTGCAAACATACCAGTACCCGTGTGCCGAATGCCCTGGCTTTCAGGCCCTATTTCTAATTCCTCAAATTTGTATCAAGTTGTTCCAGACTATTTTTCAAATGAATTTAATGTTTTTGGACGGCCCAAATTATTTATTCATATAATTTGTCTCTGAAACAATCTCAGAAGATTTTCCACGACTTTGCATAAAATTCAGCACTTCAACCTTGAGAATAAATATAATTTTTTTTCAGCATTGGCATTGAAATTTAGGGGGTGCCGTATACTGTATAGTATCCGCCGTCACTTTGTGGAAACGATTCATAATGAATAAGAATTACTTAGTTTTTCCACACAAACTTTATTTTTACGACCGGGTTTCGACGAGGATCGTCATCATCAGGTAATTATTTCAGAAATATACACACATATATATACCCTTGCAATCCTTGAAAATATGAGGTGAAGGAGTAAGAGACAGAGTTATTGGTCAGTTGACCAATAACTCTGTCTCTTACTCCTTCACCTCATATTTTCAAGGATTGCAAGGGTATATATATGTGTGTATATTTCTGAAATAATTACCTGATGATGACGATCCTCGTCAAAACCCGGTCGTAAAAATAAAGTTTGTGTGGAAAAACTAAGTAATTCTTATTCATTATTCATCATTAGGGGGTGCCCCTAAAATTTTTTTGGAATTTTGAGATATTACGATGATTTGATTGAAAAGAGGATTTTCTGTGCTTTTTAAACATTATCAATTTATAACATATCCAAACAAACCTTACGTTATGGCTGGAAGGTGTGACCACAATGGGTTAAGAATAGTTAGTCGGCAATTGCATAAAGAAGGTAATGCTGGGAAAGCTGTGTTCCTCACTTGAACACAAGAAATATTTTAAAGGCCTGTTTTAAGCGAACTAGAAAAGAAATACCTCTATATGATTTAGCATTTATTTCTTATTCAGAAAATATCACTGCAAAGTGTTAGGTCCAAAAGTGACATGCATTGCATCATACTACTCTTCCATTGCAATTGAAAATCTCAAAAACTCTAACATCACTGAAAAGGACCGATAAAAATTCCTTCTTGAGTAATATCTTCAAGATGCAGATGAAATAATAAATTTCTAGGATATCTATGCATGTTTCCATTTTATGTAGTATTCCCAAGTGTGATGTGTCCGATAAATGTAATCCTGTGACCCTGGGACATCTAAATATTAAATTAATTGCTTCACTTGAGACAGGAAACTGAATAATACATAATTCAATGTTTTCAGGTTTAACTTTCTGGGAATACATTACCACCTAAGTCAAAAAACCAATTTATCTTTCCACCAAATTTTTCATTCGGTACAACTAGTGTGAATGAATCGGCATAATCCTCGGGTACCTAATAAAATATTTGTTGGATTGTTTTAAATTCAGTGGTCCACAAAGTTAAGCCTGAAAACATTAAATGTATACTGGCAAAACTTAAAGGTATACCTCCACAATGACAAAGGCTTTGTTTCCCTTGTCACAAGAAAAGACAAAATATAGGGCAACACAATGGCTTATTTGGCAAATATTTAGCCACTAATTTCCAAATGTATAGCTTGAGTCAACACACAAATTGCAAACCATAAATATCCACAGCAATCAAACATACTTTTTCCATAGTATGAATAATTAATCATATTTTTCATTTAATAGCAGAGAGTCAACCGCAGAAATCGACCAGAAGGTTTGTCATGAAAGGTGTAGATAGCTAGCTCACTTGGCTCTATGGCATTTGGAATTCACATACCAAGGTAGGTGGAACTGTACTATCAGAGGAGTCATTGGCCCTACTCTGATAACAAGAGCTATCAGTCAGGAGCTGAATGGGCTCTACCAACTGGGTGTGTTAACAATATTCCGAGTCTTATTTGATTGACATGAGGAGTTACATAACACCAAAACAAATGGGCATTAACAGTAAATCATTTGGGAAGATCAATAATGTCAAATATGTAGTTCTCTGTACCGTAATCCAACAAGCAAAACGTATTAAGGGTAGTTCCAGTATTTATCACAGTAAAGGGTCTAAACAATGCGTGCTCAACCGAGATGTGAGTCAACCTGTACGTATGATTGAGTAAACAATCTCCAACGACAGAATGGGTAGGTCTTATTGTTTTACCTATTCCTGGGACACTACACATCGAATTTCCAGGTACTTTCAGCCAGTCTGACAAAGCATCAACTATGCATAAAAAGGTCATATCTTGGCTCAAAGACTGGCACATGATTATTTCTCGTTGTAACCTTCATGGTTAATGGCTATAACTTGTAAGCCATCAAAGGAAGCTTATGGCAATCACCTGCTTCTGAATAAAATGCATCATTTTCTCCTCGTCGTCCTTATCCATTTTCTCTTTCTTGGCAAGCGCCTCCTGTAACGCTATTGTCTCCGGATCTCTAAAATAGACCAGTTATAATTATATATACCAGCTAATTTGGAAATTCAGCGTATTGTGAGGGCATGTACTATTCGGCATAAAATTATATATTTTCTATACTCACCTGTCAATGTACTGGACATACCAACCCTTTTCTGTTTCATCCACCACACACTTTCCTTCTCTTCCCAACCATTTCACAAATTCTGTCAATGTTTCCCATTGTGTTGCGTTCATGTGTAAATGATGCCTCTCAGATATATAGTCCTGATAAACACGATTAGCATGGACCCTTTTCGTTCCAAATTGTCTGCTCAACAGTTCTAGGTAGCCCTCCTCGAATTCCCTGAATAATATAACAATTAACAACAGTTTCAACATTTAAAATGGTACTGCTTTCATTTAACGTGGATTTATTTCTCAAACTAAATGCGGTGCTTATTTCATACTAACAAATAACTTACTTGGAGAACTCGTCAATGTATCGGTCAGCGTTATCTGCAAAAATTAACAGCTGCCGCTGATGCGATTCAGACATCATATGACACTTAAAACCATTCTCATCCCGGCACTGTTTTTGACACATCTGACAGTACCACCTTAATTTCTGTAATCCTTTAGCCTTTATTTTATTAGCTATGTATTTCGGTGTTCCAACTTCGTGCTTACCCATAATGTTGGTGAAAGCGTATCCACTATATTTAAGTAGTATTAACCTTAAACCGACTAACTTTATGTATTTAGTGCACAAGCAAAGGAAAAACAAATGTATGCTACGCTACATTTCATTTACTTGAGAATTTTACGTCTAATACTCGTAAATCTAAGCAAATCTATTCATTAACGCTGCAAACAACATCAAACGAAACATTCAAACAATAACAAAGCGACAAAATGATTGGAGTTAAAACATGAAGACCGTTAGGCGCAAGTTCAGCAGTGGCGGGCGGGCGGGCATCATAAAGCCGTGGAAACAAGAAGCACGGCAAATAGTGGAACCGTTAAAATTACGTTGTTAAGCGGACGCCGCGTTTAGATATTTATCAACGGGAACAACCCTTTTATAAAAAGAAAGGCTCAAAAATTCCACTGTTATAAAAAATATTTACATAAGGGTAAAAAATACATGCTCATTATCGAGAATTAAAATATAATTTATGATTTAAGAAGAATTTTGATTTGCAATACATGTAAGACATTTTCAGATTGTGTACAGGTCTGCATACATACCTGGTTAGAATAATTAATAAAGACAAAATATCAACATTTAATAACATTCCAAATAGAACAATTGAAACAGAATAAAAGAAATCTAGTTTTTGTTACGGGCCAGATGATGGTACAAAATGATAAATGTTTGTGGTAGTCATTAAATAGTGGTTGTATTAGGGGAGATGACCGACAGTAAGGTCATTTGTAGGAAAGTGATGAACATGAAAGGCTGGAGGGTGGAGAGAAACCCTACTTTTAACGAAAGGCGCCAAGGGGTCCGCAGCATAACGTCCCATCCGACGGACGGCGTACTACTCAATGTGCCCTCCGCAAAGCACGTGGAGTAGAGATCAAGATGCCGATGAAAAATATTCAATGCTGCCTGGAAGTTATGAAATAGACCTTCTGTCATCGATTAAGAAAAATGGGCCGATGGGCATTTGGAACAACTTGTTGACATGTACAAATATCCACACAGCAGTAATTAGTATTATAAAATTCTTCAGGTGTTTTCATTAACAGTTTTTGGGATCCTAGTGAAATAGAAAATAGGTCAATATAACGCAACTGTTGGCATCTCTCATAATTTGGCTGGTAGGCGAGTAGCAAATGTAATTCTGTGCATGATAAATCATTTCAAATAGTGCTTCATATCTTGTCATATACGGGTATGAAGGTACTCTGAAAGATATGGTACTGGGGAGTTCTAAGGAATCAGTCTTATTATGCAGTAATTTATTAGGAAAGTTATGATATCAGTTTTCTTCGTTTATGCAACGAGGAAAAATTTAATACAGGTAACATTTCATGATCGATAGGATCTTTTTGAAATTTGAATTTAAAAGCAATTTTGTGCACACATTTTCTTTGAAACGTTCTATTGTATGGAATGGAGTTGTAGTAAGGTGTCCAAACAGCAGAGCGGTATTCACAGTGTCTTAACTAATGAGGTGAACAAAACTGAAAATGATCTATGTGATTGAAGTTTGTATAGTATCGGAAGGTAAATACAAGCGATTTGTATGCTATGTTGATGGAAGTTTAACTGTGATTCAAATACAAATCATTTATATTTGTTAATCGGGCATTTGTAACAGCAATAAATTTAAAAGAACCAAAACTACAATCAGTCGAGACGGATTTCTCAGTAAAAACCTTAAAATCCGCTATTTCGGCAGAATGGTAGCTTACATACATACATTTTAGTAGTTTTATGATATTTTCAAATAAAAATTATTTCCTTTTTGGAATGCCATAGCATTTATATAATCAAAATAATTAATATTAATGCCCACATAAAATTATTTTGTACATCCCTTTTTCAATTATTAATTAAATCTATGTTGATACTGTTCAATGATGCTATAATAGTCTCTTGATGATTAATCTTTCTTTTTCCTACAAGTTGTGTTTAGAAATCTTTTTATGGTCGTTATCCATTAGTCGTTTGATTACTTAAGTTGCCATTTTAATGGTGTGAGTTGTTGAAATATTTTGATCAAACTTGAATGTTTCCATTCAAAAGATTTTCCATGTTCTTGCAAATGGGCAAAATGTTCACCGGGCCGGGATGTTTGCGAGAAGGAGGTCCTGTTTCGGACCTCACCCTCGCTCTCATTTGTGTCGTGAACTCAGCGCCCACCAGTCACGCGGCCATCGCCGCGTGACTGTGGGCTACGCGGTTCCATATTTTAACACCAAGTGTCACACCTATGAAGTACCTGCATAATCATTAAGGCACATGGCCATTGTGTGTGAGGCGGGGAAGTATTAAAGGATATTATGTGTGATGTACATTATGTAAATGAAGAGGGCTGGAGTTGAGTACGCAAGATTTGTGAGACTAGAATTTCTCATGGTTGAAATCCTTCAATTCCAACGGATGTTGTATTGGTGGCATAGTTAAGTTTAGCCGTCAGGTAGACGTGATAGGACCCTTGCGAAATTGTGATTTTTGGGGTGTGGCATCAAGACATTGAGTAAGGCAACGTTCTCGCTTGGTAGGCGAACGGATATCATTTAGTCATCAATGGGGACAAAGGTTTTGGATGCAGCAAGGCGTGATAGTCCACGGAGTTTCCTGGATACCAAGGATTCATCATCAGCTGCAATGCCACGCAGTAGAAGTAAGTAAAGAATTGAAAAGTTATCTTCAAACAATGCAAATAACGGCTGTGACTGAGAATAAGTTGTATATAAATCAAGTTTTATTTATCAACGTTTGGTATGACGTTTCTGTCCGCGATTGTTTGATATGTTAGAAATATTCACGGAGAATCCGGACATCCTCTGCAATAAGACAAAGGACTTCCTTATTAAATAACTGTACATAGATTAAGTAAAGGTAAACTAGATGCATGGGACATGACCAGAAAGATAATCATTGTTTTACGAACATGTAAGCGAAGGATAAAGTGTAGCAGGTTTAAGAACAAAGTCACGCATATTAATTAAAGTATTTCCATCTTGCAGGCGCGGATTGGCACACGGCTGCGTTGTTTCTTTTTTACCTACACCGGAAAGGAGATTTGCAGAAAAAAATCCAATCCAAGGATGTTATTCGCCCTCTATATTATGGCGAATTTAAGTCAGAATTTGCACAAGCAGGTTTCGCATCGGTAAGGGGCATTGATATTTCCCATCTTTAGATTTAAATTTACCATAGCTTGTAATGTTGTTCTCCGCAGAGAAAAATGCAGTGGAAAATTAAAAACTCATTTAACATGGACCTCACAGGGATGTTGTGGCACTGCAAATTTTTAATTCCCTTAGGATGACCCGCAGATTGCAGGATTTAAAGATCATTATTAACCCTTAGATGCTCAATTTTTTGGCCTCCCTTATTTGCCTCAAAAAGCTCATAAGTGCCGGTATATCAGCTCTAGTTTGTTTAAACATTTTTATTTGGTTTAAGTTATGTATTAATATAATACATATTATAATAATTGGATAATTTCTGAAAATCGTAATGACAGGCCCTTCAGAAGTTATTAAGACTGACAAAGAAATGGGTTATTCAGTCGATGCGTCGAAAAAGTGAATCTCTCTTTTCATCAGAAATTGATTTTTAATAAGGAAGTGGGTGTGAATTTGTGCCAGAAATAGTAGACGGTGAATCTTAACTCAATGGACAACGGATGGAAAGTCGTTGAAAGCTGGAACAACCGCATCCCATGCTCTCCCAGGAATTGGTTGGTCCAAAACATGTGCCTTCATCAGAATCTCCTCCTATTGCGTGTATTTACCTGTTCTTCACGTAATCCCTATTAGCTCTTTTTGTCATAGAAACAAATCGTTGTGCCCTCCAGTGTATTAAAAAAAACCAGAACAGTTATTACTGCTACTGAAGAAATGGAAAGATATCGCTGTGAGTGAAATGGAAGCATTCTTGGCATGTGTACTGAATATGGGACTAAACAGAAAGTCTACTATATCTCCTTACTGGTCTGCAGTTAATTCTCAGCCAGTTCTGTGGTTTCGTGAAATGTCTTCCTAGCATTGCTTGGCAATGATTTTGCAACTTTTTTCATCTAGTGGACAGTGGAAAATGTTCATATTGTACCGACCCTGATTGTAATCCTTGCTTGAAGTGCTAGCCCTTAGTTGATCATGCTATGTTTGGTAGAGCAAGAAACAGAAAGTTGGATTCTATATGATATCTAGGATGGTTTTGAATAGTTATATTCTATATAAGGAAAATTACATAAGACCTGGGAAACCTCCGTCAAGGCTAGCATTGAAGTAGGTATCATTGATCATTTGGGTAAAGAGGGGGGGGTTTGACGAGGGACAATTCATAAAAAGTAGAAGTACCAAAACTGGATGCAGAGAAATGGGCTGATTGTTGTGTGTATGCAGCTCTAAAAATAAAAGAAAAACATTCTGAAGCCTGCATCGGATGTGAAGAAGGCTTGCGTGGGGAGTGTTTGGCCAAACGCAAATGCTAATGGTGTGAAAAGTACTCTTTCATGTTATGCATTACATGTCATCCACAAATGGGAATAAATATTAGCATCAAATTTGACTATGATAGAGTTGAATACTTAAAATTTTATAATATATATATACTCCATTATTCAATAACTGCACTGGTTTTTAATTGTTATATTATTTGTAACAAAAATTTGGTATTTCATTAATGCATTATTAGAATGCCATGACATATACTGGAAGTGTTCTTACTGGCGAGCGTCTGTCCATAAAATGTCCTATATGGCATCGGATATTGAATTTTTAAAGGAAGAATTGACTAAGTTAAAATCTGAACGCAAACTTACTACTGAAGAGCCTAAATGTGCGGCTACTTTTGCAGACTATTTAAAATCTGCTAATGTTCCGAAGCTCAAGTTCAACCGCCAAAGCTTAAAGAGAAAAAGCCTACCGTTGGTGCTCCGGAACGTCTGCAAACGTGTGCCTTCAAACGGAATGTATCTACAGTGCCTGTTACGTCCCGTGTTCAATCTACTTCTGTGTCTTCTGCATCTACCACTGAAATCCTCGTCACTCAACCGAGTGAATACACTGGTGAAAATTCTTCTGTTAGCCAACCTTCTTACATTTCTAGTGACTGCTTTAATGTTATACAACATAAGCGGCGACGCTGTACACCCATCATGGGTTCCTCTGATAAAAAGTGCTCTATTTCTGGCATTAATCAACGTTCTCACATGCATGTTTGGAATTGTCATCCTGACACCACGACAGAAGCAATTATGTCCTATCTGAAGGACCACCTGCCCGAGCTCCCCGATACATCAGTAGATATCGAGCAGCTTAAGGTATCCAGAGGTAATTATGCCCCTTTTCATATCTCGATTGACGAAGATCTCCGTGAAAAGCTCCTTTCCCCAGAGTTTTGGCCTAAAAATATTTTCCTCGGCAATTATTTTTTTCCAAGATCCCGCCGGAATTCTCCGGAAGATTAGTGCACCAATTGAAAACTCCCAAAACCTCTGGTAGTTCTAGTTCTTTTTCTATCAACTTCCTCGTGTTAAATGTTCAGTGCCTAAGAAACAAGATTTGTGACCTGGAAATTTACTTGAACTCGGCAAATTATGATATTCTGTGTCTTTCTGAACCATGGTTACATGAGCAAGAAAGTGATCTATATCAAATAACGGGCTATACTCTTGGCTCAATCTACTGTAGAAAATCTTTCAAAAATGGTGGTGTATGCATCTATTTAAAAAATGATCTCCCGTGTAAACTGTTGGATTTACATCGTTTTGTATGGATCTACATTTTGAAATTGTTGCCGTTTAACTTAGAGGAATGAGATTAATTGTGGCATCTATTTATCGTTTTCCTAATGGAGACTTTGATGTGTTCTGTGAACAGCTTGAGAAGGTTTTAACTTACCTTCAAAACTTTCGTGCAACTATCGTTATAGGAACCGATTTAAATGTTGACATGGGTTGCCATTCAAGGAATCATACTTAGCTAGACATTCTTCTCAGGGGCTTTGATTTATATTCCGCCAATTTGGAACCGACTAGGTTGAATGCCTGTCTTGTTAATGTAATAACTAATACTGATAAATCCGAGTCTATTCTCAAAGTCTCTGACCCCATGCTCTCTGAGCATTTTGCAATCTCCTTTTTATGGCACCCTAAGCTGTGTGTTAATAGCTATAACAAAACTTCCAAAACTGTGTATGTTAGACAGATGACTTGTACACCATGTCTATGACTTCATAACTTTGCTTAATAATACTGACTGGGATGCCCTGCTGACCTATACTGATTGTGAAAGAAAATTTGCAGCTTTATTTAATCATTTCTTGTTATTGTTTGAATGTGCATTTCCAAAGAAATTAATTCAGCTGGAACATAAGCCCAATCTACAGGCAAATTGGTTTAAGATTGACCTTGAGAATAAGAGAAGGAATTTACTCAACTTATATTAACAGTATAAGCTATGTGGTAGTGATGATCTTAAAAAAGCCTACGATAACCAAAAGAAGGACTACTCTACTGAGTTAATATTGGCTAAATGTCATGCCAATGTTAGCTACATTAATAGTGCATCCAACAAATGCAGAGCAGCCTGGACTATCATCAAAAAAGAAACAGGATCAAGTAAAAAGTGTGATGATGTTCCAATAGACTGAATCTTTTAATAACTACTTTATTAGTTCAGTTGACACTATTATAGCTGATATAAGTAATATTAATCAAACCTCAGCTAACACTGCTAATAGCTTATTATGTAATACTCCAACCACCAATTCTACATTTAGATGGAAAGAAGTTTCTCAGATAGATATAATTAAAGTAGTGAAAAAGTTCAAGAATTCTAATTGTAAAGATATGTTTGGGCTTTCAAATAATTCAATCAAATCTGTAATTGACTGGTTAGCATACCTTCTTGCCATTGTCATTAACTCTTGTCTCCAGTCTGGTTATTTTCCTGATCAGTTGAGTTTTCCAAGGTCATTCCTATTCACAAACGTGGTGATATCAGTTCTCCTAACAATTATCGTCCTGTTACAATTATTTCTCCACTTGCGAAAATCATCGAATCAGTTGTATTTACCCAAATCCTGGACTATTTTGAATCTTTAAATCTATTTACACCGACTCAGTTTGGTTTCAGACCCAATACATGTACAACTCAAGCTGTTGAATATGTTATAAAGCAAATCATTAAGGCTTTGGAGGTAATCAATGTTTGGCTCTCTCACTATGTGACCTCTCTTCGGCTTTTGATTGTGTCAATCACACAATACTCATAAATAAGTTGAAATATTATGGTTTTAAGGATACTGAATTAAAATTTATTTCTTCCTACTTATCTGATCGTAAGCAGTCAGTTTATGTAAATGGTAAACAGTCCAAACCATTAAATATTAAATATGGTGTACCTCAGGGCTCTGTGCTAGGACCTGTTTTATTTCTGGTCATGATTAATGACTTGTGCCCCAATATGATTACTGACTGTGTCCTCTATGCGGATGATACTACTTTCCTACATAGTTCCCCACATCATTCTGATGCGATGAATAGAGTTCCTATTATATTTATAAAGGCAGTGGATTGGTTTTCTGCCAACCATCTCCTTATGAATCCCAATAAAACTCAGCATCTTCTCTGTACACTAAAATCTGCTACACCAGATATTGTCCCTGTGAAACTGCTGGGATTTTATTTAGACTCCAAGTTAACATGGAGTGCTCATATTCTACACATTAGGAAGAAACTTGCACGAGCCTTATTTCTGCTCAGGAAATTGAAATTATATGTGAGTAAGGACTACTTAATTAATGCCTACTATGCATTCTATTACTCACATATCACTTATGGCATTAGACTTTGGGGGCATGCATCTGATATTAAGCTAATCTTTGTGATGCAGAAAAAGGCAGTCCTCTTTAAACCTCTCTTTTTAAATTTAAAAATTATGACTGTCTACAATTTATACATATTCTATTCATTAGTTCATGTAAAAGAAAATACGAGTATGTACTCCACTACGGCTGACGCTCACAGCCATAACACCAGAGCAAAGTCTAATATGGATTTTCCACACTGTAGGCTAGATAGGACTTATAAAGTTGAAGGTCTACCTATTAAATTGTTTAATATGCTTCCAAAATCTGTAAAGTCAGCCCGCAATGCATTGTTCCACAGGGTGCTGCGTGATTGGCTTACCTCCAATCCTTTATACTCAATAGAGGAGTATTATGAGCTCGACTTTACTAGCCTAAAACTATAAGGTCGAGTCTGAGTTGAATATTAGGTCTATGTATGCAAATATTTTCAATACAAGTATTTTATGTGATTGTATATAGTGCTGTATAGTTTATCTATGAAAAACTGTATGATCCTATGAAAAGTCTTGAAAAAAAAATGTGAAAAATGACATCTACCAATGTGAATATGATTATAAGATGAACAAAGTATATTATTATTATTACCAAATTGGAACAAAATATTTTTTATAAAATTACTTTTTATTTTGACATCCAAAGTATTTTTAAATAAAAACTAAATATTTTTTTCCATGTTCAGTGAAAATGTTAATAACGTTGACCTAAAAACAGACTAACAAAAATTATTTGAAAAAAAAAGCTTGAAATTGGCAGAATAAGGTGTGAGCATCCTGGGCCTGAAAACCAAAAATGTCGTGAGTGCAAAAGGGTTGAAAGACTTCCTAAGACAAAAGCATTTTGCTATGTAATCGTTCACATAATTTCATCTTGAATGTTGAGGGAGAAATTAAAGATTTAGGAAGTTTGTTTTCAATTTTAGTGGTTGACTTTAATAGGCCTCTCAGGACTAGCTCTTGTTTTGAACCTCTCGAATCTTTTGCTAAGCTCCCCTGAGTTAACACATGTGCATAGTTTTAATTGTACAAAATGTTTTTGTAGAAAAAATGACAAAAATAGTAGTGTTCTAGTCATCTATAAAGAGAAAATACCATGTGCTGTATACTTCCCGGCAGAAGCATCAACTTGGCCCCTAATTAGTCTCCTGCCCCCTATGTTTAGGAGGCTCTGAAAAGACCCTACTTATACTCAACTCCCTGAAAGTGGGTATATTAACAGATATTTTCTTAAGCCAGTATTATCTCCTGCAGGTACCTTTCTCGCTATAATACCTCTCTGGGCTTTCCTCTTTGGATTAGTGTCTTCTATGTATATTTTGTAGTGGTACTGGCATTGGAGGGGATCAGCTCTGCTGTCATTTCTTGCTGGTGTCTGCCACCAGCGCCATGCTCCATGTCAGACTTAATGCAAGGTGACTTGCATTCTTGAATCAGACCGTCTTGGCCGGCAGTCAGGATTGTATCTTCCCCTGTGCCATTCCCTCATTCCTTGAGTGGCTTTTTCTCTGCCAGTCAATGTGTAAGAAGAAAGGAGTCTCCCCTGTGGAAATTTTCATATTGCACCATTGGACTTAGTTTCTTGTGTCCAATTTAGTTTGCTATATAAGACATGATGGCTACATTTCAGCTACAAGCTTTCCAGTGGTTAGTATTCAAGTTTTGCCATTGAACTCATGTGAGTTCTTTCCTATATCTTGGCTGACTTTTAGATTGATTAACAGTGATTTTGTTGAAAAAGATGAAGGAATATAGGAAAATGGAATGGGAAAGTTGCTTCAAGGAATCATCAGGATGTCCTGATCTTATTAATTGAGAGTGCTAAAAATTCATTGCTGAAGTACCCTAGGAGACATATTGATGCCCCTAGGGGCATCAATATGTCTCCTAATCAAGTTCAGTTTACTTTGATTTAACAAAATTGCTTTAAACAAAAAAATCCTTCATAATTCAGTATATACCCAGAGACAAGTGGCATATTTACTATAGGTAATCTACCCGTTAAGATAGGTCTTGGATGGACACAACTACCAAATAAATATTTTGTTTCTCATAAAAATACAGCCACACATTCTACTCTCTAATATACCTCTTTTCATCTCCAAATACTTCCTTCATTCTATCCAACATCCCTATCCTATTCCTGCCCCTTCCTCACCTGCCTAACATTCTTCCCTCTATTACAGTCTTCATCCCACTGCCGATCAATAAGCTTCGCATCCATTTTCCCTGCCTCCTTATGATTTCTCCCAGCAATACCCTCTCCTCGCCCACCATACCCAGCACTTCCTCGTTTGTTTTCCTTTCCCTCCACTCCACCTTTCTCCACACCCACATTTCAAAAGCCTCCAATCCATGCCTATTCTCCTACTTCAATGAACATGTTTCTGCACCATGCATTAGTACGCTCCATATCAAAGTTTTGATGAGCCTTTTCTTAACATCCTTACTCATTGTCCCTGTCGTCAACTCACTCCTCCTTGGGAAAGCCTCTACGACTTTGTTGAAAGTTACTCTCATGGCATCTCATACATCATCACACCGATATCCTCCCTGTCCAGTTCCTTTAGTTTATTCAAATCCCACGTCTTGACCTTTTCAGCTCTTTTTATCCTTCGCATATCATCTTGGTTTCTGCACCAAGCAGCAACTAATGGTCGCTGTAGATATCTGCACCTGGGAGACTACAAACCCGCTTCACTGCGTTTCTGTATCTATTTCCTGCCCATATAGAATCTATCTGCCTTCTCTGCATGTGTGCTCTCTGTGGAATGGAAAACATAGTATTTGTAGACATAAACTTATTTTCCCTGCATTGCTTGACCAGCCTACACCACCTCTCTCGTTCTTCTCTCCGTGCTGCCCAACCGTTCCCTTCACCACCAGTGCCAGGTAAGGTAAAGTAGGCAAGGAACGATAGGAGTGCCCACTTGTGGCAGCACAGTACGAGAGTGATAAATAGCTCTTGCCATTCTTGAGTGATTCATCAACCAAGATGAATAATGATTGTAGATGTCACTAACTGTCCCATACAATTTGTGTTCACTTTTTCACCTGTTCAGAGTCTCTGTATGTTGTGTCAATATTGTTTCTTATCAATTGTTCCCAGTGTTTTGTTGGACTGCTGTTTCTATTTGTAGGCCTCCAACAAGTGTAGCTTCCCATCCCTTTCCCGAATTATATGCATGTACTTGGAGAAGAGGCTTATTCTGAGAATCAATGGTGTTGAGTCAAATGTGCTGCGTTTTCATCTGCCAAACATTGAAACCTTTCTGGAGATATATCAGGGGAAAGTTGTCAAACCAAATCTTGATACCCCTGACGTTAATGGAAATAAAAAGCTGAGCCCAAGGAATGGAAATGGTACGTATACATTGTGTCTTGACAATATTTTTGCATGTTTGTCTGTGGACTTCACTCTCAGAAATAAACTATAGATTTGCAGGAAATGCAGTTCCATAAACATTTTAATCTTAGGCATATATTCATCAATGTAAATCTCTTCCAGATAAATGTATGTTATTCATTGTTGATATAGGATGATTGTACATGAATTCTGGGTAAAAAATGAGAATTTTACCAGGCGTATAATAATTAAGAAAGTTTTCAACATTCTATTTGGTTAGAATATGTTAATTTTATTTTCAGCGAGTCTTCAGAAGACAACTAAGAATGCAAGAGAATCCCAAAAATTTGTTGATCAGAGGATGTTTTTGAAAATAATTGATAAATTTGGAGATAATGTTAACAAAATTAAATCAAATGAAAAGTTATGGTGTGCCTGTTGCAACAAGAGCCTTTCAACTAATGTGAAAATGAATCTACATTGCCAAGAAGATGGGCACATAATAAGACAAAGATATCAGAAAAGCAGGTAAAGCATGAAAGTAATAACACATTATTGGTTGTTGAAAGGAATATTGTTTCACTCCTTTATTTATAATTTACCCCTATTAATTTATTGGTGTATAGTGCTGACATTTGGTACCTAATTAGTCAATTGTCCCGTATTTTAGCACACCATGCAAATGCATGAAAATGCATGTGTGCGCGCTTGTGTGTGTGTGTGTGTGTGTATAAATAGATATATAATTATATATATTACTTATATATTTATATATATACATTTATATGTATACATATGTATACACACATGTATACATATACAGATATGTGTGTGTATATATATATATATGCAAATGCATGAAAATGCATGTGTGCGCGCTTGTGTGTGTGTGTGTGTGTGTGTATATAAATAGATATATAATTATATATATTACTTATATATTTATATATATACATTTATATTTATACATATGTATACACACATGTATACATATACAGATATGTGTGTGTGTATATATATATATATATATATATATATATATATATATATATATATATATATCGATTGTCCGGAAAAACTCATACGAGCGGCACAATAATGGGCTGACACAACATAACACAAATAGAAAAGAATAGACACATATAAAAGAACACTTACACGGTAAATTGTTCGAGCTTTCGGCCCTCTCAGGGGCCTTCTTCAAGAGAGACTGAAAATATGCTATGGATCAGGAGAGGGGAAAGAGTTATGGGCGTGGAGGGGAGGTGTGGAGGGAATGCTGGGAGGGAAATTAAATATGGCGGTTAAGGGTGGGAATTTTAAAGGAACGGAAGGATAGTATGTAGGCGGATTCACGAGTCACCGGTACTCCTGTAATTCTGCCTCACTCTCTTCTCTTCCTATCCCTTCACACGCCAATTCCCACAACCTTTCATTCGACCAGTGTTTTTCCCTCAGCATCCTAGAATCCCTACCTGACTCAGCTACCAACATAGAGGTGAGAACTCGTGAATCCGCCTACATACTATCCTTCCGTTCCTTTAAAATTCCCACCCTTAACCGCCATATTTAATTTCCCTCCCAGCATTCCCTCCACACCTCCCCTCCACACCTCCCCTCCACACCTCCCCTCCACGCCCATAACTCTTTCCCCTCTCCTGATCCATAGCATATATTCAGTCTCTCTTGAAGAAGGCCCCTGAGAGGGCCGAAAGCTCGAACAATTTACCGTGTAAGTGTTCTTTTATATGTGTCTATTCTTTTCTATTTGTGTTATGTTGTGTCAGCCCATTATATATATATATATATTTTTATTTATATTATTATTATTGGATAATCTACCGGTTAAGGTAGGTTTTTGGATGGACATAATTACTAATTAAATAATTTGTGACCCCTAGCTAAACACAACGTCTTACTTTACATCAGGTCCCTCTTCAGCTCTGAGTACCTTCTTCCTCCCTTCATCCCGGCCAACATCCCTATCCTGTTCCTTCCCTTTCCTTGTTAGCCCAACATTCTCCCCTCAATCACAGTCTTCAACATCCCACTGCCGGTCAATGCCCCCTTCAGCCACTTTTCCTGCCTCCATAGGGTTGCTCCCAACAAACCCCTCTCCTCGCCCACCATACCAAGTACTTCCTCATTTGTTTTCTTCTCTGTCCATTTCACCTTCTCCATTCTTCTCCACACCCATATTTCAAAAGCCTCCAGTCTACGTCTATCCTCCTGCTTCAATGACCACGTTTCCGTGCCGTACATAGCTACGCTCCAAATTAAAGTTTTTACGAGTCTTTTCTTAACATCCTTGCTCAACGTCCCCGTCATCAACTCCCTCCTCCTTGTGAAAGCCTCTTTGCCTAGCGCAATTCTTCTCCTTACGTCCGTACTACTTTGACCGTGTTGGTCCAAAACACTACCGAGATACGTAAACTGTTCTACCTGCTCTAGTTTTTGCCCTCCTATTCTAATGTTAAGCTTAGCCTTTTTCTTTCTAGAAAATCGCATAACCTTTGTTTTATTAAAATTGATTCTCATCCCATACCTGTCGCACTGAATTTCCAATTCACTAAGCAACGCTTGCAGCCCCTTGGCAGACTGACAAACTAAAGCTTGGTCATCAGCAAACCTAACTGATTTTACGAATTCCCCACCCACTTTCATTCCTACCACCAGTTCCTCCCAGGCCTCTTTGATCATTTCCCCTGCATACAGGTTGAACAGCAACGGTGATAATGGGCAACCCTGCCTTACACCTCTTCCTAACACTGCCCAACCGGACTCCCCGTTCCCCTCTTCCACCTGAGCAGTCTGAGACATGTACAGGTTGCGAATTAGCCTCCTTTCCCTCCAATCCATTCCTATTTTCTGCAATATACTCATTAGTTTTTCCCAATTCACTCTATCAAACGCTTTTTCGAAATCTACGAAACAGGCAAATACCTCCTGGTTGTGTTCTATATTCCTCTCGATTAATAATCTCATTACTGCAATGGCATCACGCGTACCTCTCCCCTTCCTAAACCCAAACTGATCATCCCCTAAGTAATCATTTGCCCTACTCTCTATCCTTTTGTTTATGATCCTGAGAACAACTTTAGCTGCGTGGGATATCAAACTTATCGTCCTGTAGTCTTTACATGATGTAGTCGTTATCTTTTTCGGAATAGGAACTAAAACGGATCTCACAAAGTCTTCCGGCCAGATTCCTTCCTCATAAATACTACGGATCAGCCCATTTAGCCTTTTCCTCCCACATTTTCCTAAGCCTTTTAAAAGTTCCACGGGAATGTTATCCACCCACACGGCCTTATTTAGTTTCATCTCCCTTAATGCCTTTTCTATCTCATTGTCTAGTATGCCTGGACCTAAGCTATCTTTCTCTACGTCATGTTCCTTTTCTAAGTCTAACTTTGTTGGTCTAAGCTCTTTACTATACAGTTCTTTTATATATTCCTTCGATCTCTCTTGGATCTTTCCTGCGTCAACTATTACCTTACCCGCCTTATCTCGAACCGCTATTGTTGATCTCCCTTTCTTACTTCCCGATAAAGATTTAACTTCTCTGTACAGCGCACCGATTTCACCCTTCCTCTGCAGACTTTCCATATCCTCGCACTGCATCTTACACCATGCTTCTTTTGCTTTATTTGTTTCCCACCTCAATTTATTGTTTAATTCTTTGTACTTTGTTTTGCCTAAGTCTGTATTTACATTTTTCCATTTTCGCCGCTCATCCATCTTTGTAATCATCTCATCAGTGATCCATGGTTTCCTAGTACTTTTAGTGTTAACGGTTCCAATAGTGTCTTTTGCGGCTTTAGACAAACCTTTCTTGAAACTTTGACATTTTTCTTCGATAGTACTTAGCTCTCTACCATCCTCCATGATTTCCCCTACCGCCTGTTTGTAATCCTTCCTTTTCAAACCATTTAATGCTTCTACATTCCATGTTCTAATCCACCGCCCCTGCCTTATCTTTTTACCTGCTCTATGTTGACTACGCTTGTCCCTACCTCTTCATTTAATACTATGGCAACCCCTCGTTGGCTCTCGTCCCCGCCGCTGTATATTTTTCCATACTTATCACTCCAATAATCCCGGCTATCTTTCCATCTCACCTCTCATAGACCTAAAATATCTATATTTACCCTTCCCATTTCTCGCTTAACATTCTCCAATTTCCCTGTCCTCATCATTGTCCTAACATTCCACGTTCCTATTCTAACTAATTTGGTCTTCTTTTCCTGCGTCTTCTGTCCTGCTGCTGCTTGTTTTCCCTTGCAAGGGTTTCGTGGGATGATGACCGCGGAAGCCTTGCCTCCCCCGCTGCCGGGCACGACACACAGGCGATTGGGCCGAACCCCGTAGTTGCCAGGACTCAAAATCTCGGTTTTGTCCATCATGTAAATCTTGGGAATGATAATTGAAGTTGTTTCCCGGTGCCTTCCTCAATAGTGTTTTTAACGGGACACCATCACTTACTGGCCGCCCCACTGGGGCCGGACGCCATTGCAGCCGCCTCACTGAGGAACAGACGCTGCGTGGACTACCTTTCGTGTGGCTCCTAACCTTTGACCTAACTGGCATGGGTGACCCTACCGGGAGAAATTATTATTACTCCCGCCAGCACAGCTCTAGGGGTCATCGGAACGCAGAAGCCCTTTCACGACGTCAAGGTTGTAGTCTGGGGAGGGCAAACTACGCAAATATAAATTTTTTTACTGTGTGCATACTGTGTTTAAAGATAACAAGGCGAATGATTTTTACACTCTGAAATTGTTGCGTAGTGTTGCAATGAAGTATCCTGCACAGGTACCGATCATTCGATGATGCATTTCAGGAAACGTCAGCATCATCCACTGGTAACGATGTTGTTCGATCGGATTCTATGCCCGCTGTTTGATTATAAAGATGTTCCTGATGATTGCGTCATCAAAACAAGAGGGACACACCAGGAGGCCGCTCTGTGAGGGTGGGCATAGGAAAATAATTGTATTTATAGGGTTGAGGACAAAAACATGCACCATCCGTTTTGAAGCTGGGTGTAATTTAAAAAAGAAAGGTACTAAATTCTCAGCGAATACCCTTGAGGGGGGTAGGCGTGTAACATTTCAAGATCATAAGGATACATTGTTGGCCAACAAAAGAATATTTGTGGATCAATACAACATAAGGTCTAAAAATCACCAGTTGCACACGGTGAAACAGAAAAGATTGGTTCTCTTTTTGGAGGATATGAAAAGGGTGTTATTGAGTGATAGAGTTCGCCCTTTTCAATATGGTTACAAAGGGATGAAATTCAAGGATGTATGGCCTATGTGAGCAAAATAAAATTTAAAAAATTTATATTGCTTTCATTTATTAAACATATTAACTACACTCATGTCAAAAATTGCTTCACAGTTCCCATTTCATTGTAGTTTAGCTTTCCATTCACCCAGGCACCCCTGGCCCGTAAATGGCACATGTCTAGGGGCGCTACAGTGGATATCTTATCATCTCTAAAGACAAAGGTGACTTTAGAACTCTGCTCAAGCATACAAGAAGCCTTCATCAGGGCACCATTGGCCTTCTTCATGGGGACCATAGTGAAAAAATGATGCGGTAATGGTTTGTATTTTTCATACAACCACTGGCAATCCAGTGCCGCATTTTGCTTGTACATTTTCGAATTGAAACTACTAGGCCACGGAGTGTAGCCACATTTCATGGTGGTCATTAGTTATTTTTTCTCGTCGCCCTTCACTAGAAAGCTATTAAATATATACCTGACGTATGATTATTAATGATATCTGGGTAAAGCAAATCTCCCTCACAATTCGTTTCCACATGAAATGCAACCCCAGCACCCAAAATCTCAATTTTGCCCGTTTCGACACGTGCTCACAGTCATGTGCCCAGTATCCCAATTATACTTTATTCCGTTTAAATGAATATACTTTGTAACTTCCACACAATTTTTATTCGTACTACCGGTTTCAACGCAACGGCGTCATCATCAGGTACAAACATTTTTCGGGCACAGGGTTGTATATATATACACTCTTCGGAAAGGAATGTTGGGGGAGGGTGGGTGGGGTGAATGGCTAATGGGAGGGAGAGGGGTTAGGGGGGGGGGGTTTAAGCCGCGTGGCTGGCAGGTAAAGGTCCGTTGGCGGGGGGGGGGGGGGAAGGTGGCATGGGGGAGGTGAAAGAGAAAGGAAGTTTTTGGGGTGAGCTGAATGAGGAGGTTGGAGGAGGGTAAAAGAGGCATGCTACAGGGGTTTTTTGGCACATGTTATTTCCTGAAGGAGATTTCCAAAATTGGGGAGTGATTTTCAAATAAAATTTCGTTGACTAAATGTCCACTCTTCATGTGTCTTCTTATCTCCAGTTCTTCCCATTTGTCCATTCTTCTTCCCTTTTCCACGACGTGTAGTATTTCCGGGTGGAAGTCGCTGGAGTGGTCCTCCTCCCACAAATGTTTCGCAAAGTGCGATTGTTTTAAATTCCCCGTGCGGTGGCTGCGTTTGTGATCCCCCGCGCGTGTGAGGAAGGATCTGCCTGTCTGTCCGATGTATGTGGCACTGCAGTCATTACACTTCAATTTGTATATACCACTTTTGTTGACCCTATCCACCTTGTCCTTGGTATTATTTAGGAAGGACCCAAGATTATTGATGTTGTAGTAGGCTATCTTAAGTTTGTCCCTCGGGAGGAAATTACCTATTTTTTGGGAGATGTAGCCGTAGTAGGGGAGTTTACACCAGCGAAGGTTTCCGTCCATAGCTTCACTCGATTTATATAGAAGTTTTCTCGTTCTTTCGAGGCGTTTTTTATAAAGAATTTTCATGATTGATGTTTCACTATAGCCATTTTTGGATGCGATCTCCTTTATAGTTGACAATTCTTTTTCGTAACTATCTTTTGAAAGGGGGATGTTTAGTAATCTGTTTATTATGAAGTGGAAAGTGGATAACTTTTGGCTTTTGTGATGGAGTGAGTCGGAGGGGATGATATGATCTGTGGCAGTGGTTTTTCTAAAAATTGAGAAGCTAAAGCCATTCCTCTGTTTTGAGATTGTAATGTCCAAGAAGTTGAGTTCCATGTTGGATTCCTTTTCACATGTGAATTTTAAATTGCGGTCGCGCGAGTTTAAAGTGTTCAAAAAACTGTCTAGCTGTCTATCGGTTCCTGTCCATGTGGCAAAGATGTCGTCGACATATCTAAACCAACAAAACAAATTCTTGATGCCTATTGATTCACTATTGAGAAACTTTTCCTCGAAATCGTTCATGAATAAATCAGCAAGGAGCGGTGATAAAGGGCATCCCATTGCTAAGCCTTCATTTTGTTGATAGAAATCACCATTGAATTGGAACCCCAAAGCCCCTAGATTTTTCGGACTCCCGAAAATCCATAAAACGGATACTCCCATTAGACCAGTAGTCTCCAGTGTGACAGCTCCATCCCGGAAACCCCCCCCCCCCTGCCAACGGACCTTTACCTGCCAGCCACGCGGCTTAACACCCCCCTCTAACCCCTCTCCCTCCCATTAGCCATTCACCCCACCCACCCTCCCCCAACATTCCTTTCCGAAGAGTGCATATATATACAACCCTGTGCCCGAAAAATGTTTGTACCTGATGATGACGCCGTTGCGTTGAAACCGGTAGTACGAATAAAAATTGTGTGGAAGTTACAAAGTATATTCATTTAAACGAACATGAACCTCCACAAAGTTGAGCCCGAGACCATAGAATTCATACTTTATTCCGTTCACATCGCTGGTTTCATCCACGATGCCATAATAACATTTGCGATTGAGCCATGCTGTCTCCTCGTCCATTTTCACAGCTGGGAGTAATTCATGCGCACCGTAATCCACATTAATTAACATGTCCCCCCGATAACGTTCATCATTATTCATTCCCAAATTCCCATTAATGGGATGTTTAACGCTGTGAATCTTTAGGTTTTCCAAATTTTCCCTAGTGAGAAGTAAATCTAAAAAATTTTCCAGTAATAGTCCAACTTAAGCTTACTCGTGGAAACCGTATTCATTATGGTATAGCCATTGGTGATGTTATATTTTGGCATGAAATGTATTATTTTACTCTGCTGAACAAAGGAGGACATTTAGGAGGGGGAATTGCTTCTGACGACCATTTCATCCGTCAGAACAATAAAATTTGACGGATGCACCATCAGTTTATGCAGTGTGTTGCTTATCACCTCCACCATTTCGTCGTCGAGTGTAGGGCTATGGTCAAAGGTAAAGTTTTCAAGGAGCAGTTTATTTCCTCCCACGAGCGTTGTTGTAAGGTGAAGGTCACTTGATTGAATGGTATTTGCAACGGTGACTCGCTCTCGCCTTTGGGGATGCCATGCCACCCTGAGGTCCCCGCAGGAACCCTCGGCATTGCGTCCTGTTCTCTGTGTGGGTGGAGCGGTATCTAGGAACTCCTCGGCTGGTCGTTTTTGAGCCATCGTACTTTTCCTCAGCATATTACATCAATCCCCTATAAACACACCAGACCCAATCAGCAAATTGTCTGGGAGTAATCAAAATTTTTGGTATTAATGGCAAACAAATTTTGAACAATCTCTTTCCCCTTCTGAATTAATTTTTACAAAAAAAAACACATGGAAGTATTGACTGATCTTGAAAATTGAAGGGATTGATCCGTCAGAATTTCAATTTTGGTTATTGGGGAGGAAAAATAGTTAGCACCACAACAGAAGCCCAGGGATACCCAAGATATTCTCAAGTGTTTTGGGGTCTGAAACAAAGATAGTAAGACACAATAAAATGATTTAAGTTTACCAGTTTTGCATGTGCTGACACAGGTGTAATAAATTACAAGTATTTTCTGAGCCAGGATATTCTTACTGGACACATACTTAAATAAATTATTATTGTAATCCACACAAAATTGAACAAACAGACCATAATCCATACTTGTTCCTATTCCAGTATAGAAGTGCATACAAGGTGTGCTCAAAAGGTTCCTGAACTTTCTGAATAGCGCACCTCCAGTTGGCTAACTTTTAACAAGCTGGAAGGCATTGTGTCTGTGGAAACTTCCTGAATAGCCACCTTTAACCACTTTTTTGATATCTTGTTTTATAGATTAGTTATATCTATTTAAGTGACGGGTGTTCGTGGTGTGCAGCAACACATCAGATCCATGGACATGAGCTCTTTGCAGAAGCAGTGCTATTTCGTGAAATTCCGTGCGAAATTCTGCAAATCCTTCAGGGATAAATGGCTTACGGTGAGGATGCTATGAAACAGACTGGATGTTGTGAGTGAGTGATTCCCCCAGTTTAAAAAGGGGTGGCACTCGGTGGAAGACGGCAAGTGTTCCAGAAGACCATCAACATCGACTGATTACCCCACATCCATGAAGTGAACAATCTTGTTTGAGCAAATCGATGGTTGACTATCAGGGAACTTGCACGAGAGTGTGGCATCTTGATTGGTGCGTGCTACAAAATCCTGAATGAGAAACTGAGTCAACTACCCTGGCGCAGATATAAATAGCGATCACAACCTGGTGATCACGGACAGTACTCTATCAAGCTCCCAAACCACTAGAAGATGGCTTAATTAAAGATGAGAGTATGATAGGCAAGGGCCATTGCAAAGGTCTGCAGATATTAAAAAGAGAAATTCCAGAGCGCTGTGGCAGACCTGAGAAACAACAAGGTACCAGGAGTTGGCAAAATAAACAGAGAAATAATCAAGGCAGTCGGGGTCAAAGTGAAGGATGCCCTACATGGAGTAATCAAAGATAGCCATGACAGCAGATAGATACCAGAAAACTCTGAGAAAAGTACAATGATTGCAATACTGAAATAACCAAAAACAGATAAATGCAAAGAACACAGAACATTGAGCCTGGTGACTCAAGCATCAAAAATCCTTACTCAGATAATTAGCCCAAGAATAGCAGAAAAATAGGAGGAAACCTTTCAGAAAACCAGTTCGAATTCAGGAGAAACCGAGGAGCAAGAGAGGATATTCTCAGCTTAAGAGTTCTGACTGAAAATAGAGACACGAAAACAAGCCGTTATATGCCACATTCGTGGACTTGGAGAAGGCCTTCGACAGCATTGATTGGAAAAAGATGGTCAAGATACTAGAAGTGCTTGGATTGGAGTACAACGACAGTGCTTGGATTAGAGTACAACAACAGAGGAATTATCCACAACCTCTATCAGAATCTGGTTTTAACTATCCAAACAAAAAATGGAAGAGAAATAAAAGCCAAAATAAACAAAGGAGTAAGACAAGGACGCAACCTCTCGCCAGCTATATTCAACGTATACTTGGAAGAGGCAATGAAGGCAACACAGGAATTGGGTATCAAAGGAGTCAAGGTAAATGGAGAAGAAATCAACATGCGCCGGTTTGCAGATGACATCGCATTAGTGGGAGAAACGAGAGGGGACCTGCAAGCAACTCTAAGTGCTATGGGCCAAGTACCGGGGGAATACGTATACTATGAAAATCAACTAGAAGAGAACTAAAATCCTTGTATGAGGAAGAGAGAAGCTGAATGCAGACAACAAAATTCGAGGGGTGAAACTAGAGCAAGTGGAATCCTTCATCTACCTGGGCAGCAGCATAACATGGGATGGAAGAAGTTCGAGTGGCATCAAGCAAAGAATAGCACAAGCCAAGAACGAATTCATGAAGAAGAGGCCCTTACTAAGAGGGTCATCCGGAAAGTAGTACCCGTTCGTGAAATAAAGACACAAAAGTAAATATTAACAAACATAAAAAATTTTATTTGAAAGAGGATACTTTAAACTACTTCTCAACATAATCTCCAAGCAAATTAAGGCATTTGTCATAACGTGTGACAAGTTTCTGTATTCCTGCTGCATAGTCCTTCGCCGCCAGCTCATTGAGATACGCGAGGGACCCATCTTGCACAAATTTTTGCATAATGCAGATGGTGTTTAACAATTTCATGAACAATTGTTCGAGAAACATTGGGAAAATGCTCACAGATGTCATCAATTGTGACGCGCCGATCGTTCCTCACGAATTCGTCAACTGAGCTCACCAGTTGGTCTGTAATGACAGACGGTCTCCCCGAACGCTCATCGTCGTGTGTGTTCCCCCTCCCCATGTTGAAGTTGCGACACCACCGCCGAACAGACGACTCGTCCATTACATTGTCTCCATACACCTCCTTTAATTGGCGATGAATATCACATGGGCGAACGTTTCTTGCATTGAGGAATTTAATCACTGCCCTCACTTCACAACTGGCGGCGTTCTCAATTTTTTTAAACATTGTAAACAATCACAGAAACAACACAGGCAATGCTAGCGTCACGCAACTTGGCTCAGAGAAGGCAGACAAGCCACTGAAGCTATCTGACCTCGTCCAGCGGCTACTCGCGTCGTCAGCACTTCATGCGGCACGAACGGGTACTACTTTCCGGATGACCCTCATATGTTCAAAGAACCTAAAACTGGACACAAGGAAGCAATTCGTCCAGACTTTCGTGTGGAGCATGGCGCTCTTTAGTTCTGAGACTTGGAACATTGGAAAAGTGGACCAGCGGAGAATGGAAGCCTTTGAAGCATGGTGCTGGAGGAGAATGCTGAAGATTAAATGGGCAGACATATTAAGAAATGAGGAAGTACATAGAAGAGCAGAAGAGGATAGGACCATATGGAGGAATCTTCGGCAAAGAAGAAATAGATGGATTGGACACACATTGAGGCACAATAGATTGATTAGGAATAAAGTAGAAGGAAAAATAGGAGGGAAGATTCCACGAGGAGGACCAAGGGATATGTGCATAGGACAAATTAAGAAGGACTTAAAACAGAGAAGATGATTAGGAATAAAGTAGAAGGAAAAATAGGAGGGAAGATTCCACGAGGAGGACCAAGGGATATGTGCATAGGACAAATTAAGAAGGACTTAAAACAGAGAAGATATAAAGATTGAGAGAAATGACGTAAAATAGAGTAGAATGGAGGGCTGCAGTCAACCAATCCTATAAGTAGGAGTCTTTTTCTCGCTATCTCATTCCGAAATACCACTGTTGTGTTTTTTCTTTTAATTTGTGGTTGCCTCATTCTGAAAAACCATTAACGAATTTAAATGCCTCCAGAGAGACTGTGCAAAGCAGGCGTGTGTGTATGGTGTCACATTAAATTGATGTTTCTCATATTTTAAACTTTTATCTATTTAATTTATTTAAGGGAGCCAATGACACTTCTCCTTTCCCCACACCCACCCCACTTCACTCGAGCGTAGTGAGTTGGGGTTCAAATTGTTTCTGCGCCATCGACCTTTAAGTGAATTCCTCTTCCCATGTGGTTATTGGCTCTTTGGCAGTGAACAGTGTTTAGTCCTCTTCTTTTATTGGCCCTTTCTGTTGCATTTGTGCAGTTCTTGCATGGGGTAATCTCCTCATCATCAGTTAGTGTTGTCTCTTTCAATCCCGGGTTTGATGTTACATTATTTTCTTTCAGGAAGGAAATGATTGCTGAGTTTCATTCCCTAGGAGTGCAAGTGACAAATTTCTCTGGCTTGGAACATGTGAGGACATATGAAGAGTCCCTGTTTCCCACTGCCAAAAATGATTCGGGGAAGCAATATACTTTTGAAGTTGTGGGAAAAGATTTGGTGAGAGGAACCTTGAACCTCACTCTCATTAACTATTCAATTGATCAAGTTGAGCTTACCAATATATTCAAAATCAAAAATGATTTTGAAATAGGTACCATTGAGAATCAGGATCCCAGTGATAGTTTTATTATCATGCCCATGCCATTTCCAAAGCAACTAACCAGAGGTATGAGATTGTAACGGTAGATAAATTAGAGATTTATAGAGTGAGATTTGTAAAAAAGTATAAATGACACTCCTGTTAACATATTTCTATTTCTCTATCGCCAGGGGCATCTGCTCGCGTGGTGGTGACCTTCCATGTCACCAATGTTGGCAGGAATGACTTCTTCTTCTTTTTCAAGTTACGAAAGAAAAATGAATTCCATTACGTAATGCAGAAATTGGTGAGTGCAATAAAATACAGATTTCAACAAGGTTCATTTGTAACACAATGGTTCTGCCGTGTAGTCATTGTTTGTGCTCTTTGTTTTATTGGGAGACACACTCTCTGTGTGTCTCTGTGGGTGTATTATCCATTCTATCTCCTTGGGCTAAAAAACGTTGATGTGGTGGTAGGGAATATACATTCTCTTGAACCATGGAACTTGAGATGGGAGCGTTGCTGATTGCTCAAAGAAGAGTCGGAATGCCAAGTGGTTTAAAGAGTAGGAGACAGACGAAAGGTGGTCTGCATGGAATCTGTTCCTCGGTGAGGTGGCCACAAAGGCATCTGACCGCAGTGAGGCAAGCATTTGAGTGATGGCGTCGTGCTAAAATCACTACTGAGGAAGACTACAGGGAACCGCCTCGATTATTTTCCCCACAAACATACGATGTACAATGGTGAATATGAGTCCTGGCAAATACGGGACCCTACCTGCTTGGTTGTGTTGTTCCCAGCAGCAGGAGAGGCGAGTCTTTTGTCATTTATGTCATTCCAGGAAATCCTCACCAGCAGCGAGAAGCAGGAAATAAAACCAGCACCGAAGAATGTGCAGAAGGGGACCTAACCTGTTACAAGGGCTGTCCAGAAAGTAACTTATGTTTTGAAGTAAAACATGAACTTAGTGACGAGACAAAGTTTCATTATATGCGTTTGAAAGGCAAATTCTTAAACTATTTGTCTACATAGTCTCCATTCAAATTGAGGCATTTATCACAATGATTTCAATTCTCTCCGTAAAATAATTTGCCACCTTACATATTAACCACTTGTTTACACCAGTATGATATTCTGCGTCACTGTTGAAAGTGCTGTGTTGCAAGCCACGTCTTCATCGCTGGAAAGATGTGATAATCGCTCAGTACCAGCTCTGGACTGTATGATGGCTAATCAAACACCTCCCATCCAAAGCCATCCAAGAACTCTCGGGTACGATTAGCCTTGTGTTGACGTGCATGGTTGTGAAAAAACAAAACTTTTTTTGCTCAGTTTTCCCTGATGCTTGTTTTGCATCCCCCACCTTAGCTTTTTCAATGTATTGTAATATCTATCAGAGTTGATTGTTGAGCCCCGATCAAGATAATTGACCATAAGCACACCCTCTGCATCCCAAAAAACAGTTGCCATGATCTTTCTGGGTGACAATGTTTGCAAACATTTTCTTGGGTTCCTGGGAGAACTTTTGTGCCCCATTCCATAGATTGCCTTTTTGCCTCACAATTGACGTGCATTCCCCACCATGGCTTATCCTCAGTTATGACGTGATCTCAGAGTGCATTACCATCTTTGTCATAGGCTTTGAGGAAAGTCAGCAATGCAGCCAGATGCTGTATTTTGTGACCTTCCGCCAAGATTTTTGCACCCATCAGGCACAAAACTTGTGATAGCCAAGCTTCACCACTACATAGACTGTGAAATTTGGGGGAAATTAAGCAAGAGATCCGTAGTCTTATATCGGCAAATTTCACAAATTTTTTCGTTGACATTTCATTTCATCTGTTGCTAGGCTAGGTCAACCACCGCTATCCTCGTCGTGATCATTGCTACTCTGGCCGTTTTGAAATGGAATGCAACCACCACTGCTTCACTCCACCTCCTTCAAGGTTTGCAAAAAGTGCCATGGCATTGTGAAGCAGCAAGCTCCGAGTTGAAGGCAGCAGAGAACTTCATCGGTGTCTTCAAGTAGTAGTTTTAATGGGAAATGACCGACAGCTGAGGTCATTTCCGCCATTAGGGATGGACAGGAAAGGATGTGGGGTGGAGAGAAACCAGGCATTGGCATTAGCAGACTCCCTTAGCGAAAGGCACCAAGGGTTCCGTAGAGTAACATCTCATTTGATTGACAGCGTACTCCCTCAAAGTGCCCTCCACAAAGTACCTCGAGTAGGGATCGAGATACCTCCGAAAAATATTCGACGTCGCCGGGATTTGAACCCTCTGGGTGGGAAGCCACTACGATAGCCATCGCACCATCTCAATCCCCCCAGAGGATTATATAGTCATGCAAAAACCCCTTTCACTCACATGCATGCAATACATGTAATGTCAACTAACCTGCACATGCACCTACGAACGTAATTAAAATCTATACAGTAACGTGAAATAACATCTCATGTTGCTATTTTGCGCAAATGCATGTGGCGCATTGGAAATTAAACCCCTGCTTGTTTGCTATTCAGAAAGTCCGCGCTGCTTGAGGAAGTGTGAAGTCCAAAACAGTATGCCAAGTGTGGGAAAAGGTAATGGATCATCAGAAAGCAATGCAAACCGCATCAATTGTCTGCTGACTGTTACAGTGTGTGCATTACTGTTAGGCTGGACCTGTGTTTGATGGTCTCATCACAAATTCACGATGCCATGCTTCATGGAGGAACGGTGCATGATAAAATCTTGTATAAAGCTTGGAAAATTGGGTTCTGACACCATGACCGTGGTTAAGCAATGTGCCAAGGAATCGTTCTCCAATCTCGCAAGGCATTCCTGGGGGGGGGGGGCGGGGGTGAATTGTGAATTAATGTCAAATTAATTCTCAATGACTCACCAAATGCTGGATGAACTCTGGGGAGAGGGTGTCAGATTTTTCTGCTGGTAGTATTTCTTGTGGAACAAGCTGTAAAAACGGTGGAACCCGTACACATTATTGTTTACAATGACATTGATTCTAACTCATCCTTAAGCGAGTACCTTTAATTGGAAAAGTAGTGAATGCTCAATTGTTAAACTGCCTACTCATGATATTGCGCGGTGGAGCCTTGCTTAACGAGCATTAGTCATTGCAGAATCTTACTCCTAATGTGAAACACTTATAAAGCTAGACAATTTTTCCTATATAAATTATTATAAAATACAATAATGTGTTCAATGCTGGAAAAATACTAAAAAATTATGTATAAGGCTTATACGAAGAAAATTGTTTATGCATTTTTAAGGATCAAGAATCATCTTCACATTTTCTTTATCATGGAATGAACCAACCTAGAATGTGAATAAGATCTGCAGAAAACAAATCACATTTAGTCTTTTCTTTTGGATTTCACACTCTGGGAGTTTCGTAATAGTATTCCAGCAGCAATTTATATTTCAAATTGCCACTTGCATTGGCACAAAATAGCGGGGCAAGACAGTCTTCCATTGGCTTGTGGCCAGGAAGTACATTCTACTCTGCTGTTATATAGGTTTGCTTTGGCATCGTCAAGACACTAAGAGATCAGTTTAGCCATAATTAAAAACCTGCTGCAGCAGGCAAACCTCAGGCTCTATGAGCCTCTTGGAGTGTCCTCAATGAGCCTGCTGCATGAGTGTTCGAGCTTGCTGCTTCACCATGCCGCTGGATGCCGCGGTTCTTCTTTTAAACTTCTTGAATCACGTGCGGTTTCACTCTAATACTTCTTGTTTGGTCATAGATGATCTTCTGAACGAGTTCACCTGAAATCACTTTCCCCTTCTCCTTAACCCCTTGCGCTGAAATGACGAGTCTAGCTCATCATGAACTTCCAATGCCAAATCGCACAACGACGAGTGTAGCTCGTCATCAGATTTTCATAATTTTAGCATTATTTAGGGGAACGACATAATTAATTTGAAAGTTTAAAAACTTTAAAAAATCACTAATGTACATAAAGAACTCATATTTCATGAAATATGATGCATTGGAAGTAATAAAATGGTTTTCTATGAGTAGTGATAGCTGTGTTCTCGATGTTTTTACGGGAAGAGGGTTTGTTCGTCAACTTTTTAAAATCCTACTTTTGGGCAGCAGATTTCAAATTGCACTTGCTCGGGAACTACCGCCTTGATCGCCATGAAATGTAGAAATGAATAAATTGAGTTCTCTTCCAAACATATTACGAATTTGAAGGATAAATGAAATTTTAACACAAAAATTTAAAAATAGTTTTTAATCAGTACACTTTTGGCAACATTATTGGTGAAACTAAGCTACAATTTGGAATCTTTGACAAACTGTTGGTTTAGCCATCCTTCCGTAGAATTATTTTCTTTCATTTTCCTATTGGGTGTCCACATAGAAGTATCAAGTTTCTCCTACAGAGTTGCAAGTTTCGACTATCAAGTTTCTACTACAGTTTGTACAGAGTTTGCCTTCTCGAGAAGGGTGTTCCTATTACACGATGAGTCATCTTCTCAGCATTTATTGTGGTGCCTACGCAGTTCCTCTTTGATAACCTTATTTTGAATGCGATCATTCATGTGGTTAGACGGAGTGTGTCACAGGGTGTCGTTTTGGTTTATGTCCACATTTTTACATATATATAGATAGTGAGGTGAAAACTACCCGTCAATGTATAAAAGAATTATAAATTGTGTACGTGAAAGTGACGATGAGAGCATTGAAAAGAAGAGAAGGAGGAGAGATGATAACAAAGAAATTGTTTCAAAACCAACTTGCGTGATTGATTATAATCGAGGAATGTGGACAAACAAGACCAGCAGCTGGCATGCTTCCCGTTGATGAGAAAGTTCATGAAAGGATATAAAAATGTTCTTTTATATGTTTGATGATGCACTGTTTAATTCTTACACTTTATACTCGAAAGTAAAAAAAAGAAGAAAAGTATACCTAGTTTTCGTTTGGATGTTGCAAAGGCGTTATTGGCCAAGGTCACTCTGCCAAATTACCATGTTCGTGGATGACCTCCACATGGTGACATACCAGTCTGATTGCAAGCTAAAAATTGGACTCATTTTCCTGAACATATCCCATCAACAGCAAAGAAACAACATCCAACAAAAAGATGACATGCATGCTTCAAAAATAATGTCAGAAGCGAGACAATTTGGCAGTGTAAGCACCTCCAGGTACCTTCACATTTGCCAGAGTGTTTTGAGAAGTGTCATACTTTTTCTGATTATTAATTATATATATGTATATAATATTATGTATTCCAATCTATTGAATAATAATGTTGTCTTACTTTAAACAATATTTCCCATTTTTAACTTTATGCATAGATTTTTCAATGACATGTATGTAATTTTATTTTTTTGTTAATATTTAATATTATTATTATTACAGTTTTAGCTAAAAAGAAAAATTTCTGGATGAAAAAAAATTCTTTACAATATGAAATAATAATATTTTTTTATTTCACTATTCTACGTTGATTACCAACTACAAAATATTATTTCACTAACTACCATTCCATTTAAAAAGAACCACAGAAAAAATAAATAGAGGATTTTATTATTATTTTTATTTATTAGGTAATCTACCGGTTAAGGTAGGTTTTTGGATGGACGTAATTACCAATAAAATAATTTGTGGCCCCTAGCAAAACACAACATCCTACTCTACATCAGGTCCCTCTGCAGCTCTGAGTACCTTCTTCCTCCCTTCATCCCGTCCAACATCCCTATCCAGTTAATTCCCTTTCCTCCTTTGCCTGACTTTCTCCCCTCAATTACAGTCTTCAACATCCCGCTGCCGGTCAATACCCCGTTCAGACACTTTTCCTGCCTCCATAGGATTGCTCCCATTAAACCCCTCTCTTCGCCCACCATTCCAAGTACTTCCTCGTTTGTTTTCTTCTCTGTCCATTTCACCTTCTCCATTCTTCTCCACACCCACATTTCAAAAGCCTCCAATCTACGTCTATCCTCCTGCTTCAATTACCATGTTTCCGCGCCTGCTCCATATCATAGTTTTTATGAGTCTTTTCCTAATATCCTTGCTCAACGTCCCTGTCATCAACTCCCTCCTCCTTGTGAAAGCCTCTTTGCCTAGTGCAATTCTTCTCCTTACGTCCCTACTACTTTGACCGTGTTGGTCCAAGACACTACCGAGATACGTAAACTGTTCTACCTGCTCCAATTTTTGCCCTCCTATTCTAATGTTAAGCTTGGCCTTTTTCTTTCTAGAAAATCGCATAACCTTTGTTTTATTAATATTGATTCTCATCCCATACCTGTCGCACTGAATTTCCAATTCACTCAGCAATGCTTGCAGCCCCTTGGCTGACTGACAAACTAAAGCTTGGTCATCAGCAAACCTAACTGATTTTACGAATTCCCCGCCCACTTTCATTCCTACCTCGAGTTCTTCCCATGCCTCTTTGATCATATCCTCTGCATACAGGTTGAACATCAACGGTGATAATGGGCAACCCTGCCTTACACCCTTTCCTAACACTGCCCAACCGGACTCCCCGTTCCCCACTTCCACCTGAGCAGTCTGAGACATGTACAGGTTGCGAATTAGCCTCCTTTCCCTCCAATCTATTCCTATTTTCTGCAATATACTCATTAGTTTTTCCCAATTCACTCTATCAAATGCTTTTTCGAAATCTACGAAACAGGCAAATACCTCCTGGTTGTGTTCTATATTCCTCTCGATTAATAATCTCATTACTGCAATGGCATCACGCGTACCTCTCCCCTTCCTAAACCCAAACTGATCATCCCCTAAGTAATCATTTGCCCTACTCTCTATCCTTTTGTTTATGATCCTGAGAACAACTTTAGCTGCGTGGGATATCAAACTTATCGTCCTGTAGTCTTTACATGATGTAGTCGTTATCTTTTTCGGAATAGGAACTAAAACGGATCTCACAAAGTCTTCCGGCCAGATTCCTTCCTCATAAATACTACGGATCAGCCCATTTAGCCTTTTCCTCCCACATTTTCCTAAGCCTTTTAAAAGTTCCACGGGAATGTTATCCACCCACACGGCCTTATTTAGTTTCATCTCCCTTAATGCCCTTTCTATCTCATCGTCGAGTATACCTGGGCCTAAGCTATCTTCCTCTACGTCATGTTCCTTTTCTATGTCTAACTTTGTCGGTCTAAGCTCTTTACCATACAGTTCTTCTTTATATTCCTTCGATCTCTCTTGGATCTTTCCTGCGTCAACTATTACCTTACCCGCCTTATCTCTAACTGCAATCATTGATCTCCCTTTCTTACTTCCCGATAAAGATTTAACTTTGCTGTACAGCGCACCGATTTCACCCTTCCTCTGCAGACTTTCCATATCCTCGCACTGCATCTTTACACCATGCTTCTTTTGCTTTATTTGTTGCCCACCTCAATTTATTGTTTAATTCTTTGTACTTTGTTTTGCCTAATTCTGTATTTACATTTTTCCATTTTCGCCCCTCATCCATCTTTTTCATCATCTCATCCATGATCCATGGTTTCCTAGTCCTTTAAGAGTTAATGGTTCCAACAGTGTCTTTTGCGGCTTTAGACAACCCTGTCTTAATACTTTCCCATTTTTCTTTGATAGTACTTAGCTCTTTATCATCCTCCATGATTTCCTTTACCGCCCGAGGTACTCCTTCCTTTTCAAACCATTTAATGCTTCTAAATTCGATTTTCTAACTCGCCGCCCTTGCCTTATCTTTTGGAAATGAACTCTTCATTTCATAACAACTAAATTGTGGTCAGAGTCCGCATCCGCTCCCGGGAAGGTGGGCGAATTTATCACACTGTTCCTAAACCTGTGTCTAACCAGGATATAATCTAGTTGATACCTTTCTGAGTCACCCGGCAGTTTCCATGTATACCTGCGTCCTTTGTGGTGTCTAAACCAAGTGTTGGTGATGACTAGCCCCTGTCTCCTGCAGAACTCAACTGCTTTCTCCCCATGGTCATTCCTCATGCCTAAACCGTAGTCCCCGACCTCGTCACCATCTCTTCCTTCGCCTACCGTCGCAATCCAATCCCCCATGACTATGAAATGTTTCCCTGCAGGAACACACGTGATTATGTCTTCTAACTGATCGTATATCCTATCGACCTCTTCTTCCTTATGGTTGCTCGGTGGCATGTATACCTGAATAATAACCAAGTTCGTCGGTTCTGCTTTTATCTCTACTAGTAATATTCTATCTGTTACCTGCTCTATGTTGACTACGCTTCTTCCAACCTCTTCATTTAATACTATGGCAATTCCTTGTTGGCTCTCGTCCCCGCCGCTGAATATTATTCTATACTTATCACTCCATTAATCCCGGCTATCTTTGCATCTCACCTCGTATAGACCTAAAATATCGATATTTCCCCTTCCCATCTCTCGCTTAACATTCTCCAATTTCCCTGTCCTCATCATTGTCCTAACATTCCACGTTCCTATTCTAACTAATTTGGTCTTCTTCTCCTGTGTCTTCTGTCCTGCTGCTGCTGGTTTTCCCTTGCAAGGGTTTCGTGGGATGACGACCGCAGAAGCCTTGCCTCCCCCGCTGCCGGGCACGACACGCGGCCGATTGGGCCGAGCCCCGTAGTTGCCAGGACTCAAAATCTCTGTATTGTCCATCATTTAAATCTTGGGAATGATAATTGACGTGGTTTCCCATTGCCTTCCTCAATAGTGTTTTTAACGTGCCACCATCTCTTACTGGCCGCCCCACTGGGGTCAGATGCCTTTGCAGCTGCCTCACTGAGGAACAGATGCTTTGCTGACTACCTTTTGTCTGGCTCCTAACCTTCGGCCTATCTGGCATGGGTGACCCTACCAGGAGCAATAATTATTACTCCCGCCAGCACAGCTCTCGGGGTCATCGGAACGCACAAGCCCTTCCACCACTCCAAGGTTGTAGTCCGGGGAGGGAATTAGAGGATAGGGGCAAAAAATTAGGGGATATTCAAAAAATAAATTGGAGTGGAAGGGGTCACTTTGCAATAGCTTTTCATTTATCCTCATGGGATTGCAGCCTTTCATCATTATTAAGAATAGGTGCTCTTTTCTTAGATATTCTTGTCTCTCTCGTCGAAGCATCCACCTCCTTAGTCATGTTCTTGTGAGTAATATAAATCATTGATGTAGACTGATTGTTGATGTGCATGCCAGATCAGTAACTCTTGCAACATTTCAATGAATTTACTTTTCATTATTGTGGTTATTTTTATTCTCTATTGACTCTCTCCTTGTGACTCTTTCTATTGTGGCATTTTTGCTAGAGTTATGACTCTCGGCACAAAAAGTCACAAATTTTATGTCTGAACGCAAGTTTGGGAAAATGGGTGATCACTACGTTTGCTCGTAATTGCAAATTATTCATTATGTGAGGTGCTCTTAGGCGAGATTCCACTGTAATTATTTGCTTTTATGGATCTCCTGATGGTGACAAGAATATTTTTGTAAATAATTTGGCAAATATGTGAGAAGATTGGATAAAAGTTTAGGTATACATTACAAGTTATTTACAATTCTGTGATAATTTTAATATTGACTTCTCCATGGAAAACTCGTGCAGTGGGGAAAGTTGCCAATCTTATGAACGGCTTTAATTTATTAATCTGCATGATGAGCCCATCAAGAATTTCTCGGGACAAAGAGTGTGCATTTGATCAAATAATGGCCAATGTCTTTGATAAGAATTTCAGGATAGAAAATTTTGAACCTAGTAAGTGTGGTCATATTAGTAAAATGGGACAAAATATCAATCATCCTATATTCTGAGTTACAAACGGTGCTACTCTGATGACCTCACCTATCTTTTTGGCCTTCTGCTTAGAAATGAAAACTGGAATGATGTTTTCTTTTTTGAGTCTTTCGCGGCTGAAATGGATGCATCATCCATTTTGCCGACTAGATACCAGCATTTATTTGAAACCAAATTCCAAAAGAAAAAGAATAGGGTTTGTGATATTACCTTAGGATACAAGAGTCTGAGAACCCCTGATATTGTCCAATTGAAGAAGGAGCTAGCTGTGCAGTCAATACAGGTGGTGGAATGATATTGAAAAGAAATTTTTGTGACAAAAATTCATCAATATCTACAAAAGATGGTTCGCCGTGCTGCAAGTTGTATTTATTATAGAAAGCTATTAGAAAATCCTGGAAATATGGCAAAAGCAGCCTGTTCCATCATAAATATGAAATTCTTAATGGCACTTAAAATGCCCTTGACTGAAGTAGTGAAACTAAAGTACTTTGCATTGATTTAACAAAAGCTTCTGATCATGACATACCTGTTCATCATGACATACTATTTCAACACCTGTCAAGTTATGGTATCACGGGCCTGGCATGTATTTGGTAAAATCTTATCAGGTTGTCTAAATTTTTAATCATGTCTCAAATTCTGGTATGGTAAATACATTTTCTTTTTACGAGAAAGAAAGTAAAATATGATGTATCCCAAGGCTTCACTCTGATCCATTGCTATTCATGCTCTATGTAAATGATCTTCCCGATGATCTCCCAATTATAAATACTTGATTATTTGCAAATAATTCAAGTGTGCTATTTCTAGTCCCAAATAACCTTGAGTTATGGGAAAAACTAAAGTCAACTCTAATTAATCCTCAGGAATGGTTCCAAAATTATATTTCTGCCATCAAAATCAATAAAATGTGAAGTTCTTTAATAATGAAATATCTGTTGTAAACAATGCATCTTTCTTTGGTATTGTAGTGGAAATGGTCCAAGCTCATGGAAGCCTCAAATGGTCAACTATCAAACATTGTTTCTCCACTTCAGTACGTAAGATCTAGTACAACCTTAAATATTTTAAAAGCATGGTTATATTGTAAATGTTCAGTCCTTAATTTCTTATGTACGTTGCCTATGTATTTCTGGGGTAAAGGCACGAATATTACTGATCTTCCAAAGAAACTGCGGGAGATGCCGCAACAGTAACTTTTAACGGAGTCATCCGCTAATGTGCATTTCAATGCAACAATTTCAGAGTGTAAAAATCATTCGCCTTGACTGGGATAAGGCGAATGATTTTTACACTCTGAAATTGTTGCATTACTGATCTTATTAAACAAGAAGTATCTATATAAATCGGGCTATCTATACCATCCTTGGGAGTCTTGCCAAACAAAATATCCTACATCATCTGTATAAAAATTTAATTTATAGTTGTTAAAAAAATCTATACTCATTTAGTACAAATTTACTATATTTACTTGAAAATTTCATTTTCATTTGGTATAAATTTAATTTTGTTTTGTTTATTCAAAATGTCTGCATTATTAAACAGTATCTCAATTCAAATGTCCTGATAAAATTGTTTCCATCCCGTCAAAGTTGATGACGGAAACTAAAATTTCCTCACGAGCATTTACATGATGTCTGTATGTTGGAATCTGTAATTGCCACCAGTAATCTGAGACTTTAGTTTTTTCAATGGTATTATCCATTGTTGCTCGTGGAAAGGAACTGGATCCCCTGATACCTTGATATGTAAATATCAAATGAAGCCAGGCTTAGTATAAGGTGGGCTCTACCCTTACCTATCGAACCAACCTTCGCATTGATTATTGTGTGTGTATGTGTTGATTATTATTGGATATCATATTATTATTGTTGTTAATTGTCTGTGTCTTTACAGTGTGTCTCTGTGTTGAGTGAATACACGGAAACGGAAGACCAAGAGAAGATGGCGTCCAGCCCAGGAGGTCCACCTGCCCAAGAGCTGAGCAAGCCAGAAGTGAAATCTTATACTGTGGAATCTACGAAGATTGTTAGGGCCCCGACCACTAAAAAGAAAAAGTAAAGTGCCTCTTGTATTCATGTAAATAGCCATTAGCTGTGTGCGTTGGTACTTCATTGCTTCTAACTTTCGGCGTGGATTTGTCCAACATTTATGCACACATCTTTAATATTTCAGCTCCAACTTAGTGGTTGGTCAGAAATGCTTTGAAATATTTAATTTATCAGGGTCGCACACTTAATAATTACAAACCGAAATACCTACATTGCCTCTTCTCTATGGTTTTATTAGGATTGATCTATCACATTAGTCTGCCGGTCTAGGTGGGAGTGGGATAAACCCAGGGGGACCAATCTCTGCCACAACTAATCTGAAGCTACGCTAGACAGCGGACATGTTGTTAGGCCATCCTTGCTGCAATCCACCTACTTACAGCTTCCCTTTTGATTCTCTTTTGCCTTCTTTTCCTTCCATTACATCCTCTAGCACTCTTCCCTCAGCTGTGAAAGAGGTTCTTGTTGACATGACATTCTCCCTTCTCTGCCTTATCTTCCTGGGCTTAAATCGTTCCTTGCACTCTAGAACCTTGATTTTACGTAACCAGGCCATCAAGATCATGGGTGGCAACATTTCTTGCCGCTGTGCTACTCGTATAGAAATGTTAGTGGTAGCAGTATTTAGGGGAGGCGACCGACAGCTGAGGTCATTTGCACCATTAGGGATGGACGGGAAAGGATGAAGGGTGGAGAGAAACCCGGCGTCGGCATTTGCCTTCTCTTAACGAAAGGCGCCAAGGGGTCCGCAGCTTAACGTCCCATCCGACGGACGGCGTACTCACTCAAAGTGCCCTCCACAAAGCACCTCCTCAAGTAGGGATCGAGATGCCTCTGAAAAATATTCAACACCGCTGAGATTTGGACCCGGGCCCTCTGAGTGGGAAGCCAGTACGATAGCTACAGCACCATCTTGATCCCAATATGGAAATGTTATGAGTACCATATAGAGTTTAGGGACCTCAGTATATATTTCATAAACATTAATTTCCAGAAATTTTCAGTGTACGAGGTGAGGCAATCAAATAGCCAGACTGGTGCTATTACCGGGAAAGACTGAGTGCAGTACGGCAGACTTGACCATGTCCGAGCCTGTTGATGCTTCTCCTGCCCTGATCTCGATGGGCATGGTTGTACATTGCTCAGTCTCACTGTAGCCATCTCCCCTTGCAACAGCAGCTTGTCCAAGAAATCCCAGGTTTTCAGAGTGAGGAATGAGTTAACCTCAAGTTTCTTGCAAAACTAGGGAAAACTGCTGCAGAAACTCATGCCATGTAAAAAGGAGGGTACAGAAGTGAATGTTTATCACACATACTTGTTTAAAAGGTTGAAATGACCAAAGACGATCCGTGCCCTGGGTGACACCAATATCAAAAGCAGACAGCAGTATCCATGAAATTGGTAAATTGTTCCATGAAAATCATTGTCTGGGTGTCCGAACTCTAGCTGAAATCTCAGGATTGAACAAAGAAAGTGTCCATCAGATTTTGTATGAAACATTCAATGTGCTTAAAGTTCAGACTTGCGCAATGAGTCAGATTTGTGAGACAGTGATGACTGAACTTGTGATGGATGAATCATGGTTGTTCACCTATGATGCTGAAACAAATCGATGCCTTGGAAAGTCCCAAATTCCCCTCAGTAAAAATGAGCAAATGAAAATTCAAAGCCATGGTGATTGCTTCTTTAGACTGCTTTCTTCTCTTCTTTCTGTTAAATTCTATGCTCTCTGGGTCCCCTAAGGTCACACAGTCAATCAACATTATAATGTCATGGTTCTGACCTCCCTTCTTGAACAAGCAATGAGGCACCGACCCGGTTTGTCGAAGAACAATTCCAGGGTGCTTCAACAAGGCAATGCCATGCCAACCCATTCCACCTTGTGCATGAAGGCTAAGGTAAGGACTGCATCCCCGTGTTAGACCACCACCCAGTCCACTACTCACCCAACCTGCCCCCTCACACTTGAGTTCATTTCCAAGGGTCAAATTGGAGCTCAAGGGGGCAAGATATGACCCAGTGTGCAGTGGCGAAAGCAGAAGCAATGGAGGTTCTGGACGAGCTGGCAGAAGTGGACTTGCTTTGAATTATGGGAGATTGGTATGGAGCGTTGTGGGGATTGGTGAGGAGAGTACATGGGAGGTGATAAACTTACTAATGTAATTTGTGATCAATGAAATGCTTTGTAGCGCCAGTTCGGTTATTTAGTTGCACCAACTTAGAGTGCTTGCTTTTTTTCTAGCTAAGTTCTCCAGTGCAGGCTTGTCTTATCGACATTGTACATTTAGCACAATTGTCAATTATTTTCAAACACCAGTTCTTGCCGTTTTACCCTAAATTATTCACTGCATCACCATCTGCTTTCAGCCTTCACCAGACACACTGTTGTTGGAAAAATTGTGTCTCCTTCTGAACCAATACAACCATTCATCATGAGCAATGAAGTTCAGTATGTTTGTTTGGCAGGTTTTTGTGCTGCATCTTGAATTGCACTGCCATGAATCCCTACACCACTTTTGTACCAATGAAGGAGAAATTCGTCCGGCTTTTCATCTTGCGGTGACTTGGTGTTTTCCTAGGATTCCGGTTAACATCAAACTTGAGAGCAAATTCCTTGCTTTTATACCTTTTTTCCGGATGAGGAGAAGCATGTTTGTTATTATGAACTCTTGCACCTAAATTGCAACAGGAGCCCTGGTTTCTAACTACTTTTCTACGATCATCAAAGTTTTTTGTTTTCTTTTAGTGTCACACTTTTTGGCACCATTTTACTGCCCGAAGGACTCAAATTAATTTGGTTTGCGCTTCATAAGTTACAAAAACGCGCGGAAATAACCCTGGTCGTATATCGCAAACTGTGTCACAGCGCTGCTACTTGTGGCATTTTGATAAATAAAAGAATTATTTGTTTCAGGAAGCGCTGTTTATTCATAATTAACAATCCTATTGGGAAAATGATGAAATATAAATATAAATTTTTATGCATGCCCTTGGAAAACCAAAGGTGCCACTTAGGGAATAAAAGACTCTCCCAAAGCCTGTTGATGAGTGAATTTCAAATCCCAAGTAGGGCCTGGTTTATGAAGTGAGCTCTGCCCTCACACGCAAAACCAACCTTCTGGTTGAAAGCTGTGATGTTTTTTTATTGGTACTATAAAATTTTTTCTGCAAATATATATGTATCAAAATGGCCAATAACTCAAATATTGCTTGAAATCATTTGCAAGTTTGAGAGGTCTACATTTTCTGCCATTATCTTCAGTAGCCCAATTTCTCTCATTACACGTTGGCAAAATGAATTACTGAGGATCAGTTCGTCTTTTCTACTATTGTGTGGCATTGTCTCACGACTCTCATGGTATGAATGAAACCATCATTATCATCACTATCAATTGTAAATTCATTACGGTCATCTATCGTTTGGTAAGGCGTGCTCCACTCATTATGACCTGTAGTAGTAGTATTTAGGGGAGGCGACCGACAGCCGAGGTCATTTGCACCATAGGGGACGGACAGGAAAGGATGAAGGGTGGAGAGAAACCCGGCGTCGGCATTAGCCTACTCTTTACGAAAGGCGCAGAGGGGCCCGCAGCTTAACGTCCCATCCGACGGACGGCTTAATCACTCAAAGTGCCCTCCACAAAGCACCTCAAGTAGGGATCGAGATGCCTCTGAAAAATATTCAACACTGCCGGGATTTGAACCGGGGCCCTCTGAGTGGGAAGCCAGTACGTTAGCCACCGCACCAATCCCAATCCCCTTGCTGAGACTGTTGCCAAAACTAAATCCAAGGGAGAGGGTGATATGAAGATGGCTTGGAGCAGGTCAGAGGGTGGGGCGGAAGAGGGATGAGATTGAGGCGTGGGTCTTCTCGAGCACAATCCCACCTCCCAATCCTAATGACAGTTTAAACAGCTTAAAAAACATCTGGCAGCCTTGCCATTGTGCGATGAGTGGGCGCTCGTGAAAGGATTTGTTTAACCCCACCGAGTGTAAAGGAAAGCAGTGGCATGGCAAACTCAGTGAAACTGCTGAGGTCCAAGACACAATTGTCTTAAGGCCGTGAATTGAAATTACCCATCAGCAGTATTTAATATCAAAGATTCAATTAAATCAAATCGCATGTCTTCATTACAGTTGTTGTGTGTGTGTTCTGTTTTTGTACAGGAGTGGTGGTGATTCCAATGCTGTCAAACTGAAAGATTACCCCATGCCAAAAGGTCTCTGCAATGTACTCAACAATGGATTTAAAGTCAATGCAAATATGACTAAGGGAGATGATGATCTCAGGAGAAAGTTATGGTAGGTAATGTTAATATTTTTATAGTTATGGAAATAGAAATCACTAGTAACATTTGAGTCCTGTGATATCAACCTGGGAAACATACTTGTATGTTGTCAAAAGGCAAATCACAACGCTAGAAAAACTTTTTCAAGAAGTGGATGAAAATATTCGTACAAAAGGTATAGGCAGTGGGCCATAGCAGGTAGTAGTTAACAGTATTGCTGGGCATATTTAGTCAATAATTTTGTATTAATAAGGAACTTTTTATGCAGTAAACTCGTGATTATTCATTTGTTAATGGATGCACGATGAAGGACAAGTAATCGAAACGTATGGATAAGCAAAGTAAGTGGGAAATATACTCGTGACATATTAATGGATATATGTGCATGTACAGAGACTCCTTTTTCATTCCATGTGATTAATATGAGTGTTTTTAGGAATTCAGGGTACATTTTATATTTTTTTTAATTGGTGTAGAATTATTGTTTTACAAGAACACAGAACTATCACAAAATGAATAGCAGAATAATGTATTTTGCTCCTTAATCTAAACTGATGAAGTAGCCATGGGAAAATGAATGATTACAAGGATGAGTATTGGCAATTGAAGGATCTCTGATGAGTGTGGAGTCAAATTTGCCATAGGTTACTGATTAAAATAATACATTGTAGTTAGTTAATGGCATATATTAACCCAATGGCTTATATATTATAGTACCTTCACTTAGCCCCTATTTCCTGGTGCATTAGATTTTCTGGATGTTTCTGGTTACAATATAAGAAAAATATAAGATCAGACAAATGGATGAAAATACATATATTTAAAAATATAAAATACATATGTTCCCTGAATTATCATTAACTGTTAACACAGATCTTCCCGTCTTACTCTCTGATAGTGTTTTAACCTTCTTGTATCGTGCACTGATTTAACTCTTCCCTCTCTAATTACCCATATCCACGCAGTCTTTCACCATGCTTCTTTTGCTATATTTACCCATCTCTAAATTATTTAACTCTTTGTACTTCCTTCTGTCTAACTCAGGGTTTTCATTCTTCCATTTTCTTCTCTCATCGATCTTCCTAATCATTCCATCGGTTATCCATGATTTCCTTGTCATTTTCCCATTAATGGTTCCTATGGCTCCATTTGTGGCTTTCCCTGTAATGATGTATTCCCATTTCTCCTCGATAGTACTCAGCTCTAAATCAGCAGCCATGGTTTTCTCTACAGCCTGCTGGTACTCCTTCCTTGTCAATCCATTTGATGCTTCTACATTCCATTTTCTAACTCGCCGCCCCTGCCTTATCTTTTTGAAACGGAGGTTGCATTTCACAAGAACTAAATTGTGGTCAGAGTCGGCATATGCTCCCGGGAAGCTGTGCGAATTTATCACACTGTTCCTAAACCAGTGTCTAACCAGAATATAATCTAGCTGATATCTCTCTGAGTCACCTGGCATTTTCCATGTATACCTGCACCTTTTTTGATGTCTAAACCAAGTGTTGGTGATGACCAACCCCTGTCTCCTGCAGAACTCAACTGCTTTCTCCCCGTGGTCATTCCTCGTGCCTAAACCGTCGTCCCTCACCTCATCACCGTCTCTTCTTTTGACTATCACTATCAAATGTTTCCCTGCCGGAAGACACGTGATTATGTCCTCTAACTGATCCTATACCCTACTGACTTCTTCGTTCGTCGTTTATTCTTTTACCTCTACTATTAATATTCTTTTGATCAATTGATCTATGTTTGGTATGCTTCTTCTTTCCTTTCTATTCAATATTATCTTCAATATTGTCTGACTCTTGTCCCTCGGCTGTATGTTACTGTGTAACTATCACTCCAGTAATCCCCGCTATCCTTCCATCTTACTTTGCATGGACCAAAAAGATCTAAATTTCCTCTTTCCATCTCTCGATTTATTTTCTCTAATTTTCCTGTCCTCAACATTGTCTAATTAGTCCAGTTAAGCCCTACCAAGTCACAAGGAAATAGTTCACATTCAAAATTGTCCATAAAAACCTCTTCTAGTAATGGAAATAAAGGGAAGCCCTTGGCCAGCCAACTCCATTGTAGCTAAATTTTGTTTCTTTGTGTTTTAATGATTCTGCTATGTGGATGACATATTTTGTGTCTGGAGTGGCACTGTGAGATGGTTGACATTGTTCATTGAAGCCTTAAACCAACAGAATGTAGACATCCAGTTCACGACCGAAATGGAGGAAGAACGCTCCATGAACTTTCTTGACTTGAAGGTTTTGCAGACTGGCAGAAGTCTTCAGTTAAGTATCTTCAGGAAAGGCATCGTGACTGACCAAACAATCCATGCCTCATCCTTACATCACATGTTGCAGAAGGACACGGCCTGCCTTTCAGTCACTCCTTAGTCTGTTAGCCATTCCAATATGAGTAGAAAATCGGGAAAGTAAGCACGCTACAATCAAACAAATTACCATCAGTTATGAATATCCAATTGATCTGATAATATACTATTTAAGGTGCTCATCAAGCAAGGTTTCTATTGCTGTCAAAAGTGTATCCTTATATTTGCCTTGTAATTTTTTGCTTGTAGTCATTGTTTAGTGTTATGTTTATTGATGTGGTTAATTGTTATGTTTAGCCATTGTTTCAGTTTATGTAAAGCTAATTTTTTGTTCTGATCTCAGGAGCATGTATGAGAAAGGTCTTAATGTGGGCAACTACGAGGAATACTTCTCTTATCTGCTCTTCATTGAGCATCATCAGATGTCTGTTGATATCCTGAAGTATACATTGCACGATGTCCCACTCATGAAAACCAATACTGCAAGCCATATTGCACTAGATGTGAGTACAATCTCTTTGTTGAGTAGTGTAATTCTGTGGAGGTCTCTTGAGGGCCTTCATGGGAATTGAAAGGATTACAAATTATCTGATTTGCCCAACCCAGATATGAGCAGGTGCTGAAATGTCTTGCTGTTATGGGCACCACAGTTTGACCGATAGCATATCGTAACTAGTCCATACTCTTTCATGATATAGTCCCAATATTCTCCTTTTGAGTGCATATTAATTGTATTAGATAAACTCCTCTGCAGACCATATTTCTTATTATTTCAGTATATTTCAAAAGATCTCTGTTCGTACATGCATGAAGAGATGTGTTTGCCTACTTGGTTAGTTTTCTGTTTTTTCACTTGTTTTAATAAGAGTATATCTATTAATTTCAAGTTGTTTTTGCCTTATATTTCATATCCGTTGGTTTTTGCTTTTTCCTTCCCAAATTTCATTAGTATAAGGTCTATACAATTAAAAGGTGAGATTGGTCTTTGAATACATGAACTGCTTGACAGATCACAATCAGTGTGGTCCCTCCTCGGACTACAACCTTGACGTGGTGGAAGGGCTTGTGCGTTCCGATGACCCCTAGAGCTGTGCTGGGGGAAGTAATAATAATTGCTCCTGGTAGGGTCATCCATGCCAGATAGGTCGAAGGTTAGGAGCCAGACAAAAGGTAGTCTATGCAGTGTCTGTTCCTCAGTGAGGCGGCTGCAATGGCATCTGACCCCAGTGGGGTGGCCAGTAAATGATGGTGTCACGTTAATAACACTTGAGGACCACCTCAATCATCATTCCCAAGATAAATATGATTGTCACTAGAGAGATTTTGAGTCCTGGCAACTACGGGACCCGACCCAATCGGCCGTGTGTCGTGCCTGGCAGCAGGGGAGGCAAGGCTTCCGCAGTCGTCATCCCACGAAATCCTTGCGGGGGAAAACCGGCAGCAGCCGGACAGAAGACGCAGAAGGAGAAGACCAAGTTAGTTAGAATTGGAACTTGGAATGTTAGGACAACGATGAGGACAGGGAACTGGAGAATATTAAGCGAGAGATAGAAAGGGGAAAAATAGATATTTTAGGTCAATGCGAAGTGAGATGGAAGGATAGCGGGGATTACTGTAGTGACAATTATAGAATAATATACAGCGGCAGGGATAAGAGCCAACGAGGGATTGCCATAGTATTAAATAAAGAGGTAGGAAGAAGCATAGTCAACATAGAGCAGGTAACGGATAGAATACTACTAGTAGAGATAAAAGCAGAACTGACAAACTTAGTTATTATTCAGGTATACATGCCACCGAGCAACCATAAGGAAGAAGAGGTCGATAGGATATACAATCAATTAGAGGTCATAATCGCGTGTGTTCCTGCAGGGAAACATTTGATAGTGATGGGGGATTGGAATGCAACGGCAGGCGAAGGAAGAGATGGTGATGAGGTGGGGCACTACAGTTTAGGCACAAGGAATGACCACGGGGAGAGAGCAGTTGAGTTCTTCAGGAGACAGGGGTTAGTTATCACCAACACTTAGTTTAGACACCACAAAAGACGCAGGTATACATGGAAAACGCCAGGTAACTCAGAGAGATATCAGCTAGATTATATTCTGGTTAGACACAGGTTTAGGAACAGTGTGATAAATTCGCACAGCTTCCTGGGAGGGGATGCGGACTCTGACCACAATTTAGTTGTTATGAAATGTAGGGTCCGTTTCAGAAAGATAAGGCAGGGGCGGCGAGTTAGAAAATGGAATATAGAAGCATTAAATGGTTTGAAAAGGAAGGAGTACCTCGGGCGGTAAAGGAAATCATGGAGGATGATAAAGAGCTAAGTACTATCAAAGAAAAATGGGAAAGCATCAAGAAAGGGTTATCGAAAGCCACAAAAGACACCATTGGAACCGTTAACGCTAAAAGGACTAGGAAACCATGGATCACAGATGTGATGATTAAATATATGGATGAGCAGAGAAAATGGAAAAATTTAAATACAGAGTTAGGCAAAATGAAGTACAAAGAATTAAACAATAAATTGAGGTGGGCAACAAATAAAGCAAAAGAAGCATGGTGGAAGACGCAGTGGGAGGATATGGAAAGTCTGCAGAAGAAGGCTGAAATTGGTGCGTTGTACAGCAAAGTTAAATATTTATTGGGAAGTAAGAAAGGAAGATCTATGCTAACAGGTAGAGATAAGGCAGGTAAGATAATAGTAGTCACAGGAAAGATCCAAGAGAGATAGAAGGAGTATATAGAAGAACTGTATAGTAAAGGTGAGGTGAAAGAAAGAGAAAAAACAACTTTGCACTTCCACACACTTTTTTAATATAACACGACCATGGTTTCGATGCTGCGCATCATCTACACCTGAAGATGATGCGCAGCATCGAAACCATGGTCGTGTTATATTAAAAAAGTGTGTGGAAGTGCAAAGTTGTTTTTTCTCTTTCTTTCACCTCACCATGAAAGAATTCCACCAAGTTAAGCCTGAAACTGTTAGATTCATTGTATAGTAAAGAACTTAGACCAACAAAGTTAGACATTGAAAAAGAATATGACGTAGAAGGAGATAGCTTAGGTCCAGGCATACTAGACAATGAGATAGAAAGGGCATTAAGGGAGAATGAGATAGAAAGGGTATTAAGAAAGGTGAAACTGAATAAGGCCATAGGGGTGGATAACATCCTGTGGAACTACTCAAGTGTTCAGGAAAATGTAGGAGGAAGTGGCTGTTTGGGCTGATTCGTAGTATCTGTAAGGAAGGAATCAGGCTGGAAGACTTGGTGAGATCAGTTTTAGTTCCTATTCTAAAAGAGGTGAAGGCTACATCATGTGAGGACTACAGGACAATAAGTTTGATATCCCAAACAGCTTAAGTTGTTCTCAGGATCATAAACAAAAGGATAAGAGAGTAGGGCAAATGTTTACTTAGGGGATGATCAGTTTGGGTTTAGGAACAGGAGAGGTACGCGTGATGCCATTGCAGTAATGATATTGTTAATTGAGAGGAATATAGAGTACAACCAAGGGGTATTTGCCTGTTTTGTAGATTTCGAAAAAGCGTTTGATAGAGTGAATTGGGAAAAACTAATGAGTATATTGAAGTAAATAGGAATAGATTGTAGAGAAAGGAGGCTAATCCGCAACCTGTACATGTCTCAGACTGCTCAGGTTTGAGTTGGGAACGGGGAGTCTGGATGGACAGTGTTAGGAAGAGGTGTAAGGCAGGGTTGCCCATTATTACCGTTGATGTTCAACCTATATGTAGAGGAAATGATTAAAGAGGCATGGGAAGAACTGGAGGTGGGAATGAAAGTGGGCAGGTAATTCATAAAATCTGTTAAGTTTGCTGTTGACCAAGCTTTAGTTTGTCAGTCAACCAAGGGGTTGCAAGCATTGCTGAGTGAATTGGAAATTCAGTGCGACAGGTATGGGATGAGAATCTATATTAATAAAACAAAGGTTATGCGATTTTCTAGAAAGAAAAAGGCCAAGCTTAACATTAAAATAGGAGGGCAAAAACTGGAGCAGGTAGAACAGTTTACGTATCTCGGTAGTGTCTTGGACCAACAGGGTCAAAGTAGTAGAGAAGTAAGGAGACGAATTGCGCTAGGCAAAGAGGCTTTCACAAGGAGGAGGGAGTTGATGACAGGGACTTTGAGTAAGGATGTTAACAAAAGACTCGTAAAAACTTTGATATGGAGTGTAGCATTGTACGGCGCGGAAACGTGGTCATTGAAGCAGGAGGATAGACGTAGACTGGAGGCTTTTGAAATGTGGGTGTGGAGAAGAATGGAGAAGGTGAAATGGACAGAGAAGAAAACAAACGAGGAAGTACTTGGTATGGTGGGCGAAGAGAGGGGTTTGTTGGGAGCAATCCTATGGAGGCAGGAAAAGTGGATGAAGGGGGTTTTGACCGGCAGTGGGATGTTGAAGACTGTGATAGAGGGGAGAATGTTGGGCAAAAGAGGGAAGGGAAGGAACAGGATAGGGATGTTGGACGGGATGAAGGGAGGAAGAAGGTACTCAATCTTTATATCTTCTCTGTTTTAAGTCCTTCTTAATTTGTCCTATGCACATATCCCTTGGTCCTCCTCGTGGAATCTTCCCTCCTATTTTTCCTTCTACTTTATTCCTAATCAATCTATTGTGCCTCAATGTGTGTCCAATCCATCTATTTCTTCTTTGCCGAAGATTCCTCCATATGGTCCTATCCTCTTCTGCTCTTCTATGTACTTCCTCATTTCTTAATATGTCTGCCCATTTAATCTTCAGCATTCTCCTCCAGCACCATGCTTCAAAGGCTTCCATTCTCCGCTGGTCCACTTTTCCAATGTTCCAAGTCTCAGAACTAAAGAGCGCCATGCTCCACACGAAAGTCTGGACGAATTGCTTCCTTGTGTCCAGTCTTAGGTTCTTTGAACATAGTAAGGGCCTCTTCTTCATGAATTCGTTCTTAGCTTGTGCTATTCTTTGCTTGATGCCACTCGAACTTCTTCCATCCCATGTTATGCTGCTGCCCAGGTAGATGAAGGATTCCACTTGCTCTAGTTTCACCCCTCGAATTTTGTTGTCTGCATTCAGCTTCTCTCTTCCTCATACAAGGATTTTAGTTCTCTTCTAGTTGATTTTCATAGTATACGTATTCCCCCGGTACTTGGCCCATAGCACTTAGAGTTGCTTGCAGGTCCCCTCTCGTTTCTCCCACTAATGCGATGTCATCTGCAAACCGGCGCATGTTGATTTCTTCTCCATTTACCTTGACTCCTTTGATACCCAATTCCTGTGTTGCCTTCATTGCCTCTTCCAAGTATACGTTGAATATAGCTGGCGAGAGGTTGCGTCCTTGTCTTACTCCTTTGTTTATTTTGGCTTTTATTTCTCTTCCATTTTTTGTTTGGATAGTTAAAACCAGATTCTGATAGAGGTTGTGGATAATTCCTCTGTTGTTGTACTCTAATCCAAGCACTGTCGTTGTACTCCAATCCAAGCACTTCTAGTATCTTGACCATCTTTTTCCAATCAATGCTGTCGAAGGCCTTCTCCAAGTCCACGAATGTGGCATATAACGGCTTGTTTTCGTGTCTCTATTTTCAGTCAGAACTCTTAAGCTGAGAATATCCTCTCTTGCTCCTCGGTTTCTCCTGAATTCGAACTGGTTTTCTGAAAGGTTTCCTCCTATTTTTCTGCTATTCTTGGGCTAATTATCTGAGTAAGGATTTTTGATGCTTGAGTCACCAGGCTCAATGTTCTGTGTTCTTTGCATTTATCTGTTTTTGGTTATTTCAGTATTGCAATCATTGTACTTTTCTCAGAGTTTTCTGGTATCTATCTGCTGTCATGGCTATCTTTGATTACTCCATGTAGGGCATCCTTCACTTTGACCCCGACTGCCTTGATTATTTCTCTGTTTATTTTGCCAACTCCTGGTACCTTGTTGTTTCTCAGGTCTGCCACAGCGCTCTGGAATTTCTCTTTTTAATATCTGCAGACCTTTGCAATGGCCCTTGCCTATCATACTCTCATCTTTAATTAAGCCATCTTCTAGTGGTTTGGGAGCTTGATAGAGTACTGTCCGTGATCACCAGGTTGTGATCGCTATTTATATCTGCGCCAGGGTAGTTGACTCAGTTTCTCATTCAGGATTTTGTAGCACGCACCAATCAAGATGCCACACTCTCGTGCAAGTTCCCTGATAGTCAACCATCGATTTGCTCAAACAAGATTGTTCACTTCATGGATGTGGGGTAATCAGTCGATGTTGATGGTCTTCTGGAACACTTGCCGTCTTCCACCGAGTGCCACCCCTTTTTAAACTGGGGGAATCACTCACTCACAACATCCAGTCTGTTTCATAGCATCCTCACCGTAAGCCATTTATCCCTGAAGGATTTGCAGAATTTCGCACGGAATTTCACGAAATAGCACTGCTTCTGCAAAGAGCTCATGTCCATGGATCTGATGTGTTGCTGCACACCACGAACACCCGTCACTTAAATAGATATAACTAATCTATAAAACAAGATATCAAAAAAGTGGTTAAAGGTGGCTATTCAGGAAGTTTCCACAGACACAATGCCTTCCAGCTTGTTAAAAGTTAGCCAACTGGAGGTGCGCTATTCAGAAAGTTCAGGAACCTTTTGAGCACACCTTGTATGCACTTCTATACTGGAATAGGAACAAGTATGGATTATGGTCTGTTTGTTCAATTTTGTGTGGATTACAATAATAATTTATTTAAGTATGTGTCCAGTAAGAATATCCTGGCTCAGAAAATACTTGTAATTTATTACACCTGTGTCAGCACATGCAAAACTGGTAAACTTAAATCATTTTATTGTGTCTTACTATCTTTGTTTCAGACCCCAAAACACTTGAGAATATCTTGGGTATCCCTGGGCTTCTGTTGTGGTGCTAACTATTTTTCCTCCCCAATAACCAAAATTGAAATTCTGACGGATCAATCCCTTCAATTTTCAAGATCAGTCAATACTTCCATGTGCAAATGTGTTTTTTTTGTAAAAATTAATTCAGAAGGGGAAAGAGATTGTTCAAAATTTGTTTGCCATTAATACCAAAAATGAGGGGTACTATGACTTGGATAATAAGAATGATTATTGCCTTGTGAATTTGACTAACCAAAAAAAATGATTTTGCTTAATATAAGGTGCTATAATCAATCATAGCTTCTAATCGACATATTCAAAAGAGTTGGATAACTTAAGTATTCCAGTGATGCCATTTGAGTCTTTAGTATATATATGAAGTCCTCTTATGGAATTAGTGATAACTTGTGCTCTGCCCACAGGTGATTGATTCTTGCCATAGTGGATGAGTGCAAATTAAACCATCGGTACTTACTGAAAATAGTCACAAGCTGTTTGTTCTCTTATCTTGATTCAGATCTGATTTGTTTTGGTTGCTCAATTAAAGGTTCCCGGCCTTGCAGAGAAACGGCCATCTGTTTTACGCGGGGACAGCATCATGGTGACAGTGAAGGGTGCCAAATCGGTGGAGTATGAAGGGAAAGTCCAGAAAGTGGAGGAGACTCGAGTTCTGCTCAAATTCAGTCCTGAGTAAGTGTCAATCACTTGAGATGCACTGGATGGCCTTTTAGTTTGTTCATTCATGAATTATCTTGTCATTTTGTTTAAGGGATAAATCAAATAAGAATGAAGAAATAATTCCCTCAGTGTTAGCTCTTAATGATGTTTCCAAAAATTAAAAAAAATGCAGATAACGGTGCCATACTCTAAATGTTAAAAGGTATGCCATGTATTTTACCCTGAAAATGGCTTTCTTTCAACTGTACAAACCGGAAGAGAAAGGTTTACAACATTTTACTATCTGTCAATGTCCTTATCATGCAGAAGATCAAGTTCCATCCTTGAAATGAAATAGCGTGAGAAACCAATGATAGCTTTCCTAGGCATTTTTGATCACATGGACGGGATTTAAGGGGGGGTATGACAGATGCCCTGAAATACTTCACCTTTATTATCCCATCACTTGCCCTCTCTTGAAAATTCCGTCAATCATCTTTGAACTTACAGTGTGTCTCGCAATATACCCAGCTGGAAGCAGAAGTTGAATGAGCCATGCAAGAGGGGGAGCGGTCTTGCATCGTTCCAACTCCACTGGCATCCTGAATAGTTCTCACGGTTATCATGAGGGGTATCTGAATGAACTGTGGTGGGGGGACAAAGTTGAGAAATGTGCAGAGGCTCCAAAGTAATCTTTAAATTGCACTCTCCTCTTTCCAGGTTCATGAGGCTCTTCATCAGCAACATGCGGGTGAGCGTTCGGTTCAGCTTCTCCCGTAACCCGCACAATCTTCAGCACCGAGCCCTTGAAATGGCAGCGAGGAATGGCCTCCTCCCGCTCATTTGTTTCCCCACAAAATATGACCTTTATTCCACTGCCAATCCAACTGAAATTTCGTGAGTGCATAGCCATAAGCATTGTCTCCAGTGATCCTAATGTTAATTATTTATTTATTTAATGACTTTATTGGGACGCAAATGAGACTTCATTGTCCCTTCAACCCTTGTTCATTACATTCAACAATTACAAACACACAAGTGTATTGAGTTCTCGATCTGTCTCATGCAAACCTTTCGTTTAGGCTATATTGTTAATTTGTTTAAAATTAAACCATGATCTAGGTTTTTCCCAGATCATCTAATTATTGATCAGAATAATGAATAACTGATCAAAGCACTTTTCCTCTTGATAAAATTTTTACATTTTACGACCAGGTTTTGATGTATTACATCATCATCAGGTCTAATATATTCATATAATATAATATATACATATAATTGAATGGAGTATATCATGTCTTTGACAATTTTATTATTTACCTGCGTTTATTCTAATATTATATTCCTTTCTAAGTGATAATGGAAATGCAGTGGAAGCTTGATATAATTAGATCTCCCTGCCCACACAAAGGTGCTTGGCAAACATCAGATTCTCATTACTACCAATGGTGTTTGGGTGAGCTTACAAGTGGGAGGGGGTGGGGGGAAGTTTACTCCTCTGAGAAAAATGTTTCAGTTGACAAGAGTGCTATAATTGGAATGCATTCGTAGGGCGAGGTAGGGAGGTTGAAGGGCTGAGCCGTGTTGAGACGCCTTCAGTTTGTTGTTGTGGCCCAATGGAAGGAAGAGGTGGCCCTCACTCGCAGGTGATCATCAACACTCAGTGAGCGCTTATGAGCACTGAGGGAAGAGACCATTTTTATACATCTGCTTGCTGGTGTGGAATGTCACAAGTATGCAACATAGTACTCCTTCCCTGGCTCCTCCGAATCTCCCAAGTGACTAAAGACACAATGTCACCAGTATGCAACATAGTACTCCTTCCCTGGCTCATAAGTTGGGTATAAAAGCCCTGGTCATGGAGTGAAAAGCAGTCAGTTGGTGACATGGTATTGAGGGGTAGGATCTGAGACTTCGGCTGTTTTGTGCTTGTCGCAACAGCGTGTCCTATTGCTGACTCTCCAACGGACGATGGCCCTGCTTAGGATACCTGGTTTCCTGACTGCGACCACCCAGCCTTTATCCCTTACCGTTGGACGATGGATCTTCCTGGGTTACGAGTTTTCCGACTGTCCATCCTGCCTCTTTCCCTTACTTTTCGATAGACGACGGCCTTGCCCATGGTACAGTCTCTGTGACAGTGCTTGCGCTGCGGGTCGTATGTTTCACCGAACACGTGTTCATCCTTTCTATGTGTTTCTATTCCTTTTCCTTACATCTATTTCCATGTGAATGAATATTTGTTTGCCATATGGCGGGATTTCGTGTTTGAATGTGTATTTGGCCAATGTGGCTCATCTCTTTCCTCTCGCGAAGGGTGCTATGAAATGCGCTGTTTCTATTCTATATGATGTTGTATGATTGCTTAACCACTGTCCTTTTCTCTTGTATGGTGTCTATTTCTCCTTTGGTGGGTGACACAGCCCCCTGGCACCATCTCTCGGCCAAAGAATCGGGGCACTTTGTGACATATAAGACCCGTAGATCTCAGTTTATATTATGTTTCCTCGATAGTTCAAGTTGTTAGAGCATCTGCCTGGAAAGATCCCGTGTGTGTGTGTGTGTGTACATATATGTAACCCCTATATAAGGGTTTTTAGTCTGAATGTATAAAATTAGATACATCAGGGTAACTAATAACTCAGTCTTCATCCGAGTGATTGATTCTATTTTTTTTATAGTTGGTACAATCGGAATGTCGCAACAAATGCAAGGCAGCGAGAAGCTGTTATAAATATCGTAAATGGCAGCTCGAAACCAGCTCCATACCTGCTGTTTGGTCCCCCAGGAACTGGGAAAACTGTGACAATTGTGGAAGCCATCTTACAGGTAGGTACTAAAAGTTTTAAAGCAATTATTTAAAGAATTTTAATTTAATGTGTATATATAAATATAAATAAATAAATATGTGTGTGTGTGTGTGTGTGTGTGTGTATATATATATATATATATATATATATATATATATATATATATATATATATATATATATATATATATATATATATACATATATATACATATATATATACATATATATATACATATATACATATATATATATATATATAACTATATATATATATACCTATATATATATATATACCTATATATATACCTACATATATATATACCTACATATATATATACCTACATATATATATACCTACATATATATATACCTACATATATATATACCTACATATATATATACCTACATATATATATATATATATATATATATATATATATATATATATATATATATATATATATTTATGGTAATCTACCGGTTAAGGTAGGTTTTTGGATGGACACAACTACCAAACAAATACTTTATTACTCCTAACAAAACACAAAATCCATCATCCTACTCTATATCAGGTCCCTCTTCATCTCTGAGTACTTTCTTCCTCCCTTCATCCCGTCCAACATCCCTATCCTGTTCCTTTCCTTTCCTCTTTTGCCCAACATTCTCCCCTCTATCAGTCTTCAACATCCCACTGCCGGTCAAAACCCCCTTCATCCACTTTTCCTGCCTCCATAGGATTGCTCCCAACAAACCCCTCTCTTCGCCCACCATACCAAGTACTTCCTCATTCGTTTTCTTCTCCGTCCATCTCACCTTCTCCATTCTTCTCCACACCCACATTTCAAAAGCCTCAAGTCTACATCTATCCTCCTGCTTCAATGACCACGTTTCCGCACCGTACATAGCTACGCTCCATATCAAAGTTTTTACGAGTCTTTTGTTAACATCCTTACTCAAAGTCCCTGTCATCAACTCCCTCCTCCTTGTGAAAGCCTCTTTGCCTAGCGCAATTCGTCTCCTTACGTCCCTACTACTTTGACCGTGTTGGTCCAAGACACTACCGAGATACGTAAACTGTTCTACCTGCTCCAGTTTTTGCCCTCCTATTTTAATGTTAAGCTTGGCCTTTTTCTTTCTAGAAAATCGCATAACCTTTGTTTTATTAATATTGATTCTCATCCCATACCTGTCGCACTGAATTTCCAATTCACTCAGCAATGCTTGCAGCCCCTTGGCTGACTGACAAACTAAAGCTTGGTCATCAGCAAACCTAACTGATTTTACGAATTCCCCGCCCACTTTCATTCCTACCTCGAGTTCTTCCCATGCCTCTTTGATCATATCCTCTGCATACAGGTTGAACATCAACGGTGATAATGGGCAACCCTGCCTTACACCCCTTCCTAACACTGCCCATCCTGACTCCCCGTTTCCCACCCGCACCTGAGCAGTCTGAGACATGTACAGGTTGCGGATTAGCCTCCTTTCCCTCAAATCTATTCCTATTTTCTGCAATATACTCATTAATTTTTCCCAATTCACTCTATCAAATGCTTTTTCGAAATCTACGAAACAGGCAAATACCTCCTGGTTGTGTTCTATATTCCTCTCGATTAATAATCTCATTACTGCAATGGCATCACGCACACCTCTCCCCTTCCTGAACCCAAACTGATCATCCCCTAAGTAATCATTTGCCATACTCTCTATCCTTTTGTTTATGATCCTGAGAACAACTTTAGCTGCGTGGGATATCAAACTAATTGTCCTATAGTCCTCACATGATGTGGCCTTTACCTTTTTCGGAATAGGAACTAAATCTGATCTCACAAAGTCTTCCGGCCAGATTCCCTCCTCATAAATACTACGGATCAGCCCATATAGCCTCTTCCTCCCACATTTTCCTAAGCATTTTAAAAGTTCCACGGGAATGTTATCTACCCCCACGGCCTTATTTAGTTTCATCTCCCTTAATGCCCTTTGTATCTCATTGTCTAGTATGCCTGGACCTAAGCTGTCTTCCTCTATGTCATTTTCTTTTTCAATGTCTAACTTTGTTGGTCTGAGTTCTTTACTATACAGTTCTTCTATATACTCCTTCCATCTCTCCTGGATCTTTCCTGCGTCAACTATTACTTTACCCGCCTTATCTCTAACTGCTATCAATGATAGCAATTAGAGATAAGGCGGGTAAGGTGTGTGGAGAGGCTCCAAAAGGCAACTTCAGCTATTTCTTACACATTTAAATTCTTTGAACGAAAACCTAAAATTCACCTGTGAAGTAGAAGAAAATAATTCACTGAATTTTCTTGATTTAAAAATTTCAAAATTAAACAACCGGCTTGATTTCTCTATCTTTCGGAAAAACTCGTACACAGTTCAAGTTATCCATTTCAAGTCAAGACATTGCTTCTTGCAAAAACTCTCCGCCTTCCATTCAATGATACACCGGTTGGTGAACGTCCCAATGTCGCAAAACAACGTCAAAAAAGAACTTACCACGATTAAATTGATTGCAAGAAACAACGGCTACGATGAGGAGCTAGTAGAGAAACTATACCGCAAAAAACTGAATAAAATGGCATTGAAAGATATTTACAGTACCGAACCGCCACAGGACCCCGCAGCCAAGTGGCGCAGAATCCTTTATTTAGACGATTTTTCACAAAAAGTATGTAAGAAACTTCCAAAATGTAGAATTAAGATAGCCCATTATAACAAATCAAGCCTCAGGGGCCTGCTCTCCCACACAAAGGACAGAATCCCATATAAAGAAAAGAGTGGAGTATATAAGCTGAAGTGCGATTGCGGAGCAATATACATCGGACAGACAGGGAGGAAATTCCAAGAACGAGTGAAGGAGCATCAAGCATGTGCAAGAAATAAAAAGATGAACTCTCAATTCGCAAAGCATTTGATTGATAATAACCATAAAAGTGATTTTGATTTCAAAATTTTACATGTTGAAAGCAAAGGCTATAGATTAGACGCCTTAGAACATTTAGAAATTTTAAATAGTGTTTGTTTAAATGAAAATATTGTTAATGAATTTCTGTATGCCTCCCACTCTCCCCTCCTTAAAGTCCCAATCCTCACGGTGGCCGATGACACCCCCCCCTCCCCTTCATCTAACCCTCTCTAATCCGCTGACTCACGAGAGCTCTACAATGTAGACTTCTCCCTCCCGCTCCACATTCCACCAACATCGCGGAGGGGACGCCAAACTGCCCTCCCCTCCGGCACGCAAACCAATCCTGACTTTACCCCTCCCAAACCTTCCTGATTATCTCAACCCCACCCCCGCCCTGGCTGTATATATAAGAAGGGCTGCAAATGTAGAGAGCTCACCTGATGATGAAGTTTTACTTCGAAACCCGGGTCGTGTGAATAAATCGTTTTTGTGTCGAACTACAAAGTTAGTCCTTTCATTTATTTATAATGAATCAGTTCCATAAAGTTACGCCAGAAACCATTAATTATAGAAAAATCTAGTTTCATGTATGGCGCGGAAAAGTGGTCGTTGAAGCAGGAGGATAGACATTGACTGGGGGCTTTTGGAATATGGGTGTGGTTAAGAATGGAGAAGGTGAAATGGACCGAGAAGAAAACAAATGAGGAAGTACTTGGTATGGTGGGCAAAGGGAGGGGTTTGTTGGGAGAAATCCTATGGAGGCTGGAAAAGTGGATGAAGGGGTAGTTGACCGTCAGTGGGATGTTGAAGACTGTAATTGAGGGGAGAATGTTAGGCAAACGAGGAAAGGGAAGGAACAGGATAGGGATGTTGGATGGGATGAAGGGAGGAAGAAAGTACTCAGAGATGAAGAGGGACCTGATGTACAGTAGGATGCTGGATTTTTTGTTTTGTTAGGAGTCACAAAATGTTTCATTTAGTAGCTTTGTCCATCCAAAAATTTACCTTAACAGGTAGATGACCTAATAATAATAATAATATGTCCATGTATGTCTAAATAATGTAATTATTGTGTGTTGTAGGTGCTGTCACGAGATGAGAATGCCCACGTGCTTGTGGCTGCCCCTTCCAATGCGGCTGCTGATGTGGTTTCCTCCAGGATATTGAACCACTTGCCTCCTTCCCAACTGCTGAGACTCTACTCACCATGCAGGGAATGGTAAGCCTCTTCTGTGCGTGCGCTGGATGCCATTGGGGGCAGGATCATTGGAGGAAACTCACATCTAATCCGTCACTCTCATTTCTTCTGTACTGAGTCCTGGCATGTAGTGTGGGTGTAATTTTGGGGTTATATTGAGACTATTGATCTTCTCTGCCACCCAATATGGCTGCACTGAAATGCTTTGCCAGGAAATATGTTTTGCTTACAAGTTTGACACAAATTGCAAGTTTGCACACAGTATATACTGAATAATCATTGCCTTAAAACGGTTGCCCCAAAGAGCCACGATTGTGGAAAGCGTCTGCTTGGCTAGCTGCTTATTCTTTGGAGACATCTCTGAAAGGTTATTACTCTTTGCTCACAAAAATCACCAATAGTGCTTTTGATCGTTATGCAAATTTATCCTCAATTAGGGTGCTCATTGAGGGGGGGTGACCCACTGCAGTCAAATTCTGCCGCAATGACCACGGGAATGAGAGCAAGCGCACTCAGCATTATTCATCTGTCAACATCTATTGACTTGGTCAACTCATCTGTGTATTGAAATCCCACTCAGTCAATAAAATGTAGCAGAATTCAATTGTTATTGACGGTATAATGTTGTCACTAAGAAAAACATGAGCTCTAATATCTTAAATTATTTCAGCAAGATAAGTTACATTAATAATTCCTTTAGTGATTGGTATAATTTAAGAATGCCTGAGAACAGAGTTGACCGAGAATTGCATTTAACACTAGTAAAATTTGTAAAAGGAAGCAAGTGCAATTTTTCAAACTAAACTGCAATTTATTGAATGAGAACCTGATCAAATCACATAATGTACGTAAATAGATCAAGTAAATCAAAGATAATGTATCTAATAATACACAGTCACTGTGGGTCGTTGTTACCAAGAAGAATACTTAGCTAATTTCTGAGGGCAGTCTGCGATGTATTTAATTCAATTAGGAATTTGCCTACTTGACATAAGATGTTTTTACACTTGTCACCCACTCTTAACCATACGTATAAAGTCATTGGTGAGTAAGGGCACGCATGATTGGTGGTTAAAAACACTGTGGGGTGACGTGTGAAATCCCCAGTTAATCTGCATTGCTCTTAAACCGATGTCCTTGTAGTGTCTGCATTAGTGAGGGTTTACTCTCTTCCCGAAGTTGGTGCAGCAACAAAGCTCATGGAAATAAGTTTTAACCTTTTATTGTATGCTATTATTATGAAATAATGCCATTCAAATTCTCATCTTGTGGTTTTTCCTGCGAGCCCTGCTTGAGAACCCCAGTCGCAATGAACTCTGCCAACTCATTTCCTTTATATTTTGATTTGTCTGATTCCTAGATTCACTCGTGGATTGTTTCCTCGTTCAAAAAATAGCTTTCAGTATAATTAATTGTTTGAGGTTTAATTTTGTGGAGTTGTTCCATGATGAATAGTTTCAAAATAACACTTTGTAAAAGCTCATGGAAAATAAACTGGAATGCGACCCAGGCTGGTGCGGTGTCATCGGGGGCTTGATGATGCTGCGCTGCAGTGAAACATGGATCGCATTATAGCTATCAGGCAACTGCTGAGTAATTCATTGCGAGTTGAGAAGTGTTTGATCCAATGGCAATCGGATGTTGCCCAGTTGGGAAATCAGATATCTCAGGGAAAATGCTGCTCAAGAAGTCCATGGCACCATTTCACTGAAACTAAGTTTCATAATGTTTGGAAGCCATGGCTTAAGTGTACTCGCACCATTAGCTTGCCAACCTGCCCCTCCAAAATAACTTAAACGCACCCAGGCAATCGTTCAGTTGCCGTCACTCAAGTCCTCTGGAGAGGTCTGGGATGAGAGAACAGATGGGATCGGTGATATCCATGGCAGCATCTGTTGGCAAATTTAAGCATATAGATAAATAACTAAAGAATTAGTTAATGAAATGTCTTAGGTCCTACATGCAGCAACGCCTTATATTAGTGTCCCAGTATAATTGCTAACTATAATCTTTTACATACAAAGGGACAATAGTGGAGGGAAAACACTCCAGGTTGGGCTGAAGGGGCGATTGTGCAGAGTGACAACATGAGATCCTAAATGATTTTTGTGCCTACCATGGAGTAACCATCGTAATTTTTCTTGTCGAGAACTGTTGTGATTGATTGAGTGAATGACCAGATCAACCAATGTCAATGAACTACAGAATCCTGAAAGTGTGACAGAATTGGCTGCTGCAGAAACACAAATATGTGACAAATGCATGCATCACCATGATGATGCTCATTCAAAAGAAAGGCTTGACATAAGTGGAAGGTTTGGCAGTATCAGCCATTTGTTTTGGCTGATTCCTTTCATGTATACTGACCCTTTTCCACAAAACTGAAATTCACCACAGGGTGCAATTTTCACTCTCAGGATATTGACTGCTTTCGTATTTCATTGTCTTTTCATTCAATTACAATTTTGTCAGGAAATAAGGGAACACTCATTTCTCTGACAGGTGCCAGGTTCCGGAGATATTACAGAAAAGCTGCAACTACAGAGCTACATCTGGAAGCTTTGAAATTCCTCCTGTGAAGGACCTTTTGAAACCAAGAGTAGTGGCAGTCACAATGGTAACATCTGGACGGTAAGATTCTCTCAACCTTGGAAGTGTTTTTGGATTCACATGAATTTTGGTATTTAGGGTCTGTCTCAAAAATAAGTAGAAAGGTCTTTTTGGTTAAGCTCAGAAAATCAGGTCTGGGGACCATGGCCATGGTTTAGGATGCTTACACAGAGCAAGGGGGATCAGGATGGTTCTGTGGCTAACGTACTGCTTTCCCACCCGGAGTTCCGGGTTTGAATCCTGGTGGAGGCAGATCTTTTTCAGTGGTATATTGATCCCTGCTTGAGGTGCTTTGTGGAGAGCACTTTGAGTTAGTATGCCATCCGTCGGGTGGGACAATACATTGTGTATGACCCCTTGGCACCTTTCATTGAGAGCAGGCCAATGCCAATGCTGGGTTTCTCTCTACCCTTCCTCCTTTCCCATCCGTACCTTCTGGTGAAAATGACCTTGGCTGTTGGTTGCTTCTCCTAGTAACTGCTACCACTGTTGCGCAGATAAAGCAACATCCCAAGAAATGTTATCCGCCGGCACAAGATGTTCTGGGAGGAGGGTAGAGAGGATGTTGATGGTGAGGACGTCCATCAACAATGCAGTGCAGCAAAAATTTGCAAAACGCAAGGGATGGACTCAATTCCTATTGATGCCCGAGTATCAGAATGTTAGTAGAAGAGTGACATATTTTGGAAACTGCAGTACATTGTTACCAAAGTCGGAAAACATTAAAAGGGCCGGTGAAGAGGTGCCTGAATGAAGCTCCCATTGATACATTCCAGGAAGCATACAGTTACCGGCAGAGGCGCTGGCATGGGTGTGTAGATGCGCAAGGATGCTCTTTTGAAGTAATTCTTGTATATTATTTGACGGAAAAATTATTTCCCCCAACCCCCGATATGTTCCATATTTTTTTTGAGCCAAACCCTGCATTTCACCTGAATGCATGCGTATAAATTGTCGCTAAAAAAAGATTTGTTGTGTGTGTGTCTGTACGTGTACTGAATTGGACCATTCTTGTTAGAAATTTTACATCATACTTTTTCCTTCTACGAGCAGGTGAGGCATCTGTTTTAGCAACATCTTCATGTTTGAAGTGTTTAGATACCAGATACTAAGTTAAAATATGAAATGAAGATGGATAATCCTGGAATTTCTAGGATCACTCTCCAAGTTCAATGAGACCCACATTTAATTCTAATGTTGAAGGTGGACCGTGTGTTGCTATGTGGGTGGATTGAAAAGTAATGCATACGTTCTTGTAGAGCTCAACCAAAAACAAATAGCAAGACCAGGCAAAAACTACATTAAAGTGAAATTCTGAAGTTTCATTATCACATATTTATTTTTCAATACAGTCACCGTTGAGGCTAACAAATTTCTCCCAACGTGTAACAAGTTTTTTCATTCCGTCACTGAAAGACTCTTCCGACTTTTCTCGAATCCATTTGACTTGACAGCTGCCTTCACCTCATCGTCCGAGGTGTAATGATTACCCTTCGAGGTGTCTCTTGAGTTGAGGAAAAAAATAAATACCGCAAGGCGCAAGATCGGGGGAATAAGGAGGGTGTGGAATCGGTTGGAATTTCAGGTTTCGCAGAGCCTCTCCAGTTGCGAGCGAGGGGTGTGGACGAGCGTTGTCATGTTGCAAGATTACTGGCGCCAGGCTGCCTTTAACACAACAAACTTGGCATCGGAGGTTTATTATATGCTTTTGAGTTATTCCCTGGTCACTTTGAATCAAATCTTCAGTGATCGGACATCTGCTGTGTGTTTCATCAACAATTATGGCTTTTTCAGGCTCGCAACCATGAAATTTACTATCCATTGATTTACAATAGACCTGTCAAGAGCATTGTCACCTTAAACAGCCTTTAAATGACAATGAAACTCAGTGGGTGTCACCTTTTAAGTCACGCTGTTTAACTTGCGTTGACATAGCACTAGGACACGTCTCCATACTTCCACTAGTCAAAATACACTCAATGAATGTAACAACCTCAAACCTGTGCATGCGTGTTTAGGGGGAATGTTACTTCCGCATGCCACCAGGAGTGCTTCTGAAGGTCATTTTGTTTGTGGTCTACAAGCATGTGTGCATTAGTTTTCAGCCTGCCCTCTTATTTGAATAAGTTGGTTTAAAGGTACATCGAATTTGAACGTTATTGTATGAAGTACATTCCTGATATCAGCACCACGAGTTGAAACTTTTGAGTGCCTTCAAAATAAACAACTCTTATTTCATAATTACCTATGGTGAAAAATAATGAACAAACACAACCAGCTGCAATGTCATGAATATCGGTGGATTCATCAAGATTCAAACTGGATTCTGCTGATAATCATGTTTCAGTTTCAACCCTTTATATCTGCTGATGTCAATAGCACATCATTCTATTGTGTGATATGAAACCGGAACTTGAGATACTGATTTATGAAGCTTTATATTATTTATATCTGAAAGGTGAACTTCATATACAGATTCCATAATAATTTTCCTTCGCCATGTGGATGCTTAGTACAAGCAATGTTTCTAGATATTAATAAAATCTTAGGTTGCATCATTAACTTTGATACTGTTAGATGACAGGGTTTTACAGTTCTGACTTCTAGGAATTAAGCTTTTTTACCTGAAATTCTGATTTTTGTGTATATTCTGTCGGAAATTCTGAATGATGAATGAATGATTTTATTCATAATGGTGTTTTAAGTTGCTATAGTCCGAAGGATTAGTTTTAAATTACTTCATAGTTCACAAGCGTTGCTCTGCATGTAAGGCAAAATGGTTTTCCTTTGTTATAAAAAAAATGAAATCTTGCTCTCATTCAATCCAAAATATTTTTTTCTCCTCCTGGCATTTACTTTTCTTGTTTTTGGATGCCATAGTAAAGGATTAAATACATCATTTTTATTCCTTGTGATCTGGGAATGCTGTCAACGATGGGTTCAGTTGCCCTAAAATCATTAAACCAATTGTTTGGAAGTGCAAATTCCTTCGGAGTCCTCCCTCACCTAATAATAACCTCACCTTTAATTTAATATTTAAGTCAAATATTTGCAGTCATTTATAAAAATTCATGGATTTTACCTTTATCTGATACTATCATGAGCTTAAAGATAGCTCTCCAATTGTCTTTGAGGAAAAAGGAAATGTAATCCCCCTGATGTGTGTAGATCTGGATGAGAGCCAAGCGTTGGGGCTCACTGCGTTTATGACCTCATTCCCCTGCTCTATCCTGTTCACATTTCTTCATACCTTTTGGATCAACACTACTCTTGTTGCCAACTCCTTTGTTGGCTCTCTCTTCCTCACCACTGCATGTTACCCTGCAACTATTGCTGCATTAGTCCCATGATCCAAGCCAATCACCTCGCACATACTTCACATATTGGGTGACCAGTTGAATTTTTGACAACTTAGTAATTAATACTTAAATTAATCAGGTAATTGATACTTGTATTATGTATATAGCCAATACTGTGCTAATTAAAGGCATATAAAATATAATTATTATTTAGTATAACTATTTAGTTGCTCTGGTAATCCCAGCAACACTTTGCAAACCCCTAAAATATGTACATTTCCTATCTCCAACTCCTATTTTACATTTTGTATATTCCTTAACATGTCAGCCTTAACATGGTGTTAGCATTCCAAGTTCGTAATCTGATTGGTTCATTCCTCTTGTCTCTTTGCTGTTGCTGTTGGTTCCACTTTGCAAGGATTTTGTGTGATGACGAAAAGGTTATAGTCCATCGGATCAGGTTGATTGATATTTTTCAGAATTATACCATTTGCAGCAAATGATAATCTCACATAAGTTAATCTTAGTTTTTTCTTCATAAATTTAGCTAATGTGTATGCTACATATTATTTAAATGAATGTTTTTGCTCTAGCTAAGCTGAGACCGGAGCAGCTGCTGTTCAAGTAATTGGCAATTAATGTGTGCAATGAGTCGGGGCTCTGCATTGAGTGCCCGCATGGGCCTGGCATTAGTAAGATGTTCCATCTGGATCAGGTTGATACCTTTGAGGAGTCACTGCACTACCAATGTGCAAATCAAATGTGGGCGTTGCCCTGTTGTGGGGGGATGGCGGTGAATGTATTATTTCATTCTTTGATTCAGAATTGCAGTCACCCACACTGCTGAAAATGCTCGTTAAAAATGCAGGTGTGTCTCTTGGACCAAGCGTGGACATCTTGAGTCTGCGCGAATGACTTCAATTGGTCTGCCATTGATGTGCACCCACCTCTATTTGCAGTTTGGTGACCTTGGGCATTCCAAGAGGGCACTTCTCGCACATAATCATCGATGAGTGCGCCCAGGGACTGGAGCCGGAGTCACTCATCTCGATTGCAGGGATGCTTCCAGAGGGTGCTGCCACCACCCAGGTGGTGCTCGCTGGTGACCCTCTTCAGCTGGGGCCCGTGCTGCGCTCCCCTTTTGCCAAGAAGCTTGGCCTTGGTGGGTGGGCAATGCCTTATCTCCTTTTTCCCCTGCAAACATTATGAAATGTATCATTATTTATGGTTTTTTTCTGTTTTGGAAGTTTCTGGATAATTTATGAATCCTTTTTAAGGGGATGTGAATGAAGAAGGGCAATGAAGGCTCTCAGGTTTTCCCGGCATATGGTATTCAAGACGTTCTCTCGGGTTTCCCACCGGGTCAGGTTGCAGTACACGGGAAACCTGAGAGAACTTCTTGAAGAAGAAGGGCAGTTTTTTGGGGCAGTGTGGGTGAAGCACAAAGGTGGGAAGAGGCGGCTAGCACCAAACAATCAAATTATGAACAGATATACTGGGCAGCGTAAAAACCTTGGGTGTTAGAAAAAGGGACAAGGAATCAAAATGGACAAGCATATTGGACAATTAATGACTGAGGGTATTCAGTATTTGAGTGATGGTATGAGTAGGCGGATGAACTAATATGAGCAGGATTATAAGAAAAGTTTCTGAAATTTTGAAAAAAAATACACATAAAAAGACAAATATTCCAGGGAATGAAAGATAGGAAGAAATAGGAAGAAATTATGTTGAGATGATGATCTGGCCGGAAGACTTTGTGAGATGAAAGGCTACATCATGTGAGGACTACAGAACAATAATCCTACGCAGCTAAAGTTGTTCTCAGGATCATAAACAAAAGGATAGAGAGTAGGGCAAATGATTACTTAGGGGATGATCATTCAGGTTTAGGAGGGCATTCTTTATTCTACATCTGATTCTTGGAGTGAAAGGAGCGTGCCTCACCAAGCTCCAGACCTGTACCTGCAAAACCCCTTGCAATGCATCTAGAATAGCCACTTAGTCCTAGCTATATATTAAGAGTAGTGATAAGCAGTACATATTTCTATATATATATATATATATATATATATATATATATATATATATATATATATATATATATATATATATATATTTATATTTTAATAACCTCATTTTATTTCGTTCATGTAACATAAAGTGCTTAGCTTTATCGTTAGTTATACTATTACAAAGTTGATTGTTTCCCCGAATTTAGCTTTTTTGTCGTGATAGTTGACCGTTTGCTCCAGTAATTGTATTGTAGTCCTTATCTTAGATAACTATTTTAACTTATATCTACTTTATTTTTTATTCCATTTCATTCTCTTAAATTATCACATTATCAATTTTCCTTACATAGTAGCGTCTTTGTGTTTCGTTGTTATAGTAACATCGTTGTTTCAGTTGCCTTTACCCTTGCATATTATTTTCAGCGTATTTTTCTTCTGTTAGATATTCTGTTCAACTACCTTAACTTCATGAATCAAATTCCTAATTCTTATGTATTAGGGAATTTGCATTAAATTTAAGATGAGTTATAAGCTTAGTGTATAGAGCTGCTTGTAATTTGCATGTGTATTTAGCTCGTACTTGTCTATCTACCTGGTTTTGGTGTGTTTCCCCTGTGTTCAAGTGTTGCACTTATTATCCTTGCTAGTTCTTGAGTATATTTCTAGAGGTAAATACTATAAATAAAATAGCGGGGCAAAAACTAGAGCAGGTAGAACAGTTTATGTATCTTGGAAGTGTTTTGGACCAACACTGTCAAAGTAGTAGGGACGTAAGGAGAAGAATTGCGCTAGGCAAAGAGGCTTTCACAAGGAGGAGGGAGTTAATGACAGGGACTTTGAGTAAGGATGTTAAGAAAAGACTCGTAAAAACTTTGATATGGAGCGTAGCTATGTACGGCGCGGAAACGTGGTCATTGAAGCAGGAGGATGGACGTAGACAGGAGCCTTTTGAAATGTGGGTGTGGAGAAGAATGGAGAAGGTGAAATGGACAGAGAAGAAAACAAATGAGGAAGGATTTGATATGGTGGGTGAAGAGAGGGGTTTGTTGGGAGAAATCCTATGGAGGCAGGAAAAGGGGTATTGGCCGGCAGTGGGATGTTGAAGACTGTAATTGAGGGGAGAATGTTGGGCAAATGAGGAAAGGGAAGGAACAGGATAGGGATGTTGGAGGGGATGAAGGGAGGAAGAAAGTACTCTGAGATGAAGAGGGACCTGATGTAGAGTAGGATTCTGGATTTTTTGTTTTGTTAGGAGTAATAAAATATTTGTTTGGTAGTTGTGTCCATCCAAAAACCTACCTTAACTGGTAGAATACCTAATAATAATAATACTATAAATATCTATACTTTTATCTATATAGTACTGTGTCTTCTTTGTGTTTGAGTGCTGCTTCTTTTTTATATATACTAGCCCTAAGTAGATGTAAGTGTATTCCTCGCGGTTTATTCATACTACCTTGATCAAAAAGTTCCCGGAATAACCACCGTGTGGCGCTCCCATCGTTCCGATTTGAGTTCTGTTTTTTTTGTTAAATTGGTACATCTGTTGTTGATATTCCCTTTAAATCTTAGTGTCATAACTTGACATTTGCAAAAGTTACGTAGCCAAGAGTACATCTATCTCTGTGTGTGTTGGCGATTTTTTACAATTTCAGAAATGGATTTAAATTTGCAACAACGAACTTGTATTAAATTTTGCGTAAAAAACGGATTTAGTGGCGCACGGACGTTGGAAATGTTGGAAAAGTGTTTCGGCAACGATTCTCTAAAAAAAACGGTCGTTTACCAGTGGCACGAGCGGTTCAGAAGTGGTCGTGAGTCAATCGAAGATGATGAACGCAGTGGCAGACCATCGACATCGAAAGTCGGTGAAAAAATTGATAAAGTAAAAGAAATGTTGGTCAATAACCGCAAATTAACCATCAGAGAAATAGCGGAGGACTTGAACATTGCCTATGGATCCGCCCAAGACATTGTGGTTAATGATTTGGGTTTCCGTCGTGTAGCAGCAAAGTTGGTGCCAAGAGACCTCAATTTCATGCAAAAAAGAGACCGTGTTGACGTCGCAAAAGACATGATTTGCGAGGCTGAATCCGATCCCACATTCATCAAAAGGATCATTACTGGAGACGAGACGTGGGTTTATGAGTACGACACGCAATCCAGACATCAGGCAAGTGAATGGCGTTCACCAAATGAGCCGAGACCAAAAAAACCACGTCGTTTTCAGTCAAAAAAGAAGGCAATGCTGACGATTTTCATGGATTACAACGGTGTAGTGCATCATGAATTTTTGCCATAAGGCCAGACAGTAAACAAAGAGTATTATTTGGGCGTTATGAGACGTTTGCGTGAAGCAATTCGCCGAAAGAGACCAGAAATGTGGGCAGAAAACTCGTGGATTTTGCACCATGATAACGCACCGTCGCACAGTGCTATCATTATTCGTAATTTTTTGACGAAAAATGCAACAAATACCATCCAACAGCCACCGAATTCACCTGATTTGGCTCCCTGTGACTTCTTTCTGTTCAATCGAGTTAAAAAACCATTACGGGGAACGCGTTTTAGCAGCCGAGAGGAAGTAATGGAAAAATCGCAGGAAGCACTGATGGACATACCGAAAACCGACCGTAACTTTTGCAAATGTCAAGTTATGACACTAAGATTTAAAGGGAATATCAACAACAGATGTACCAATTTAACAAAAAAAACAGAACTCAAATCGGAACGATGGGAGCGCCACACGGTGGTTATTCCGGGAACTTTTTGATCAAGGTAGTATAGTTTGACTACTATCAATTCTCTTCGTATTTAAACTATTTAGCTGTAAAGCTCACGCAAAACCAGTAGTAGTACGCTTTCACTTCTCCTACTCTCCCTAAATTCCTTAGTTTCCCCTCTCCATTGTACCCTCCCCTCGCCCTGAACCAAGGTCACCTTCCCCGCGTCAACAGCCTTTCCCTTGCGTCACCCACCAGCTACTTAACCCACCGCTGCGAGGGTACTCGACCACTAATTTGCAATCAGCCTATACTTACGCACACGTCGAACTTACCCACCCTCTTAAACTACTTGCCATACCTCGCCATCGCATTTTCCACACCACTCGAGTTATTACAGTGTACAACCTAGGCGTTAAAACATTGTGACGCGTGTGACGTATTTAATTTATAGATAAATTTTCCCCGATACCGCGAGACAAGGGAGGCCGCGACTCTACTTGTTTTGAGGGCACCAGGCTAGCCGCATGGCTAGCCGCAGAGTCACGCCTCTCGGCTATGGCCTACCTAGCCCATCACACTCCTCGTCCCAGGGGAGGGCTCGCTCAGCTTTTATGTGCCCCGGGGTGGGCAGCGGCTCTTCAGCTGAAATCACGAGGGACGCAACGAGGCGCATAAAAATGGACTCCGACGAGTAAACTTCATGAGAACTATTTATTATCACAAGAAAAGGTGTGGGCGCTCCCAAGCAAACATGACGCGCGGTGCCGACGCCTGCTGGGCCACGATGTTGGGTGGCCGCTCGGCTGCAGCCGAAGATGGCTGCCTCGCTGTCGACTGCTGGCTCCCGATGTTCCGGTCGGGGCCTGCGGGGGGCCCACACGGCGAGGCCGGTTGCTGGCACGCGCACCACCGGTGTTCGCAGGCTGTCGGTGACTCGACGATGATAGCACACGACCTTCTCTCTCGGACGTCTCACAACGAACCCTCCTTACCACGTGTTGGCCGGCACTCCCCGCGCGCGGCGCGCTCGGCTCTCTTCTTTTTTCTTACGTACCTTGTCGGCGCCAACAGATAGCGCCCCGCCGTTCTACGGCTCGCGAGAGGGGCGCGCGTATTCGAACCGGGCAAGTGACGCTGCGCCAAGCACAACGTCACATACCCCCTCCCTAAGCCGGACACTCGTCCGAGTGGACCGCTTACAAACGAGCCTGCAACTGAAAACTATGAACACAATATAATAACAACAATTTCACAGATTTCTACCAGTAGTTCACTCAGTTTTGAGATTCTGTCTTCAGCTATTTGATAGAAAATGGATAGCACAACTTTTTCTCATTTTAACCACATTCTCTATGAACATCAAGTAATACATTTGGTATGAACAAACTTTTGGCATGAATCTTTCATACATTCCAAGGGAATTTCTCACAAAATTTCAACAAAAGCATCACTCGCTCAGATAATTCACTCTATAAAAGGCAGTACGTCCTCAGCTCAAACACATCACACCTCGTTTGCAAACTTTCATTCACCACAATTCAAGGGCTATGTGCCATAACAACAATAATGTCCGACAGAGATTTTCACATCATTGAAAAATAAATCGCTCACTTTGACACACAGACAAGATAACATGAGGCAAACACACAATGCTGACCTATTACATAATACCAAAATTCATAAGGAATTTTTTTTAAGAGTGTGCTGCGTGGGCTTGGCGCTCGGAGGACTCACCACTTTGACGAGTGGATCTTGGTGCTATATATCTTTTCAAGTCGCCAATATCTACTTTCGCGTTTTGCTTATGGGAACGCGTTTCTATGATATAAACTGTTGGAGACAGTTTTTTTAGTATCTCGATCGGTCCTTCAAATTTAGGGGCTAGCTTGGCTGAAAACCTATCACTCCCACTGGACAGATGGTGGGTCCTACGCATTACTAGGTCTCCTACATTAAAGTCGATGTTTCTTCTACCCTTATTATACGCTCGCGCCTGTTTTTCCTGAGATTTCTCTATGTTCTTGGTTACTAGATCTCGTAATAAGCCTAACCTATCGGCCCTCTTTTTCCACGCTTGTGGATCCAATCTGCTCTCTATGCCTTCCCCCTTCTCAAGCTCGCGCCGCAAACTCTTCAGTGGCAGTGGATGCCTTCCGAAGTTCAAATAGGCTGGCGAGATCTTAGTCGAGGCCTGCTTCGCGGTGTTGACTGCATGCCTTAGTTCGGGTAAATGCTGATCCGTCTCTATGGTCTTTTTCTACAAACATCGCGATGGCCGTCTTCAGCGTTCGATTGGATCTTTCCACTGGGTTTGCCTGAGCATGGTATGGAGGCGTTGTTGTATGCGTTATTCCATATTCTCCCAATGCTTCTCTTACGCATTTGTTATCAAACTCTTTTCCATTATCTGTCAAGAGATACTCCGGCGTTCCCCAGCGAAATAGGACAAGCTCCTCAAGTGCTTTAACCACGTTGGCCCCTGTAGCACCCCTGACCGCCTTTAGCTCCACCCATCTTGAAAATAAGTCCTGAACGATTATGAAGTACTTGTTCTTGGCTTTGCTAAGCGGAAACTCCATGAGATCTGCTGCTACGACGCTCCATGGTCTCTCTACCGTTCTTTTACCCAATAGTCCCTGAGGCGCTTGCTGCGACGTTTTGAACTGTTGACAGTCCTGACATTGCCTCACAAAGTTGTGAATGTCGTGATAGGCCCCTCTCCAATAGTAATCTCGTACGACTCGATCGAACGTCTTTTCCACTCCGAGGTGGCCCGATGAAGGTTCACAATGTGCATCCCTTATGACCTGCTCTCGACATTCTTTTGGAAGCACAAGTTTCCAGCCCTCTTCACAATCAGCGATTGGATCGAGCAGCTCATCGTACTTGTAACGATACAAGTGGCCCGCCTCAACCTTCCAATTTTTATACCTCTCCGGATATTTGCTGACTTCCTCGACTCTGCGTTGGTAGTCCTCATCCTTTACTTCCGTAATTTCAGCGATCTCTTTTGCCAGAAAGTTGCTCGTACATACGAGATAGTGCATCAGGCAAATCATGGATTTTACCTCGACGATGCACCACCTCCAAGTCCCACTGCTGCAACTCCAGCGCCCATCTCGCGAGCCTACCCGTAGGTTCCTTGAGATTTCGCAGGTATTGGAGTGCGGAGTGGTCTGTGATCACGAGGAACTTGTAGCCCTCTAAATAAGGCGTTAGTTTTTTTATGGCCCATAGAATAGCTAATAATTCTCTCTTGTCGTCGTATAGTTTTTCTCAGCTGATGTGAGAACTCGGCTGACATAAACGATTGGATGTTCTCCGTCCTCATTCACTTGAGAAAGAACACCTCCAATTGCTTCACTACTCGCATCAGTTTGTACAATGAAGGGTTTAGAGAAGTCCGGCCTTGCCAAGACCGGGGCTTCTGTAATGGCCCTTTTGTATGTCTCAAACGCTCTCTGCTGTTCCTCTGTCCATTCCCACTCTTGACCTTTGTGCAATAACTTGACCAGTGGAAGCTTGATTTCCGAATCGTCCTTTATGAACCGAGCGTACCATCCAATCATACCAAGAAATCGTCTTAGTTGTTTGAGGTTAGATGGTGCTGGATAATTCACGACTGGAGCTATCTTTTCCGGATCTGGTCTAAGTCCCTCTGCGTGTAACAGATATCCAAGATATGCAGCCCTGGTACAACAAAACTCGCTCTTCTCCTTATTGATTACTAGCCCTGCCTGGTCCAGTTTTCTCAACACAATTTCGACCCATTTCAGATGTTCATCGAATAATTCGGTGACTATGATTATGTCGTCCAAATATCCGAACATTATTGGTTTGAATTCTGGTCCGAACAACGAATCAATTAGTCGTTGGAACGTTGCTGGTGTGTTCGTCAAACCGAATGGCATTCGTCGGAACTGGAACAGACCTGAGCCAGGAATAGCAAAGGCTGTGTACTTCTTAGACGATTCCTCCATAGGAATCTGGTTGTAGGCCCAACGGAGATCGATTTTCGATATATACTTGGCCTTCCTCAGCTTGTCAAGGATTGAATCCATATTAGGCAGAGGGTACGCATCCTTCTTTGTAACCTTATTAAGGTCTCTGTAATCGATACAGAGTCTCGCGCTACCATCTGCTTTCTTGACAATGACTGGCGCACTGCTCCAAGCTGAGGCCGACCTTTCCACTACTCCCTCGTCTAACATCCTCTGAAGTTCCTGTTGAGCTACTTCCATCATTCTAGGAGACATTCGTCTCGGCCGATGTTTTATTGGCTCTGCTCCTTGAACGTCAATATGGTGTTCTGTCAGCAGCATTAACTTCGGGCCCTCTGTGATCGCTTGCTCTATTACCTTGTTCAGTCTTCTTCTCTGGTCATCAGTGAGCGTAGTGATGCCTCCACATTCCATGTTTTTTTTCTCACCCTGTTTCACTTCCTCTCTATTAAATTCGCTCAGTAGTGCGCTGAGCCTTACGCTTTGATAACTCTCTAGGATTGATAGACCAGCGCATTCTGCGAAAATGTGTGGTTCATTTCTTGCCCCTTTCTTCCAGAATGGGTGCCACGGGCCCTTTTTTGCTCTCCAACACTTCTCCGCGGACATCGTATCAATTGAAAAGAGGTTTTTCAAATCCGCTCCTACGATCACTTGATGAGAAGACAGGAAATCAGCGGCTTTCCATTGCATCTTCTCCGTTTTTTCATCGATAGTAATCGTCACATCTAGGTATCCCAAAGTCTTAGCTGGTATGGGCGTCATTGGCATCGTCACTTGAGTCATTGACCCCTTCAGTCTTGACTTATACCTTTTCACCACCTCGGGACCTACTATGGTCACTTGAGCCCCGGGGTCATAGAGCGCAATGTACTCTTTTCCCCCGATCAGGACTGAGACTTGGTCTCTACTCTCTGCCGTCACACTCGCTAAACTCACTCTAGGCGTGGACTCCACGCCGACTCCCCCTCGCTGAACCGGACACAGCCTATCAGGTTTGTCCTCAATGGTTACAGGGTATATCACACTCTCACTCGACTCATTCCGGCCCGTCCCTTTGTCGGAACACAACCGATCCAGAGTGAACAGTACTTGAGGTAATTTCTCATAATCGCTCTCCTGTTCTGATTTCTGGCCCGCGTGAAGCGACTGGGCAGAATCTACATTCCACGCATGTCTCGGCGGGCTTTGTGGCACCGACGAGATGCTCTGAGGCCTCTCACTCATTCTCTCACTCTCTGCTTGCTTTGGCGGCTGGAGACAGGCTGGCCTGTTCGATCCTACCAAAGACTTGACCCTTTCGCTTTCTTCCGACCTAACGGATTGGCAGAGCGGAGCTGACTCCGTCGACCAATGCGCCTTCTGCCCCATATGCGGTTGATTTGATGGGCGGAGACGGGCTGACCCGCTCGGCGAAATCAACGGCTGGACAGCAAATATCAGCTTTGCAGTGGAGGTCGGCCGTCCGTCTCGACTGCTCAGCTGGAGAGCTTTTCCTGATAGCTCCATTGCATTGGCCAGATCGATAGAGGTTGGCTGTCCACCTCGATCTGTAGATTTCTTCATCCTTGATCTTTGCCAACGCCTCAGATGGGTGGTGGATGTTGGCTGTCCAACTCGACCCAGGAGCAGATGTTTCATCTGGCCCATCTGAGTTTATCTCCCTTCCTTTCTCTATACAATCCCTTATTCCACTATTTACATCTTCCTTGATCGAATTTGGTTCGCAGAATTTGGCTGTCCAACTCGGCTTTTCCAAAATCGAATCACCATTTCCTAACTTAATTGACTTATTCCTATGATTATCTAGATCTAATTCAGCCGTTTCGTGTTCGACGGATTGGTTTACGGGGAAGCCGCTTGGGCTAGGCGACTCCCCGCTTGTCCGTTTTCCTGCCGAGTAAACAGGTGTTTGCAATTAGGGCAATTAATTGCCAATAAGCCGACCTTGCCGCAAAGTTGGCACTTTTCTTTTGTCCTACCCTGTCGACTGGGGCAATTGACACTGATATGCCCTCTTGCGCCACAGCTGAAACACTGGACTTTCGGGCACGCATTTGCCCTATGTCCCGACTCTCCGCAGGAATAACAAGCTCCGTCAAAGCCCGGTCCCTGGTCTCTCGCCTGTGAAGGCCTAGACAACGTAGGTCTCGTTATGGCCCGGTTGTCCCATCGGCCATTGTAACCTTCCCTCAGAGGAGCTGGGCGTGACCTCTCTCGGAGAGGACGGCTCGCCATTTTTCCTCATGGTGGGCGGTATTCTCCCTCCTCCATCCGTGATGGACTTTTTCTTGACCTCATTGGGTCGAAGTTCGTTAACAATGCTGGTCTTCTTATTCATTTCCTCCACATTGCTCCCCAGGGCCCCTACTTTCGCTAGTTTTCTAGATCCTTGCTCTTCTCCTTTCCTCACATAAGCGCCAGTCGTGATTAGCGACTCGCTAGCTGGCATAGGATCATGATAACGAGCATTGCTTGCCATTCTTCTTTCATACTTCTGACCACCATCCATCAGTTCATCCAATGTCTTAAGGCGTCGATCTTTTATCTCATTTCGATATTCTGGGAGTAGATTGCTCAATGCGACCTTGAGCAGTTTCCTCTCTGACAATGGTTTCTTCAAATATTTAGAAAGATGTTGTAAGTTGCCTATAAATTCTGCTATCACAACATATAATAACTTTTACAAAGTAATCGAGAATAGGATGGCTACCCGAGGGTCCTCCGTCCATAACTCGAAAGTAGCGGCGGAGAGCGAGCTCTTAAGGGCCCGCGTCGCCGAGCTAGAGAGGATAGTGGCGGAGCTCTGCTCCAGGCTGACGAGGTGTGTGGCCGCCTTGGGTCTGGGGGCCTGCCCCGTTGCCTCCCGGACCGCAAGCAGCACCAGTTTGGTGTCCCGGGGGCATCCGGGTGCAAATGCTAATAAGTCGGTCTTGGAGGCGACGGTGGCCGGCTCTTCTCGCCCGGTGGCGACCCCTTCCCCTCGGCCAGAGGAGTGGAAGGTGGCAACCAAGAGGCGCGGAGCAGCGGCGAGGTCGATTCTGGGAGAGGCACCCCGATCCTCGGCGTCTTCCATCCCTAGGGGTAGTCGCGCTGGGAGGGGGGGAATCTTATTGCTAGGGAATTCCAACGTCCGGCGGTTGGTGGCCCCATTGTGGTGTGGTAAGATAGGGACGCGATGAACCAGAGGGTTACCTCCTACTGTATGCCGGGGGGGTTAATTCCTAACGCCAAGGCTGCAGTAGGGGCGGCGGTCTAGGGGAAGAATTGCTCCATGATGTGATTGGTAGCCCATATCGGCACCAACGATGCTTCCAGGTACGGATCCGAAAGGATTTTGGGTGCCTTTACAGACATAAAATCCTAAGTGGATCGTGTGCGGAAGGCATCTGGTGTGGACTTATGGTGGTGCATATGCAGCATTGTCCCGTGGACTGACTGCGGTGCTTACGTTTGGAATCGTGTTGAGTCTTTAAACGGTAGGCTGTGGAAATTCTGTCGGGACATGGGGGCCGAGTTTGTGGACTTGAGACCAGTACTCGGGTCTTGTCGCGCTCCCTTGAATAGCTCTGGGGTGCACTACACACACCCCCTGAGGCATCAGTTCACGTGGCTTATAGGATCTTTGAGCACTATAGACATTTTTTAGGCAAAAGCGTAGGTTTGGGCGTCTAGTAAATTTAAATTCCCCTGATAACAATATTATAGAGTGTAGGTCAATTAGTGGGTCTCACAATGCTAGGTTGCCTGAAGAGATTTCTACAACCACGTACAGTGCTAATGAAACAAAAGAAAGAATCACTTATCAGGATATGGACCGATCGTGTATTAAGACACCCAAAAGACTCATAAATAGCATCACCAGAAAGCAGACCGCAACAAACACAAAGAAGGTTCTAGACTAAAAAATAATTTCTGTTGTAGTAGTTAACTGCCGAAGTTTAAAAAATAAGATACTGGAATTTCACCACCTCATTCATAGCACAGAGTCAGATATCATTATAGGAACTGAAAGTTGGTTAACAAATGATATCGCAGACAGAGAAATATTTCCCAAATCCTTCACAGTTTATAGAAACGACAGACAGAATAGAGCCGGAGGAGGAGTGTTTATCGCGGTTAAAAACTCTAGCGTCAGTAGAGCTGAGTCATTACCTGATAGCTGTTTAGAAAGTGTCTGGTGCGCAGTAAAAATACCCAGTGCAAAAAGAATATATGTTTGTGCGTATTATAGACCACCCCATGCTGTTGTTAACTCAATACTAGATCTAGAAAGGCAGATAAAAAGCTTAACATCCCACAACAAAGAGCATTGACTAATTATCAGTGGTGATTTTAATGTTCCCACAGTAGATTGAGATTCGTACAGTTTTATAAATGGAGGTAAAGACAAGGATTTATGCGAGTCCCTCTTATTGTGACGTTCACCTCAAATACCCAACATCAATTAGTCACTTCACCAACAAGGGGAAAGAACATTCTTGATCTATTAGCTACTAATAAACCCGGAAAGGTCTTAAATGTAGGAGTTATTGATGGAATCAGTGATCACAGGGCTGTAAACGCTAAATTTTCCCTAAGCATAGAAAAAGTTAACAAACCTAAGAGAAAAATTTATTTATTCAATAAAGCTGACTATGATGGCTCAAAATGTGAGTGAAACTGTTCTTTTCTTAGATTTGACGAATTAAGCAAAACCAGGAGTGTCGAGGATACCCGGAATAATTTTCTTGTGATAAATCGTTCAGCAATACAGAGATTCATACCTAGTACATATATAAGAGAGAATAAGGAACCCCAGCACAGCCCAGTTGGTACAACTCTGAAGTGTGGAAATGACTAAGATGGCAAAGGGTATGCCATGCCAGAATGAAAAACACGGTTAAAGATTCCTCCCCTGATAAAATCAAGGAAAACATGCGGAATTATTAAGCATCTAGGTTCACTGCCAAGAAGGCCTTCCGGAAGGTGCTAGTGGAATTCTAAAGGAAAAAATTAGGTGAGCATTTCAACGATAACCCAAAGATGTTTTGGTCCTCTACGTCAGGGAAGTGCAGGGAAAAAAGTCCCCCGTAAACTCATTGAACAACGAAAAAGGGGAATAAAGTAACAAGTAGTTTAGATAAAGCCAGCATATTAAACTCATTCTTCCACAGTGTTTTCAACAAATGCTTCCAGAATATACCAGAGAACCTTCCGGAAAACATTTCTGTAGCCAATGCAAGCAATTGACTTCTCTACCCGCGGAATAGAGTTACTCCTTTTAAACATCGACCCCAACAAATCTCCGGGACCTGATGAGATACCAGCTCGCGTGCATGAAGAACTATCGTCTGAAATTGCCCCTTATCTTAATATAATATTTAAGAAATCATTGGCAAAAGAAAGCGTGCCAAGCGGCTGGAAGATAGCTTCTGTGACACCCATATTTAAAAATGGAGACCGGGAGGACCCCAGTAATTATAGGCCAATATCACTCACCTCAATCTCCTGTAAGATTCTTGAGCCCATCATTGTTAGTTCAATAATGAGGTACCTTGATCGCCAAGATTTATTGATTGATAACCAACACGGGTTCCGTAAAGGTAGATCCTGCGAAACTCAACTCGCACTCTTTGTTCATGATATAATGCATTCCGGTGAAAGTAATATTCCAGTTGATGCGATATTCCTAGATTTTAAAAAAGCTTTTGATAAAGTCTCTCATTGCAACTTACTCGCGACGTTGGAAACTTTTGGAATACACTGGAGTATTATATGCTGGATTAGACAATTCTTAAGAGATCATGTTCTAACAGTTGTCCTGGACAGTGTATCATCCGATACTGTCAAGGTCACATCGGGTGTACCACAGGGAAGTGTCATAGGCCCCCTCTTGTTTCTTATTTACATAAATGACCTCAGCGCCGTGGTTAATAGCAGGCTCCGTCTTTTTGCCAACGATGCAGTGATTTATGGAGATATTCGAAGTCACGAAGACAAGAGTCGCGCTAGCTAACGACCTAAATGCAATCCAGACTTGGTGCGATACATGGCAATTGGAATTATATTTGAAGAAATGCGTAGTAATACATTTTTGGGAAAAGAGTAACACCCCACCATTTAGTTACAAAGTGAAGCAAACAGAAATCGCGAGGGTAGATTCCTTTAAATACTTGGGTGTAACAATTACTCACGATCTGTCCTTGGGAAAGCACATACGGGAAATATGCGGTCATGCTAATAAAAAATTAAGATTTGTAAACAGAGTGCTGGGTAAATGCGACGAAAAAGTGAAGGAACGATGTTTTCTTGCCCAAGTCAGGCCCCACCTAGAGTATGCTGCCAGTATATGGGATCCTCAAGATATAAATTTGATTTCGGAATTAGATCGAGTTCAGCAGAGGGGGGCTAGATTTGTCAGAAATTGTTTTGACCAACGCAATAGCGTAACTAGAAAACTTAGGCTGGGATTCCCTTACACAGCGGCGTTTACAATATAGATTAAACTCATTAAAAACATTTAAAGATGGGTCCTTTTCCGATGACATCAAGAACATAATACGAACCCCAACGTATTACGGGCAGAGGGATCACGAATATGAGATTAGAGAGATTGACTGCAAGGTAGACATGTTTAAATGGTAATTTTTTGCGAGAACAATAAGAGACCAGAATGCTTGTAATCCAAATCCCCCAGGAGCCGGCTCGACATAATAAGTATCAACCTAAAAGGTAGCGACTGCGCATGGTTATACTAGTATATTTATATGTATATTTTTTGCAGGATCCCCCCACCTTTCCCCATCCATTTGAAAAACCCTAACCCCCTCATCCCTTACCCTTTCCTCCTGGTGCTGCACCCCTTGCCACACACCTTTTTGGTTTCTCGCAGGGTATTGATGTAGAAAGGGAGAGGTACGCATGATGACATTGCAGTAATGAGATTATTAATCGAGAGGAATATAGAGTACAACCAGGAAGTATTTGTCTGTTTCGTAGATTTCGAAAAAGTGTTTGATAGAGTCAATTGGGAAAAACTAATGAGTGTATTGCGGAAAATAGGAATAGACGTGAGGGACAGGAGACTAATCCAGAACCTATAAGTGTCTCAGACTGCTCGGGTGTGAGTGGGGAATGGAGAGTCCGGTTGGGCAGTGTTAGGAAGAGGTGTAAGGCAGGGTTGCCCATTATCACCGTTGCTGTTCAACCTGTATGCAGGGGAAATGATCAAAGAGGCCTGGGAGGAACTGGTGGTAGGAATGAAAGTGGGTGGGGAATTCGTAAAATCAGTTAGGTTTGCTGATGACCAAGCTTTAGTTTGTCAGTCTGCCAAGGGGCTGCAAGCATTGCTGAGTGAATTGGAAATTCAGTGCAACAGGTATGGTATGAGAATCAATATTAATAAAACAAAGGTTATGCGATTTTCTAGAAAGAAAAAGGCTAAGCTTAACATTAGAATAGGAGGGCAGAAACTAGAGCAGGTAGAACAGTTTACGTATCTCGGAAGTGTTTTGGACCAATACGGTCAAAGTAGTAGGGACGTAAGGTGAAGAATTGCACTATGATGAGTCTTTCACAAGGAGAAAGAAGTTAATGACATTGAGTAGGGAAGTTGAGAAAAGACTTGTAAAAACGTTGATATGGATCGTAGCTTTGCATGGTACGAAACAAGGTCCTTGAAGCAGGACGATAGAAGTGGATTGGAGGCTTTTGAAATGTGGGTGTTGAGAAGGACAAATGGACCAAGAAGAAAACAAATGAGGAAGAACTTGGTATGGTGGGCGAAGAGAGGGGTTTGTTGGGAGAAATCCTTTAGAGGCAGGTGAAGTGGATGAAGGAAGGGTGGTATTAACGGGCAGTGGGTTGTTGTAGAAGACTGTAATAGAAGGGAGAATGTTAATGGCAAACGAGGAAAGGGAAGGAACAGGGGATAGGGATGTCTTGGATAGGGGATGAAGGGAGGAAGAAAGTACTCAGAGATGAAGAGGGACTTGATGTAGACTAGGTTGCTGGATTATGTTTTTGTTAGGAGTCATAAAACATAGTTGTGTCCAACCAAAACTTACCTTGTCCAGTAAATTACTTTTAAAAAATAGTAATCAGAATTTTAGGTTTGATGGCTAGAGTCTCATGATTATGTCGGGGGTCTTTGCTTCATGGTAAAGCAACTCCCTCACAATGAGATCTCATTCTTCATTCCACGCAGGTTTCTTTTATTTTGTCATACACTTTTTTGTAATGAAATGACATGTTTATTATGAATGAGCTAAATGGTTCTAAAGCAGTGGAAAAAGCATTACATGCATATTAAAGTGAAATGCCAACTACCCCAAATTATTCTTATTTGGAATTGATCAAACTATTATCATATAATTTGACTATTGGAAGTTGACAGCAAGCAAAGTTGAATTCATGTAAACAAAATAATATTCATTTGAAGCCAAGTTGAGGTGCCCTTTCCCGTTAAATTATGGTAAAATATGTTGTCGGCAGCAAAAAAGTAGCAATGGATGCAAAGCACAAAATGTAGATGAAGTTTGAAAAAAAATTTGTTGTCTCAGGCGGAACTTTGTGGAATTTGCATAACATATTGAAATGTATAATAAATGTGAAACTTTTTTACCTTTTACCCCCTTTTACCTACCTCATTATCCTTTTTTGCCTTTTACCCCTTCTTGACTTATGGCACTAGCCAACTAATTTCATTTTTACTTTGTTTAGAAAGGTAAACTGTATACGGCTATTGGAGTTTCACATTTATTATATATTACTAGCCGTAAGAGCTCATTTCTATCAATATATTGAAATGTAATGAATTAATTGACTTTGTAATTCCATACACTTTTTCACAAAAGTGTGTGGAATTACAAAGTCAATTATTTCATTACATTTCAGTAGATGAAGTTGTTCAAAATTTTGTATTGAAAATGGATATTTCCTATTTTCGGACTGATATCTGTTCGAAGATATAAAGAATGAGAAAGATTAATCCTTTAGTTACATATTATTTTTTGTTTCATGATCTTCGTAAAATTAATTGATATTTTTATGAGTGAAAGAATATTGATCTGCATGTCTCATTAATTGACAATTAATTTATTTTTCTTCTCGTGATGAAAAGTCACATTTTGGCCCTGAAAGGTTCATCTTCAATGAGTGCTGTGTCAATGTTTTTCTAATTATTTTAGTGTCTCTGATTAAATAAGCTTATTTAAGGGCCAAGTGCTCCTTATATCTGTGTGCCAAAATGTGTTAGTGTTTAAATATGCTGTTAAGTTTTTTGGGCCAAAAGCTAGGGATTGTATATTGGCATCCTAAAGCTATATTATCGATAAATTGACAGTTTTTAGCATCTGTCCCTGAAATAAGTACGATAAATCTGAGGTAAAAATCAATTGTAGACCAAACCTCATGATACTGAATTCCTTCAAGGGACTCAGGAAGGTAGCAACAGGAACCTCGTCCAGGCACTTTGTCTTGGGCTCTTTGATATCCAGCATTCCAAAAGGGTTGCCCTGCCAGCTCATTATCATAGTCAGGAACAAAGGTCAACAGTAACCTCATAGCCTAAAAATATTTAGCCAATTTGCACATCGGTACCAGAGATCACTAGGGATTGTCCCACGGAAAGCCTTCTAATCTTCTGGCACCATCTTGGGGACCATCCTGGCGCACACCTTTCTCAAGGCGAAATCTTCTCTAAGAAATTGATGCACTTTAGTTTTTGAAATATTGCACTCTTCTGCTAACATTTTGACACTTGGGCATCGATCGAATAATGCCTGCCTCTTACGTTTTGCACATGTTTATCTAACTCCATTGTTAATGGATGCCCAGGGCACATTCTTCATCATCAGCCTCATCTCTACCACCCCGGAGCGTCTTGTGCCAATGGATAACCATTTATTGGGACATTGCTTCGTCTTGGTAAGCATCCTTAACAATGATCATGGTCTCTGAACCCAATTTTCTGAGTTTGACATAGAATTTTATCACGTATCATTACCCCATCGAACATGAAATCATGAATTTGTGATGTGGCCCTTGAACATGGGTCCAGTCTAGTGGCGATCAACTCGCCGTACTGGCCCACAGAGGTCTGATTCAGGTCGTGTTTTGTTTTCCCCAGATGCCCCACCATCTTTCCCACCGCAAGCCATCCATGTTGCTGGGGAACAATCATTCTATTTTTTCTTGGGGCAGTGTGTGTATAATCATGATGAACATCATTTAATATTGTCTCCCATTCTTTTGCAGAGAGATCAATGCTCGAGAGACTGATGTTAACTCAAGAATTATACCAAAGGGATGATAGAACCAATGCTTACAATCCAAAGGTACTAACAAAGTTGATCATAAACTTCCGCTCACATCCTGCGATTTTGAATCTGCCCAACAGACTGTTCTATCAAGGAGAGCTACAGGTAAGTTAGTTGTGTCTCGTCACTTTTCTGTCGCATCCGATTATATCTAATGGTGAAAATATTTAACGAATGCAGGAATCTCAGCCGTTAAAACTTGAAGGGCTTTTTAATTTGCTCATGAGAGCATTACTTTTTCAGTTTGTTAACATGTCAATAAAGTTTTTCATGTCTTCTTTTATGGAGTACAAATTTACAAAGGTAGATTGAAGGTGATTTTGAACTGTAAATATGACATGACAACATGCGTCGTCAGCAGAATTGTAATAAAGTATGAACAAGTAAATAATTTGTTGAAAAATCAAAGATATTCAAAATCTTTACGTTAGTAGATTATATTATCAAGACATTCCAGAATGTGATTTGTAATCTCTAGCCAATGGTTGGCCATGTTCATATTGTCCATCCAGTGTATTCTCCAACATTGACCACCAAGACTATTAACACACGCATGACAACATCGCAGGTCATGCTATGGCTACCCTCCAATGTGCAAATTATGTGCGGTGTCTTGGTCAATGTTCATAATTTCAGAGCATAAAAATCATTTGCCTTGTTGCATTAGCGGATGACTCCGTTAGAAGTTGTTGTGCCATCTCCCGCAGTTTCTTTGGGATTTGGTCAATGTTGTTGTGCATATGACATGAAATGCCTCGATTGATGGTTGTAGCATCCTGTCAAGTAATAGGAATCTGATGATGTTTGATTATTGTGTTATTTGTTAACAAGAATTTGATGTAGCAAGCGACTTTCTGGGGATCGTGAGCTCTCCTTTGATGGAGCGTCCATTGTATGCGCCAAAACTAGCGAGGTTCTTAAGGGAGGATGGGGGTGCCACCATTACTTTTAAACTGCCTTTCAAAAAAATGTACCCTCATGCATTCCAGTATAGCGATGGGAATCAATGGAATTTAACCAATGTTCTGTAACATACAGCACACCACGATATATGCATTGTCAAGGATTTCCATCTCTTTATTTACTTTTTTTTGCTATTATTACTAAAGCACTGAACAATGACTAATATCGTCTCGAGTTCAACATTGAGCTTACTGGCACACATTGCTCTTTTGAAATTCAAGCTGTTTCGGATTTAGGTAACCATACATATTTACATTTTTTTCTAAGACTTAGCCTGGCAATGCCCGCTGTTCTTATGGGGTTTAAACTCACGGTCCTAGTGACATTGTTACTGCCTCAAGCTTCCACTACTTTCTTAGATGTCATGACATTCTTCCTCCAAACATAATAGTCAATGCTATTGTCTGTCTGCGTGCCTGTGGACTGCCTGAAAATGTTAGATTCATCATTCACTTTCGTATGTATGTAAAAATTAAAATGTTATTTGAGGAATTGTGTACCTTTTCCTCGCACTTTTTAAACACTTAACTAATAAGTGCAAGATTGGCAACCATCTTCTTTAGGGGAGATTATTGTGACAAATCATGTAAAAGTGTATATTTTCAATACGTACAATTGTCATCTTATATTCAGGAGAAAAAAATGTCCATTTTATTTTAAAGAGAATCGAACATAAGACGGAGCATTATTTCATCCATAGGTTGTGTACACCCTGCATTTCAAATGTAAGAGGCTAATTTTGCTGCAGTTGAAGAGATTTTCGTTTATCGTCTTCGGCCAGCCTCCCACATCTTTTGGGGACATCTCGTGGAAGCAATCTTGCACTGTCTCGTTTTGAGCTTAACATGAAAATCTTGTGTTGCTTAAGACAAAATTTTATTTTTATTTCTAAAATGAGCGGTTTTTAGTTTTGGCAATGTTGTCTGCATTGCAACCGCAATGATCCAATTGAAGTTGAGAGTTAGTAATGTTTCCCCACTTAAATAAGCTCACTGCCCATACAAAGGTGCTTGGCATAGTGTTTGGGTGTACTTACGAGTGGGAGGGGGTGGGGGGAAGTTTACTCCTCTGAGAAAAATGTTTCAGTTGACAGAGTGCTATAATTGGAATGCATTCGTAGGGCGAGGTAGGGAGGTTGAAGGGCTGAGCCGTGTTGAGACGCCTTCAGTTTGTTGTTGTGGCCCAATGGAAGGAGGAGGCGGCCCTCACTCGCAGGTGATCATCAACACTCAGTGAGCGCTTATGAGCACTGAGGGAAGAGACCATTTTTATACATCTGCTTGCTGGTGTGGAATGATGAGATCAAGAGTCTTTGGTCGGCACTTCTCTGGAGATCTGTAAGCTGTGTCAATACGCTGGTTGACTAACCAACTTTCCGCGTTTCTCAGAACCTACAATTTTCTGAAAGTTATTCTTTGAATCTTATGTTAAAAGTTACTCAGTCATTTTAACTCACAATATTGTAAGGTTATTAAACTAAACTCTTTAAGTGGTGATTGTCCAATTTCTAACCATTTAATCTTTTCCCATCGCTAACTTGCAAACATTGCAAAGCTTGTGCTTACCCCAAATTCCTCTACAGAGTTGACCGTTTCTGTTTTGCCCCATTAGTTTCTCACCTCTCTTTGTTGTGTCCTTGTTTTTACTTGCTTCTCCCTTGTTCAAATTCTTCAATGTCCTTCTTTCATTCATCTCTGTGGTCATTTCCTCTACAATTTATTGATTCCTAATCCTTCTTCTATTTGACAATCCCATTGTTACTGTTGACACTCTTTATTCCTTGTGTTGATCTCTCCACTCTGCCCCTCTCCTCGCTGTATCCTCCTCCGGAATCTTATCAACTGCCTTCTGGAACTCCTTCCTTCCATCTTAGTCCAATCTTTCATTTTCCTCCACCCCTTTCCTTCCTCATTCTCTCAAATTTGACTGATATCTCCCTCTATCTATGCTAATTATCCATATTTCCTATATCTCGTGACTTTCCATTTGCATACATGTCTTCTGTCATGTATAAACCTGGTGTTACTTAAAATCAAGTAATGTCTCCTGTAAAACTGTGTTGTGCAGTTTGTACATATGCGGTGACTTTCATTATATTTGGGAGGAGGTGTGTGCATGAGTTTGGACCAGTGATTGGCATTTGTTCTTCCATGCAGCCGTGTGGGGACAGGGGCGTGACGTACTCTGCTTGCCAGTGGGACCAGCTCCCTAAAAAAGGCATCCCAATGATATTCCATGGTGTGGAGGGCCGGGAAGAGAGGGATAATCGCTCACCGAGGTAAATCTATGAGCAATGCCAAGGGATTTTGTTTGAAATATTCTTTGATGTCATAGTTTGTCAGATATAAAAATTGTCTGGAGTATCTTGTTATCACATATAACAGGTTTGTCTTGCTATAGGCCAAGGCAGCCATGCAATAAAACAAGTTCAAGCTTCTCATCCTATAAATATTGTTGCTGTAAAGGAAGAAAATTGTAATTGAAGTATGTGCATAATCTATATCCCTATTTTTAGAAATTGAAAGTTACCCCTAATCTCTGGTTGGGATTAATGTGTAGGGTTGCAGTAATTGCTTGTGGGTGGATTTGGGAAAGGGGAGATGTTATAGAGACAAACTTGTAGCTTGCTTATTTTCGAGGAGGGATAATGAGAGGGGAGCATGGAGACATTGAAGCAATTATCAAAATGTCCGTAACAAATAATTTGTAGGAGTAGACAACAATGCTGCAGATTTACCAAAAAGTATAGGAACTGAGGGGAGTGTGGTCTTTATGGGGTGATTCGTTGCATGTATGGAGGAGGAGGAATTTGGCCAGAAGACTTTGTGAGATCAGTTTTAGTTCCCATTCCGAAAAAGGTAAAGGCTTCATGGTATGAGGACTTCAGATCAATAAGTTTGTATCCCACGCAGCTAAAGTTGTCCTCAGGATCATCAGCAAAAGGATAGAGAGTAGGGTAAATGATTACTTAGGGGATGATCAGTTTGGGTTTAGAAAGGGGAGAGGTACGCGTGATGCCATTGCAGTAATGAGATTATTAATCGAGAGGAATATAGAGTACAACCAAGGGGTATTTGCCTGTTTTGTAGATTTTGAAAAAGCGTTTGATAGAGTGAATTGTGAAAAACTAATGAGTATATTGCAGAAAATAGGAATAGATTGGAAGGAAAGGAGGCTAATCCGCAACCTGTGCATGTCTCAGACTGCTCAGGTGCGAGTAGGGAACGGGGAGTCCGGATGGGCAGTGTTAGGAAGAGGTGTAAGGCAGGGTTGCCCATTATCGCCGTCGCTGTTCAACCTGTATGCAGAGGAAATGATTAAAGAGGCATGGGAAGAACTGGAGGTAGGAATGAAAGTGGGCGGGGAATTCGTAAAATCAGTTAGGTTCGCTGATGACCAAGCTTTAGTTTGTCAGTCAGCCAAGGGGTTGCAAGCATTGCTGAGTGAAATGAAAATTCAGTGCGATAGGTATGATTTTCTAGGAAGAAAAAGGCTAAGCTAAACATTAAAATAGGAGTGCAAAACCTAGAGCAGGTAGAACAGTTCATGTATCTCAGAAGTGTTTTCGACCAATGCAGTCAAAGTAGTAGGGACGTAAGGAGAAGTATTGTGCTAGGCAAAGAAGCTTTCACAAGGAGGAGGGAGTTGATGAGAGGGACGTTGAGTAAGGATATTAGGAAAAGACTCATAAAAACTATGATATGGAGCGTAGCTATGTACGGCACAGAAACATGGTTATTGAAGCAGGAGGATAGACATAGACTGGAGGCTTTTGCATTGTGGGTGTGGAGAAGAATGGAGAAGGTGAAATGGACAGAGAAGAAAACAAATGAGGAAGTACTTGGTATGGTGGGCGAAGAGAGGGGTTTGTTGGGAGAAATCCTATGGAGGCTGGAAAAGTGGATGAAGGGGATATTGACCGGCAAGGGGATGTTGAAGACTGTAATAGAGGCGAGTATGTTAGGCAAAAGAGGAAAGGGAAGGAACAGGATAGGGATGTTGGACGGGATGAAGGGAGGAAGAAAATACTCAGAGCTGAAGAGGGACCTGATGTAAAGTAGGATGTTGTGTTTTGCTAGGGGTCACAAATTATTTAATTAGTAATTATGTCCATCCAAAAACCTACCTTAACCGGTAGATTACCTAATAATAATAATAATATATATATATATATATATATATACATATATATAAGAGAAATGGGGGGGGCAGGGGAAGGGGAGAACGAGAGGCGGAGGAGGGATGAGAGGAATGGTTGGGGGAGAGGCAAGAGGGTAGTGGAGATGGAAGGAGTGAGAGGGAGGAGGTGGAAATAATGCATAATCGGAAAAGAAACCAATTTGCTCACTCACACATAATGTAACATCCAAGACCCAGGTTTCAACTTACAAAGTCTGAATCAAGACCCTGCAAGTTGAAGCACAGGCCACATTCAGCAAAAATCATATCAATCCCAATGTAGTAATAATAAAAAGAAGTAATGGCAGGCAGATTGCCAGTCATAGGTTAAACTTAATGGTATTTGGTCTACAGCTATTTCATATCTGTGTATTACACTCAAATGTAGAATATTATGGTGTCAAGGGAGTAACAGTGTAACAAATGAAATCTCATTTTGACAGATTACCGCCAGTTGGTTGAACTTGATGGGTGCCAATCTGTGGCTCTGAAACTTAAATGTGGCATCCCACGAGGCTCTGTGCTTGGCTATATACTGTCATCATCATGATTAATGATTTTCTCTGTAATTCTAAATCTGTCTTCTTTACGTGTGGATAGCACTAAACGTGTACAAAGATGTCAATGTCTGGAAGACGTAATGGTACTCTCTAGTGATGCCTGAGGAGAAGGCCAAGGAATGGTTTGATATTGCTCATTAACATAAAAATGCTGAAAAAATCAGCATGCTGTGTGCAGTCTAAATGCAAAAACAACTGTAATTAAAACTAATGAAATATTGGGTATTGGATTGATGCAAAACCTAATACAGAGAGCCACATCAGTCATCTGTAATAAGCTATGTGAGCCCATTTACTTGTTTCTTTCAGTTACTTCAACACTTCAGAAATTCACATGGTTGTGTTTTATCTGAAAGAAATGTTGACTTCAAGATTTTCAGGTGCTAAACTTCCAGAAAAGGAAATTGGAATCATCAGTCCATACAGAAGGCAGGTAGGTTCTCATCTGCCGAGAGGGTAATACATCCCTGGCGTAATTGTAATTACTTTTGCTGCATTAGTTATTATGTCTCCCTTGGTAGTAGTTGGGTAATGTTCTTACCTCAAAATGATGATAATCTGTTTTAGTATATCAGCTGCGGCAGGGTTGCAAAATAAAATGTTTCTAAATATTCAATTGTTCCTGGCTCAACTTTGTGGAAGTTCATGTCCATTAAATGAAGAGTACAATGTATCTTTCCACTGTCCTTTATTCACGTACAACTAGTTTCAACGCTCAAGCGTCGTCATCAGGTACAAAAGGTCGTGTACCATGATGATGACGCTTAAGTGTTGAAACTAGTTGTACGTGAATAAAGGGCAGTGGAAAGATACATTGTATTCTTCATTTAAGGAAAATGTTTCTGTTTTTGCTTCAGACCGAACATGTTTGCGCATGTTACTTGCAGTAACTTTTGAATAATTCTACAGTTATACTTGCTGTCATTTTTATAATTACCAACTTTAAAAAAAAATACCATTTTCCCAAATTAGTGAAGGTGGCCTGCAGTGTGGCATTATCTCCAGTCATGGCTATTGATGCATGTTCCCCCCCGTTTGTCTTGTGTTTGATCAGGTGGAAAAGATCAGGGCATCCCTTAGAAAGAATAACATTGGAAGGGACGTGTCGGTGGCATCAGTGGAAGAGTTCCAGGGCCAGGAGAGGAGGGCCATCATTGTGTCAACGGTGCGATCTGACCCGCAAAAGATCAACTTGGACCGAAAATTCAGACTTGGATTCTTGAGAGAACCCAAGGTGAGTACTTTTCTGTTGGACTCTTTGGTAACCAACTCCTGGCTGAAAAAGTGCCCAAAGATGTGCTGGCTCCTCTGTGGGGGGTGGAGCTTGGGGAATGTCGATTTAACATGGGTGAGTTCCCAGTGTTCAAGGTGTAGTTCCCTAATTTGAGGATATTTTTGTGGACTAGACTTATTTTGTGTGTGCGTGCGTGCAGTGAAGAATTCTTGCATGATGCCCGGTGGTTATTGATTCTACCATTGAGGGGTGTGGCACGCTGTCCAATATGGAAGGCAGGGCAAATTTGGCACTTCTGGAAGTAAACTACATTGCTGGAGGTGCATGAGGAGTGGGGGATTGGTGGGAGAGAGTTAAAAAGCGGGTGGGAAAGGGATGGGATTCTGGTTTTGAAAATAGCACATGTTTTGCATCTAGGTTTATTGCAGGGCATGGGAGTGGTTTTAAGGAGTAGATTGGTTGATTTGAGAAGATCTGATAAGTTGTTTGAAAGTAACAGAGGAACATCTGGGAAAAAGATTGGCGGTGACATTATGATTTTCTAGGATAGGGTAGAAATCTTTTATGATTAATCGCAGAGATTCTAGGCCAGGCAAGTATGTGGTGCAAATTGAAAGAGGGTGGGTTTCTGCGGTGGAGGATGGTTTTGGGGGTGTAGGCATGTGTACGGATCCTTTTGTTAAGGAGGGATTCCGGATAACCTCATTTGAGGAGGGAATAGTGTAGATTTGAGAGAAAATTATCAAGGGAGTCGGGGTTATTGCAAATTCTGTGTCCTCTTATGGACAGGGAATAAGGAATGGAGCATTTGGTGTGATATGGGTGGCAACTATTGTAATGTAAGTATTGTTGTTTATTGGTCGGTTTTATATGTGTATACATAAAAGTGTGGAAGTTTTTGTCTATTAATGATATGTTTACATCTAGGAAGGTGTTTTTGAAGTAGGAAACTGTATAATTGAAGGAGATGGAGGATGAAGCATTGAGGTCGGAAATGAAAGTTGTCAGGGAATCAGTGCCATGTGGCCAGAGAAGGAAAATACCATTCATATATTTGAGCCACAATAGAGGTTTCAGGTGTTGTTTTAACTGGAATTTCTTCTCTGCGAGACCAAGAAAGAGGTTTGCATAGGAAGGGCTGAACCTGCTGCCCATGGCACAGCCCTTGATTTGCAAGAAGAATTTGTCGTTAAAGGAAAAGGAGTTGCGGGTGAGGATGGACTCGGAAAGGCTGAGGAGAAAATCTGTGCTGGGTATGTGTGGCTCAGGGCATTGGGAGAGGTAATGTTTGAGAGCGGAGAGACCTTCTGAGTGGGGAATCGATGTGTATAGGGATGTTGCATCTATTGTGGCCATAGTAATCTCAGTATCTGGAGGGAGGGAGGTTGATTTTAGCCTTTCCAGGAAATGGCATGGGTCTTTGGTGACTGATGGTAGGGAGTGGTCTACAAATGCAGAGAACCTTTCCATCTGGGAGTTAAAGAGGAGGATAAAATTGGCTGACTGGGATTCCAAGGCTTATGAATCTTCAGAAGGATGTGGAAATGAGGGGTGTGTGGGTGGTCAAGTCTGAAGGAGATGGACCCTCATTTGGCCGGTTGGATGCGAGAAATTCATTTAGTACCTCCTGAAGTGCGGGATTTGGATCTTTGGAGATTTGCCAGTAGGCAGAGGTATCTGAGAGTTGTGTGTAAACCTGTCAAAATTTGTCACAATCGAAACAGTTAAAAAACAAACATTGTAGCTGTACAGATATACAAGGTCTGTACAAAAAAAGATGAGACCTGTCTTTCTATGCCCGAACTGCTTGACAGATCACAATCAGTGAGGTGTCACCTTCTAGTGGTGTCTGAGAGTAGTAAAATATTGCTTCACTGGTTGTTCTATCTCAACTTGTCTTTGCGCAACAGCGATTCTTGTCTGAGGTTGCACACACTTGCTGTACAAATTCTTGTGTCAATGAGTGTTGAAGTTAACACCTTCATTCTTAGAGAAGCAGTGCATGTGCATTGACTTTTGCTTTTGGGAAAGTGCAACTGAAACGAATGCAATGATCCAAGAGGCATTTGGCCATAAATCGATGAGTCTGAGGAGTATGCTTTCATCGGTGCAAGTGCTTCCAGTTTGGACAAACCTCGACGGATGAAGACCCATGAAGTTGATGACCATCGACGTCAACAAACGATGCCCACGTCAACAGCGTGAATGATTTAGTGCCAGCCAACCATAGGTTAACGGTGTGGGAGAATGCCAATGAAGCTGAAATTAGTATTGGACTGTGTTTCATCATTTAGACCAAAATTTTAGAATGCAGCACATCATGTTGAAATTTGCGCCACAAGTGTTAACGAATGAACAGAGGCTTAAACGTTTGGACAGCAGCCAGGAACTGCTTTCGGTCTTTCAAATGATGACTGAAACTTCTTAAAAACGATCGGCACAGGCGATGAAACATGGGTGTTTGTGATGAAGATATAGAAACCAAAGGTCTAGTCTTCACGGTGGAAGGGGCCATCTCTTCCATGACCCAAAAAAGCTTGGATATTGCGATTGGGCATGAAGGTGATGTTAATCCATTAAATGAAGAACACAATGTATATTTCCACTGCTCTTTATTTTTGTACTAGTTTCAACTCTTAGGCGTCATCATCAGGTTCAAATTAATCAAGTCGTGGTCCATTTACATACCAATCATGAGAGAGAGGAGGGGTGGGTGAGAGAGGGGGGAGAAGGAAGGGAAAGAAAGTGGGGTTGTGATTGGTGCTGATGGGGAGGGGGAAGAGGGGTGTTAAGCGTCAGGAAAGGTGATTGGTGGGTTCACCAGCAGGGCAGGGGGGTCTGTTGCATCTTCCTATGAAGGAAAGGGGTACTTCCAGGATTGGGGAGAGGTATTTAAACAACAAATCGTTAACCAAATGACCCGTTTTTAAATTCTTTCTGATTTCCAGCTCCTCCCACTTGTCCATCCTCATTCCTTTTTCCATCTGGTGTAAGAGTTCCGGGTTGAAATCACTGCCATGATTTTCTTCCTGTAGATGATGCTTGGCGAAGTGAGATTACTTGAGGTGACAGTTCCTGAAACAGTATTTATGTTCCTCCGCTTGCGTTTTTAATGATCTCCCCGTTTGATCTATGCAGATAGCACTGCAGTCCTTACGAGTTTACGTATAAATGCCACTTTTATTTATTCTTCCTGCTTTGTCTTTTGAAGTATTCAAGAATGATTTTAAGTTATTCGTATCGTTAAGAGTTATTCGAAATTTTTCCTAGGATAGAGGTTGGCTAACTTTAGTGAAATCAATCCATAATAAGGGAGTTTACACCATTTGTAACCTATTTCCTCCACATTAATTGGTTGATACTTTCGCATTGGGAATTTAGGTTGTTCATAAAATTTTCTGTCTATCAGTGCCTGTTCATATGTCCATATAGCAAAGATATCGTCTATGTATAGAAATCAACAGTGAATATTCTTGGTACAAATTGAGGGTTTGCTGAATATTTTACTTTCAAAATCGTCCATGTACAGGTCAGCAAGTAGTGGTGATAACGGGGACCCCATGGCTAATCCTTCCACTTGTTTGAAGAATCCATTGCTAAATTGGAAATAATTTTGTTCCACACACAATCTCAAAAGTGACATGAACTCACTGAGGAAGGGTGGTTAGGCACCAGCACTTTTTAACACTTTTTCCGCCACTACGAATGCTTCCAAAACTGGGATATTTGTTAATAGGTTTTTGACATCAAATGACACTAGGATATGTTTGGAGGGCGGGAGACCTTTCTGGGAGAGCTGTGCACAGAAATCACTGGAATTTTTCACTCCTAACTTAGATTGGAAATTCGTCAACTCTCTGAAGAGGGAGGCTAGTTTCCTCGTGATGGCGGATACACTGGAAATCACTGACCTCATTGGAATATTTTCTTTATGAATTTTAGGAAGGCTGAAAAATCTGGAAGCCCTCGCATTCATCACTGTTGCTTTGTAAATTTCACTTTGTTTGAGGATATTGGGGGTGGTTTTTAAACACTTTATAACTATTCTTTGGAATTTTGTGGTGGGGTCATTTCAGAGTTTCACAATTTTTTCACTGTTGATGAAGTCATAGCACTTGTTTATACTGTATAAACTTATTTTAAAATTAACATTAATAAACTTAACTTAAAAAAAAAAATATTTTATATTCACCACTGCCACTGTGTTGCCTTAGTCTGCTTTTTCAATGATTAGATTGTCTTCAAAACTTTTTTACACGAGATGATCGAAGTTAGCTCTTGAGAATAGAACCTACTTTTAGAGAAGTCCACATTCACAAAGGGTTTAAACTTCCTAGCTATGATCGTCTTTAAGCCGATGTCTTTCTTCCTTAGGGCAACTTCACAGTCCAAGGCTAAATTTTCCAATTCTTTCGTTCCATTTGGAATGTTCGGAACATATTTAAACCACGATCAATTAATTTTTTGTGCTCGATATCAAGTTCTACATTTGACATATTCACAACTCTGTTGTGAAAGAAGGATGGTATAGCTTCTGCTGTGGGCTTTCTTGAGGAAAGCTTTAACCTTTCAAGACTGTTAATTTTATCACAGATGACTAACCTCTCTTTGTGCACAATTTCACTGTTTTTTTGTCGAACGTACTCATCCAATAACATCCATTCAATCCCACTCAGCTCTTGGCACAGCTCCGTGTGTAGCAGGAATCTGTAGTGGTTGATGCTGTTTCTCCTTGCCTTCCAGGTTTGCAGTTCTTTTTTCACCCATACTCTCCTGTGATGTTAATCATTTTCTTTGATTGGGAAGGGATTATTCATAATCAATATGATCCAATCTGTGACTGGGCAGCACTAAGAGAAGGTTAAGACGATGCCATGTGCTGGTAGAGATCACAAATGTGGAAAAATTAGCGCTGGTGCTTTCATCACGACAATGCACTGGTGCACACATCATTGATTGATTGTTACTGAGTTTTTTCACCGAACACGACACCTGGTGGCCATTCCTTCTCCTTGCCCTTGTAGCAGCGACTTGGCAGACGACGGTTTGAAGACAATGAGAAGTTCAAGGCCACCGTCGTCAATGGGTTCAATTCCCAGGTGGCATACTCTTTTGCTGGAGGATTAAAGAAGCTTGTGCAGCATTACAACAAGTGTTGAAATGTAATGAAATAATTGACTTTGTAATTCCACACACTTTTATTCCACAACAAATTTTAGTACCACAAGTGCTTTGAAGTGAGTGGTGATTACGGAGAAAAGTGAAGTAGGTGTGTAGGCAACTAAAACCACTGCTAAAAACTTTTTCTAGCAATTACATTTTTTTGTGGCCAAATGGGCCTAACTTAAAAAATCAACCACGTGTAAAATATAAAGTTACTGGCATATTGAAATTTTGACATAAATTATAACAATTGCAGGCATGTTAAGGGACATGTGCATGTTTGTATCCTATGCTGTATTAGGGCTCAAGTGTACATCTGTTTATTACAACTGCATGCAGGAAGTTTTGAAGCAGCGACAGATACACTGACCAAGACGTGGCATCCCATCATTTTCCTCTTTCGTGCCGTGATGATGAGTGTGGTTCCACAGCAGATCCACTAATGCCCCCATTTCATTTGGTGTTCCAGAGGTTCAATGTGGCAGTCACCCGGGCCAAATCCCTGCTTGTGGTGGTGGGGAACCCTCACGTGCTGCAGGCTGACCCCTGCTGGGGCCAGCTCCTCGTGGAATGCATCCAAATGGGCTGCTACAGGGGCGTGCCCTTCACCCCCTTGACTGCCGATGAAGAGGGGGGGGAGAGTGAGGGGGAGGAGGAGGAGGAGTTGCAGGCAAGCATCATGCACCAGTTCAAAAGGCTCTCCCTCCAGGCTAATGGTGAGTACTGTTCTTCTATTCACTGGCTACTTTTGCTGTTAAATTTGGTTATCCATTTAATGTAAGGACCTGCATTGCATTGGCAGGTGTTTTTGCAAGTGTTCCCATTCATCTGGGCCCACAAATGCTGGAACTCCAGCCTGACCCATAACTTTGCTTCCCCCAATGCCCTGGGGAATTTTCCAGATCTGAGTGATGTCCAGAAGATGATTGAGCCTCCGTGGGAATCCCACGAGTGAGACCACCGGGATCCCACCACTTGCAGTCACAGCGTTGTCATTTCCAGGCAGTGGACATGGGCGGGTCAACGCATACCTGTTGCCATTGAGTGGTTCAAGCAATCCGTTTGAATGAGATAGACGACCAGAGGAAGAAGGTGTCTCTGGCTGACTAATCTTCCATCCGTCCCTGCTCTGTTTTCGCCCACTCTCGTTCACCCTGCCCATCCATCATCCTGATAAGTTCTTTTACTCTACGCGATTTAATTTTTAAAATCACCCACAAACAGCTAAGTGCGTTAGTTTTTCTCATGGTTAATGTGTGAACAAATTCAATATTGTCTGTTAACGTGGAACTGTCATTTGGGACCATCGGCAATGTCTTTATGTCATTGATGATCTTACTTTTAAAGTTAACGTTAAAGTTTTGTTAGTTGAGCTTCAATGGGGGCAGCATTCCATTTCCTAAAAGTTCAACACTATTGAGAGTTTAAAAAAAGTCTTCATTTTTTAATTCATTCCATCCACATCTAATCACTGCTAAGAAGAACTTAGAATTTTTAATCAAAGTTTTTCACATTTTGCGGTGCTTGTTTCATCAGTTGCTTGCCACTGTCATATAAAGAACTGTAAACTTCAGTTTAAAAAAGTGGGTGCATAAAAGTGCCCGAGTTTATTTAGTGTTCCATTGTAATAGTTATCCATGTAAGTGTACTCAGCATAGGAGATTTAAATAACAGCATTTATAATAGAAATGAATTTCTCAAAATATTTCCCTTTAAGATGCCACTGACCGAGTGTTCAAAGGGTGGAGTCCCATGTTCAGCATTTTTCATTATTCTGTGTAATTTTAATCGTAATGTGAACGAGAGTTTTCTTGGAGAGATTCCATGCTCAGTTACCAATCACATTTTGCTCATTTGGGAACCCAGGGATGTCATCAGAAATACATTGCTAGTATTCATTTTTAAAATATTGAGTTGAAATTGTCTGAAGGTTATGACAGATGTCATCAGTGTATCTCCCAACTTCTTTTCTAGTCTTAAACTATGTTCCTGCGACAGGACTAGCATAATTTTGAAGGGAACTCGGCAGTATTTTAATGGGCCAGAATGCCAGTTAGGTACCTGGTGTCTGTGATGTATTCTGTCATCGTGATTATAATATTTATATGATTTATATTGCCAAGAATTATCTCTTGGGTATATTTTATTAAAAAAATCTTGTGTTTTTATTACCACTTTTAAATAAATAAACTATTTTAAAGAGCATTTTTTAAGTACTTGAAGGCAGGGTAAATGTGTGTAGCTATCCCATCTACTGTGTTTATGATGATATGAATGAAGATTTCATGTCTTTAATCATGTAACCAATGACACTGCAATTTCAGTATGTGAAATGTTGCTCTCTGTCCAATCCATATCCACTATTTTTACATTGAAATCTTCATAACTTGACCCCAAACTATTACTATTATTATGAGGTAATCTACCAGTTAAGGTAGGTTTTGGATGTACACGACTACCAAATATTTTATTTCTCCTGACAAAACACAAAATCCAGCCACCCACTCTACATCAGGTCCCTCTTAATCTCCAAGTCCTTTCTTCCTCCCTTCATCGTGTCCAGCAGCCCTATCCTGATCATCCCCTTTCCTTGTTTACCTAACATTCTCCCCTCTATTACAGCTTTCAGCATCCCACTGCCAGCCAATACATCCTTCATCCATTTTTCCTGCCTCCTTATGATTGCTCCCAACAAATCCCTCTCCTCTTCCACCATACCAAGCACTTCCTCATTTATTTTCCTTTCGGTCCATTTTATCTTTTCCATCCTTCTCCAAACCCGCATTTCAAAAGCCTCCAATCTACGTCCATCCACCTGCTTCAATGACCACATTTCCGCACCGTGCATAGTTACGCTCCATATCAAAGTTTTTACGAGTCTTTTCTTAACATCCTTACTAAATGTCCATATCGTGAACTCCCTCCTCCTTGTGAAAGTCTCTTTGGCTAGCGAAATTTTTCTCCTTACGTCCCTACTACTTTGACTGTGTTGATCCAAAACACCTCTCAGGTGCGTAAACTCTTCTACCTGCTCTAATTTTTTCCCTCCTATTTCAATGTTTAGCTTAGCCTTTTTCTTTCTAGAAAATCGCATTACCTATGTTTTATTAATATTGTACATAACCCTTGTTTCATTAATATTGATTCTCATCCCATATCTGTCGCACTGAATTTCCAGTTCACTCAATGCTTGCAACCCCTCGGCTGACGGACAAACTAAAGCTTGGTCATCAGCAAACCTAACTGATTTTACGAATTTCCCGCCCACTTTCATTCCTACCTCCAGTTCTTCCCATGCCTCTTTAATCATTTCCTCTGCATACAGGTTGAACAGCGACGGCGATAATGGGCAACCCTGCCTTACACCTCTTCCTAACACTGCCCATCCGGACTCCCCGTTCCCTACTCGCACCTGAGCAGTCTGAGACATGCACAGGTTGCGGATTAGCCTCCTTTCCTTCCAATCTATTCCTATTTTCTGCAATATACTCATTAGTTTTTCCCAATTCACTCTATCAAACGCTTCTTCGAAATCTACGAAACAGGCAAATACCCCTTGGTTGTACTCTATATTCCTCTCGATTAATAATCTCATTACTGCAATGGCATCATGTCTTCTATATCCTATCGACCTCTTCTTCCTTATGGTTGCTCGGTGGCATGTATACCTGAATAATAACCAAGTTCCTCGGTTCTGCTTTTATCTCTACTAGTAATAATCTATCCGTTGTCTGTTCTATGTTGACTACGCTTCTTCCTACCTCTTCATTTAATACTATGGCAACCCCTCGTTGGCTCTCATCCCTGCTGCGGTGTGTTATTCTGTAATTATCACTCCAGTAATCCCCGCTATCCTTCCATCTCACCTTGATTGGACCTTAAATATCTATATTTCCCCTCTTCATGTCTCGCATAATATTCTCCAATTTCCCTGTCCTCATCATTGTCGTAGCATTCCATGTTCCTATTCTAACTAATTTGGTCTTCTTTTCCTGCGTCTCCTGTCCTGCTGCTGCTGTCAGTTTTCCTTTGCAAGGTTTTTGTGAAATGACGACCGTGAAAGCCTTGCCTCTCCTGCTGCCAGCCACGACACACGGTCGATTGGGCCGAGTGCCGTAGTTGCCAGGACTCGTATTCTCTGTAATGTCCATCAATATATTCTTGACAATATATTGAATAGAATGATAATTAAGGTGTTTTCCCGTTGCCTTCCTCAATAGTGTTTTTAACGTCCATCACTTAATGGCCGCCCCTCTGGAGTCAGATGCCTCACTGAGGAGCAGATGCTGGGTGGACTACCTTTCGTCTGGCCGCTAACCTTTGACGTATCTGGCATGGTAGACCCCTACCGGGAGTATTTATCTCCTGCCAGCACTGCTCTAGGGATCATCGGAAAGCACAAGCCCTTCCACCACATCAAGGTTGTAGTCCATGGGAGGGCCCAAACTCCTGTCACTCTCTTAGAAAGGATATGCAGCAAGTCTACATATTATGCAAACCTCAACTTAAAATAAGCAGCCTCAGTGCAAGGGAATGCAATTTTGAAGTAGTAGTTTGTATTAGTTCAACAAAATAATTGCACATATTCATTTTTCGTTACACTGTCGAAACAGTAAAAATATCATAGCATCTTGGGAAATAGAAAAACAGACGGATGGTTTTTGGAAACAGCTGTCCCAAGGTAATTGGTGCCACAGGATTATGACAAATCATTTCAATATTCATGCCCTTGACCCAGTGGAGGAAGGCAGAAGAATCTTAGTATAAACCCATAGCCATCCCTACAAGGGAAGTGGGTAAGCGTCTGTCATGAGGTCAAGCCTCTCCCTTCTCCCAAGACCTGTGTGTAGATGAGTCGACCCTTAATAGCTCAGCGTTAGAGTTGAATGTGCTTTTTGAGTTTGCTTGCTATTCAATGCCCTCAGCACCAGCTCCTATCCCTCTCTGGCACTCCTTTATTAATATGTCATATATGCATGTAGTTTCTTAAGGTGAATTAATGGAGAAAATGTAATGGGATTTTTACAGAATGTGGAAAACTAAACATATTCAGAGACGCTGAAGAAATCGTGCTGCAGGACTAGAGTACTATGTGCCAGAATCTTGGTTGAGGAGGAAGACCACTGTTGCAAATCTTAGGGAAGAAAGTGCCATTAGGGGAAAATCAGCCAGTTGTAACTGATGAATTACGTGAGGTATAGATGACAATTTGAAGCAGCAGACATGGAGGGGTGGGTTGTCATTGAAATCCAAGTCAGAATGAATGCCAAGAGAGTGTGATTCGAGTAGGGCCCTACATTGCATGAATTAGGCTCTTGGGATTTCAGAACTGTGATAATAACTAGTTATTTCCCGTGATGTGCATAGAATTACCATGGCGGAAGAAAATGTGGTTTGGTTTTATTTGCACATTAATTATCTTGAATAGCAATTAATACAGTGCAATTATCAGGGATATTAAATAGGTTGTTTACATTTATCATTGAAAGAAAAGCACGTGAGTTCTTGAATTTCATAATGCATTGCATGAACTTTGGCGAGAAATATTTGCCTCATATGTCTGGCCCTACCATTGTACCCGGAGTAATTTTCAACTTACTCAGCCCAAGTTGGAATGCAATAAATACAATTTGGGAATTGCCAGTATTCTAGGATTAACAAAAACTAAGGTTTAATGGGGTATAATTTTTATTATAAAACAATAATACCATACACATCACAGAAAAATATATTTCCTATGTAACCATACTATGTAATTAAGGCAGAAATTCTTAGGGTCAATATGCTGTAACAATTAGGCTCAGAATTTGTTATGTACTGTAAGCATATGCATACCAACATAAATCAGTTTACAATTAAAATGTGTGCATCACTTCCTTTTATCTCGAAAACTGATAAAATTTTGAAGTCATAACAATGGTCACAGTTCTCATTAAACTGCCTGTTTGAGCAACAAAATTAACAGAATGTTCCAGTGAATTGTGTAAAATACAAAAACAAACTACCCTTAATGCACAGAAGTGCATTTATTAATAAATACACATGCCCATAAGTTGTCGCTGTATATGCACACATAATGATCTAACATTAGTTCCTTTTGTTGAGTGCTATTGTTGGCTAACGAACATTAATTTAGGAACAGCCAAAAATTATTAATGACTCCTAAGCCAGGATACTCGAATATCTACTACTCATACTTAGAGGATATTTCTTTGTCAAGAAACAGCTTCACAAAACCTGGAGAGAAAACAATCCACAGGCGGGAAACCCTTCCAGTTCACAAACTTCATTTGATAACTTCTAAATGATCTCCTGATGTGAATTTTTTGATCCCAAAGTTGTAGAATATGTTAATATATCAAACAATTTACAAACACTCACTAAATATTTCTAATTATTTCAGACTGACGAGGTATAAAGGCATAATACCAAATGGGAAAAAGAAAAATTGAAAAAATTCCAAATGGTCTCTCTTTCAAATTAGGAGGGCTTTTACTATGAACAAATAACTACAACAAAGAGCAGATACTCTTAGGTTTGATGAATTATTCATGCCATTAAGGAGGAAACTAAAGTAAAGGGCCTGATAAATGGCACCAATTTTTGAGGACCGCAAACAACAGCCATGAAGACAAAGCTCGCGGCAGAATCTTTCGTGGGCTGTATTGCCACATCAAAGCGGGCAACACACCACTTGTTTTCCCTGGCCAGGCATCAGTGCACATTAAAACGGAAAGACTTTTCACTATCTACCGATTGAAATACAACCTTGATCAAAAATTTCCCGGAATTTATTCAGAAAATTAAAAATACAAGTTTATTCATCTAAATCTATATTGTCCCCTTCAAAGTAATCCCCATCGACTGCAACACACTTATGCCAGCGCTTGATCCAATCCTCGAAACATTTTTTATATTCGGTTTTCGGTATGTCCATCAGTGCTTCCTGCGATTTTTCCATTACTTCCTCTCGGCTGCTAAAACGCGTTCCCCGTAATGGTTTTTTAACTCGATTGAACAGAAAGAAGTCACAGGGAGCCAAATCAGGTGAATTCGGTGGCTGTTGGATGGTATTTGTTGCATTTTTCGTCAAAAAATTACGAATAATGATAGCACTGTGCGACGGTGCGCTATCATGGTGCAAAATCCACGAGTTTTCTGCCCACATTTCTGGTCTCTTTCGGCGAATTGCTTCACGCAAACGTCTCATAACGCCCAAATAATACTCTTTGTTTACTGTCTGGCCTTCTGGCAAAAATTCATGATGCACTACACCGTTGTAATCCATGAAAACCGTCAGCATTGCCTTCTTTTTTGACTGAAAACGACGTGGTTTTTTTGGTCTCGGCTCATTTGGTGAACGCCATTCACTTGCCTGATGTCTGGATTGCGTGTCGTACTCATAAACCCACGTCTCGTCTCCAGTAATGATCCTTTTGATGAATGTGGGATCGGATTCAGCCTCGCAAATCATGTCTTTTGCGACGTCAACACGGTCTCTTTTTTGCATGAAATTGAGGTCTTTTGGCGCACCAACTTTGCTGCTACACGACGGAAACCCAAATCATTAACCACAATGTCTTGGGCGGATCCATAGGCAATGTTCAAGTCCTCCGCTATTTCTCTGATGGTTAATTTGCGGTTATTGACCAACATTTCTTTTACTTTATCAATTTTTTCACCGACTTTCGATGTCGATGGTCTGCCACTGCGTTCATCATCTTCGATTGACTCACGACCACTTCTGAACCGCTCGTGCCACTGGTAAACGACCGTTTTTTTTAGAGAATCGTTGCCGAAACACTTTTCCAACATTTCCAACGTCCGTGCGCCACTAAATCCGTTTTTTACGCAAAATTTAATACAAGTTCGTTGTTGCAAATTTAAATCCATTTCTGAAATTTAAAAAATCGCCAACACACACAGAGATAGATGTACTCTTGGCTACGTAACTTTTGCAAATGTCAAGTTATGACACTAAGATTTAAAGGGAATATCAACAACAGATGTACCAATTTAACAAAAAAGACAGAACTCAAATCGGAACGATGGGAGCGCCACACGGTGGTTATTCCGGGAACTTTTTGATCAAGGTAGTATGTACTACAACAGCTGATTAGGAAGAAAGAAGTTGTTGATGCTAGAATAAGTAAGATATTTCAATCACCTCAAATCAACATCAATTGTTTTTCAACAAACAAAAGAAAACTTAAAATTATTGCAAAATGGCCATGTTCTCATCCATGGCTGAACAACTTGCTTCGCCCTAGTCCCCAAAAAACATCTCCACTGAAAATACTCAGTGGAAGTGAATGTATAAAGATCCTTGAAGCCATTTCCTCATAATGATTATTTCTTAACATTTATCATGAGCAACATCTGGACGTACCTCGTCCATGCCGTATCGAAGATATCAAATGACAAAGAGGGTAGACGAATGGTCGAGGGCAAACCAGATTGCATTCACTCATCTGCGCGACGAGAGCTCGCTCCTGCCTTGACGAGGGGCAAATGACGCCTTTCATCCTAACATACAATCACTTATAAATGACTAAATAATTTGTGAGCTGCCTCAACCATTTTATCTGAGTGGAAAAAACATTTATTATTTCATTAGTGCAATGCATTAAGTTTGAATTTTTAGCACCTCTTAATGCAATTGCAGTGCCTGTCACCCAGAGAACATGTTAGCATCACACTCGATGCATCCAAAACCTACTGCTCCACTTTGGTATTGCCACCTGACGTGGGCTGCGGGCTGGGTGGAGCCTGGTCCTCGCTGCCGGCAACAGCAGCAACTTTGACACTTGACGACAATGGCCCTCCATCCGAGCGAGGCACATATCCGCCCTCCCCCCAGTCTCTCCTCGTCCTTGCAAAGTCCGCCTCTTGAAGCGAAGGCCCCTCGCCTCCCTCCCTCTCCTCCATCATCTCGCCAAGTTTCATGACGGCCGCACTTATCTCCTCCCACTGGCTGCTTCTGTCTTCGCCATCTACCGGCCGCAACGCCAAGTCCCTCACCTGCTGCTTCAGCGTCTCGAAATCCTGATGTGAAATAAAGGAAGCGGCCGAGCCATAAGAGACTTCATCATTACTGTCTAATTCCAGCGAGAGAGCATTCTTGCATCAAAACACTACTGAGCCCTTGGACATTAATTCTTGGGCTGAAAAAGTGATGAGGGCACGGATAAAACATTATGCATCTTTTTTAAGCACATACTGCTACTTCCAGATAGGGCACAGCAAAAATATAGTGGTAGTCATATTAATGTTTGATTAAATGATACACATTCATTAATGTCATTTACTCATAAGAATGAAAAAAGGCACTTGATAAAAGGAAACAATTCGGCTTAATTCATTGTAAATTTAGAGCTTTTCAGAGACATTAATGTATTTTCCCATCGATAACGCACGCGTTGTCTCTACCAAAATGTTCAGATGATCAAAATATAATGATGATGCGCATTATGCAATGAAAATTGAAAAAATCCAAACATAGATGTATTTAAACACACCCGATAGAGACGTATTTTTACACACACTACATATAATTTTTACGGGTATATATACACTTGCGTGGCATCTATACACGTTCAAGATAACTATGAAGCCCTGGGCACGCGGTATCTATACAAATTCATGATAACTACAAAGTTCTGGGTGCTGGTTATACATAAGGTGCGCGTTATCGATGGGAAAATACAGTAATTTATTAATGAGAGACTGGAGATATTTTCTTAACTTCAAATAACGGAGATGAGCTATTGGCTAGTACTACCCTGTCCAGTAAATAATGCAAACCAGGGCCATAAAACTATATTTTGCAAAATTTACTCTGCATTGATTTTGTCCCCTTCAAAGTACTCTCCATTTGTTGCTATTTACTTATTCTGTCTTCCATTCCATTGTTTAAAGCACCCTTGGATGTCCTTGGCAGTTAGGCTTTTTAGTTTTCTCGTCATTTCTTGCTAAATTGTGTCCACATCTTCCCAGTGATGTCCCCTCATCACATTTTTGGGAATAGGGAAAAGTTGCAGGAGGGCGAGATCTGGGGAATAAGGATGATGATCAAGGATCAAGGTGATTGAGTTTTTTGCCAGAAACTGGGGAGCAATCAATGCCGAATGTGCATTGGTGCATTGTCGTCATGGTGAAGGATCCATCCATCATATTCGGTTAAATAGTGCGCACTGCTGATTTTCCTGAATTCAGTTCATCCGCTATCATTCGGACAGTTTATTGAATGATCGGTAATGACAAGGGACCACACATAAATCAATGTTGTTGTCAACACAAGTAGTTGAAGGTCGTCCCGGCCTTGCGTCATTCGTGGCGTCTTTGTTGGTCATCATTGAAATGCTCAATCCACTTGAAAATTGATGTTTTCCTCAGAGCACTATCACCGCACACAGCTGTCAACATTTCCGAAATTTCTTGATAACTTTAACCAAACTTCACCAAAAAACTTGGTGTTGATTCATTGCTCCGTGAATTTGTCAATTTCCATTTCTGATGAACATTATGAAACAAGGACACCAGAAACTAAACATAACTGGCACCATTCGCACAGCACAGCTCGACGAACCGCCAAGCGCAGACGGCTGGCTGGCTCCTCATTGGGTCTGAGGCAACTAGCACCTGGCTAGTGGACGTGTAGGGGCTATAGTCCACGTCATGGCCACCAGATTGCACCAGTTCGCTTATTTTTTGGGGCAGACTGCTTATTGAAACTGAATAATAAAACAAATTTTATGAGAGAAAACTCAACATTCTTCAATCTTATCACAGAAAGAAAAGTCAGGAGAATGAATTTATCTTTGAAAATGGTTTTTCTACAAATTATAGCATGTTTTTTAACTTTCCATGACTTTTGATTTGATATTCTATGACAAACTGCGATACTCTATAAGGTTGCATGGTGTCCCTGATGACCAACTGGGAAAAACCAAACTTTGAGACAGAGTGTATTTTTGCACTGCCATGATCACTGAGGAAAGAGGATAAGTTGAGCAGACCAATATTGTAATGTTGTTGTGAGGCCCTTAGAACCATGTTAGGAGGGCCTCAGAAGCGTAGCAGTCCCTTTTAATCCATCATTTGCATAAACTTGAACCATAACGCTGCAGCAATGCCATCTCTTAGTGCATAAGATGCATTCCACTAACAAATAAGTTTTTAGTATAACCAATACAAATGAAAATTGCCTCATTTAAAGAGCTTTCTAAGTTACAATGGAACCTTGCACAATGGGCATAACTCATTCCAGAATCTTTCTCATAAAGCGAAATATTTTGTCCCACATAAATTAATGCAAATCATGATAATTCCCAATGCCAAAAAAAATTAATATTATAAATTGCAGGGAGACATAGAAATATTTAGGCATCTACAAAAACAATAGCCTCTAGACAGCTTCATAGTAAAAATAGGAATTAGGTAGTTATCAGAAATAATAAACTATTTTGAGTTTTTTCTTGTTTTCACAAATAGAGTCTGTATTTCTCCTAGTTTCATTCCATGTTAGAAGATGAACACGATCCTAAACAATGTATGTATAGTTTTCTTAGAATGAAACTTATTTTTTGGCATGGATTCCCATATCATACTTTATATTAATTCATACACAAAAAGCTCTTTTGCTTTGCAAGAAAGACCGCGGAGCAAATGTTGCTCATTGTACAAGGTTCCACTGTAGATAATTCCACATGCATTGCAAAAAACCGATTCAAGTAATCACCTCTTTTGGAGGTGGATTGCCTTTAGAAAACCATCGTTTTGACAGCTCCTTCATACCTAGACTGTGACGTAGAGGTGCGTCCATGTTTCGTCCACAGTTATGCATCAATGCAGGAACTCATCACAATCATGACAGAAAAACACTAAAACCAGCCTCCAAACTGACCAAACAATATTGCTTATTCTACACTGAGAGCCATATTCCCAAGATTTTATTATTTTCCTGAGGCCTCAACTATCGTAGCTACTGGAAAAGTAGAGGGATGTGTTTATTTGTCAGCTCTCGTATAGAAATAGTCGGGAGAAGTTAGCGCAGAGCTTCTCATTTTCATAGAAATTCATTTAACAGAAGGATATGGCCAATTGAAATGTCCAGCTGACTTTCACACGCATTTCAGTGTTGGAATGAGAAATTAATGTAGTTCACCTTGTCCTAGCACTAAAACATATCCTAGCTGCAATGCCATCCAACCAGGATATTACACCTTTCTCTCTCTCCATTGGTACTTTGGTGCAAATGCAACATTATGAATGGCATTATAAATATATTGCAGCTTATACTAAACTGCACAAAAGTGAGCACATATATATTTACACCCCCAATCACTAGGATTGAGCAAATTAGAATCTCAATTTGTGGCATGAAAAATGTCCATTGGAAGGCTCTGGCCCGGATCAGCAGACGCAAGTGACATGACTAATCCTAAAGTAGAGGTTACCTGCTCTTCCTCCCCGTCATCGTCAGCATCCACTTCATCAGCATCACTCATCGCGGAGCTTGATGGCGTGGCCGAGAGCGCCCCCATGCTGCGCAACTCGCACTGTTCCAAGTCAAAGTCCATCACACTGTTCATCATGCCCTCCCCAGCCACCACCTCCTTCACACCATCGGCATCACGGCGCAGCACCCCAGCCTGTGGCGGCACTTGGTGGCCACGGGGGACATCCAGCTCCGCCCCCACCCCTGGCTCCCTCTTACCCGAGGGGGAGCACTGCCTCCTGTGGTGGATCTCCTCCGAGATGCACTCGAGGGAGTGCAGCGACAGAGCGTACGCCCGCTTGGCCGACGACACAGAGCTCTGGAGGCTCTCCACCCTCGCCTTCTGCTCCATCAGCATTTGCTGGCACGCCTCCTTCTCCTCGAAGTATGGCCTCGACTTGATTATATTTCGCCTCAACCTCCCCTCCAGCTGCTGGATCTGGAGGGGAGTGCAAATTGGGGGAGACATTCCCGGTGAAAAGACACTTCCAAAAAAGAGAACAATGGTTCTCCTCATTACCTTGCTCTTGCGTGGATTGCGCATATGCCTATCCCGATTGAGTTAATGGTAGCTCTAGCCTCACCTTTCGGAACCATCTTTTGGATCACAATTGTAAAGCCACCAGCACCCAAACTCAAATTGCTACCAATGTTATATTTCAAAACATAGTGATAAAGAAGGGTAAAACATTATAGGTGTAGTTTAATCTTGCTCACGTCCACCATGGACAGGTTAGTGACTAAGATTAGAGCTGGCCTTGTACTTACATGGAAGGAGAAAATCAAAGCCCAAATTTCTCATCCCTACCGCTAAAACAGTGGTCTGGTGGTCCTTGGCTGTAGGCAAGAAAATGTTTTTGTGAATTTATTTTGGGACGAACCCTAAATTCGTTTCATTTGGCTGAAAGGTTTGGGCAGACATCCTAATGGTTTACCAATAACTGCGCAAGGCGTCAGCACAAGGGTTTTACAATTTCTGACTTCTTTTCAGAAGCAAAAATGGCACGACCTGCAATAAGGATGCGCCTTTGAAATTTTGCTGCATCCACCTTATTCCCCTGATCTCTCTCTAAGTTACCTTTACTTGTTCCCAGACCTAAAAAAACAATCGCAGGGTCAGGGATTTGGCAACACAAATGATGCCATTCAAGACGTGGAACAATGGTTTTCGTCAAGGCGATCTGCTCAGTTCTGAATGACCTTCAAACGGTCAAGAAACGCTGGGAGAATTGTGAACCTCTGGATGGTGACTATGCTGAGAAGTCTTAGAATAATAAAGAAAAATTAGTTTTCTCTCTCGATTATTTTTTAGCAATAATTAAAAGTTGACTATAAAAATATATGAGAATGTGAATTACAAGAGAAAATATAAGAATATGTACATTACACCACATATCACATGAATGTTTTATATCAAATGAATTGTTCCAACTTACATGTATGAAAGTACTCCTAACTCTAGTCAGAGATGATGATAAATACAATTACAATAATAACCTTTGTCATAAGCATGATAATTCTCAAATTTTACGTGGGAAAATATCCTTGCCCAGCTTTTCTGAAAATGGCAGTAAATGGAAAATGTGTTCATTTTAGAAACAAATTTGCTCTTTATACAGTTGCTGGACCATCATCCAGTTTTTATCCATAAGTCTTCCTAAAACCAGAGCATTTTTGTTTAATCATTTTTGTGGTTTTTGTTGTTAAGCTTGAGAGATACCTATTTTTATGAGTGTCAATTGAAACTTGAGTAGATAATGCAACCGTCTGACAGTCACTCATACATACGAGGGGGTAATTTGAAAAGTCCTCAGAATGGAATAGATTTAAATGACTAAAATCAGTGAAACTTTTTTATTTTTCAATTTAGTCTCCCAGTATACTAGTGCACTTGGTTCAGCAATGCTCCAATGTCTTGATCCCATCTCAATAAGTACATTCCTTCAGGCCTGAATAATACCCATCTACTTTGACTGTTAGTTCCTTGTTTGAGGAGAATAGGGTAAAATTTTGAGCTTGGGGAAGAGGTGGAAATCTAATTGAGCCAAATAAGGCGGGTGTGGCAACAATTCACATCTTAGTTCATGTATTTTTGCCATGGCAATGACACTTGGGTGTGGTCGTGCATTGTCTTGATGAAAGAGGACTTTCTGCCTTGCCAAACCTGGCCTTTTTATGTGCATCTTGGGGATCGAGATGGTGCGGGGGCTAACGTACTGGCTTCCCACCCAGAGAGCCCAGGTGCAAATCCTGGTGGCGGTGTTGAATATTTTTCAGAGGTATCTCGATCCCTACTCGAGGTTCTTTGTGGAGGGCACTTTGAGTGAGTACGCCGTCCGTCAGATGGGACGTTAAACTGCGGACCCCTTGGCGCCTTTCGTAAAGAGTAGGCTAATGTCAACGCCGGGTTTCTCTCCACCCTTCATCCTTTCCTGTCCATCCCCCATGGCGCAAATGACCTCAGCTGTCAGTCGCCTCCCCTAAATACTACTACTTATGTGCATCTTTTGCTATTATTGGTCCAGAAGGTGAGCTTAGTATTACCCAGTAATTGTTTGACCAGTGGGAAATTAATCTATCAGCAGAATCCCTTCTGCATCCCAGAAACCTGAAGCCATCACCTTTCTGGTCGACCGTATTGCCTTTCCTTTCTTTGGTGGTGGTGAATCAACATGTTTCCACTGCTGTTGGGGTATAGTAGTGGACCCTGGTTTCATCCGTGGTCACAAACTGGCACAGAAAATCTTATTTGTTGCTCTTGAAACGGGTCAAGCATTGTTTGGAAATTTCCATTCTGCTGCGTTTGTCATCGTGCATCAAGAGTCACGGCATTCATCCTCGCAAAAAATGTCCTCATGCACAATTGTAAAATGTTGAAGTGTGATATGCCCGCTCAGATGACATCCCTTCAGCAATTCCTCGCAGTCGGCGATCCTCCACGATCACTTTATGCTCTTTTGCAATGATTTTTGGGGTAGTGGCACGTATTGGCCGACCACTCCCCAGATCATCTTCCAAGCTGTCCTGACCAAACTGCACTCCTTTGCCCACTCAGCAACACTTGAATATGAAGGAGCAGAGTCCCTCTGAATGCTCACAAAGTCTGCTTTAATTTCCTTGGCTTTCGTACCTTTCATTTATGAAGCATTTCATCACTGCTCGATTCTCAAATTGTTCCATCTTCATACATCACTAGACAGGAGTGACATCAGAGAGGCATTTGCACCACAGATCTCTTCCCAGAGCACTGATGCATTACATGTTTACTCACTAAGGATCACCTATAACTACGTAGGAAACTCATGGCGATAGTGATGACCTGTGGTGGTGATTCCAAGAAATTTTCTAACTTCCTTCGTACACCAAACTTAAGATTGACGTACGATGATGATGGAGTAATATCAATAGAGGTGCTTAAGTAGGACACTATAGTATTCAAGCTGTTTTAATCAGTGTTAAACCTTAAATGGAGCTGGATATATAATGCATTAGATGAATGAGCACATAACTCGAGGTTTCTGCCCCACCCAGAAGAATAAGCATCATCATAGTGCATGTGTGTCCAGCAGCCCTCTGCACATGTTTGCCCGCTATAGCTCCAGCAAGGCCCTGTTCCTATTGCTCGTGTGACTCTCACACGCAATTGAAGCCTACGTTCCTCTTTATGCTCTTCTTAATGACAGTTTGCCCAATAATCCTTCCATCTCCAGCTCCCTCATGTCCTTTTCCCATTCAATATTTGCTTCCGATAAAAACTTAAGCTCTTTCTCTCAGCCTAACACGTTGTTTTTCTTTCGGCAGAAATCTGTCCTGGCTCTCAAGTCCACTTGCAATCCCAATCCATGTACGAAGGGTGTTCAGAAAGTAACCTCCAAATGCAAGTAGCGAGCAAAGTAATGGGTGGAGCTGAATGTTTGCTGTATTGACACGCACACACACACGCACTAAGGCAGTGCGCCTCGATCTGCAGTGTTCGGTGGAAGGCCGTGCCCCTTGTCATTTGTTCACAGCAGCGAGTCAAAATGAACAATACAATTGGAAATCCAGCCAAATCTAAAATCTGTATAGTGATAACGTTTGCACTGGCAATAAACTTCGAAGCCGCTTACATTCATTGGGAAATTTGTGCTCTGTACGGATCAAATGTGACGAGTGACAAGAGTCGAGTATGTCAGTGTTCTCGCTTGTTTGAGAGTGAATCGACAAATATCAATGATGATGACGGAATTGGCTGCACGCCTGTGGAAAACAAGGAACTTCACCAGAAATTTGACGAAAAGTTCATAAAAACCTGTGTTCTACGATATCTGAATTCTTTAGAAAATTGTCCACAGATTTCTATGGCTCGTGTTGCATAGAAACACAACTGAAAAGTTAGGTTGCTCCATGTTTTGAGCACACGTCTCGACGAGAAACTTCAAGATACTGTCACCGGTTGACTGTGATCTCAGGCGGCAGAATTTTATGCTGAAGGAAGTTGAAAACTGGTTCAGATATATGACGAATTTTTAAATCTGTCTGGCGACTATATATACAAACAGAATAGATATGTTGTATTTAGATGAAAATGATTAATTTTTTGTATCTACACCAGTGTATTTTTTATAGCATAATAGGTTACGTAAATAACATGTAACATATTACGTAAAACCTCTTCATCAGTCATGAGAAAGTCTTTTTACATTTCTCTTTCTAACATATGTCAGGATGCTTCAGACAACATCACATGAACCAGCAAACTCCCAGAGATGAGAAAAAGTTATTTCACATTTTGCATAACAACTATTTATATGGATAAGACAATGGTTACAAACTGAGGAGAAGGGATTGCTGTAATAAATCATAAGGAGGCAGGAAAGATGGGTGCGAGGATAGGCATATTGATGGGCAGCTGGATGTTGAAGACTGTGATAGAGGAGGGAAAATCGGTCAAACGAGGAATGGGCAGAAATAGGATAGGGATGTCGGATGGGATGAAGGAAGTGCATGGAGATGAAGAGGGGGCTTACAGTAAAGTAGGATATTGGGTTGAGTTTCGTTTGGAGAGACAAGGGAATTGCCTTGGTATCTTGTGTCCATTAAAACCCTAACTTAACTGATAGATTACTAATAATAATTATTTACGCTACGTGGAAAAATTATTCTAAACCCTTGAAAAAGATCAACGACAAGACTGCTTTGGGTCCCAAGATCATGGGTTTGCATACGCATGCTGGGGAAATTAATTATAATCATTACTATTACTGTTCTGCCAGAATTATGATGGCAATTTCCTTGCTGCATTAGAGATTTTCCAGTTGCAAACCACCCTACAAGTAAAAGATGTGGACCTAAACAACTCCAAAATAAACACTAGAGAGTTAATAGGAATGCCACCTCATCCTTACCTTCCTTTCGGCAGCATGGAAGAGTTTTGCTCGCTGCTGATGCTCCCGACCGCTCTCTGCCTTCTGTGCCTCCGCTTCCATCACCTTAAGGAAGCCCACAGGGCAAAATAAGATTTTTAAGAACATAAAAAAAGTTCTGCTTACTTATGTAAGCAACACATTGCAGTGCAGCAAAGCAGATAGAGCAAAGACTTTAAAAATTAAAATCAATAAAATGTGTAATTAAATATGTTATTTTATTCTAATGTTGTCAAACATTATTATTTCAGTAGTTCATATTACGTATACATAAAACCAAATCTATGAATGTTTAGCTTAAATTATAACGGTTAGATAATGAGTGTGCCACCAGAGTCGATTTCACTATCAGCTAGGCTAGGTATTACAAGCTCGAAAGGAAGGAGCATCCCGTGCAATGGAGTGTCACCGTGGCATCCGAACCAAAGAAGGTGAAGAGTGTTCCTCCAGCTGGGAAGTTCATGGAGACTGACCTTTTGGAATTTGCAAGGATACTCTCAATTGACTACTTGGGAAAGGGTCAAACTATAGCAGGAGCATAATGTGTATGGTAACCAGACAGTTTGAAATGGAACCGCTAGGCTAATGTCTATGCTGGCTCATGCTCTGCGCCCTTTCTCATTGAGCCAACACACCAGCCCACTCCTCTCGGCACTCGAGGCCTCCAAATTGATAAAGTTGGGATTCCGCCCCTCCCTCCCATTATTCTTCAGTTTAGCCTTGCTGGGAAGGGGATGGAGGAAGGAACGGCCTAGTTTGCAGAGGCGAAACTATTCAAAGGGATCTACAACCTGGAGCAATGTTGGATGAAATGTACAAGCCTCGATGGAGACCATACTGAAAAATTACAATGGATTATATAAAAAAATAAAGGTTTTATTTATTGTACAGACTTACCAAACCACCTAGTACACTAAAACTTGCTCAAAAGTACTAGATTACACTGCACGTGGTGCATTCATTCTTCATTAATTCTCAATGACTACTGGCAAAAGTTCATACGGAATGGTTATCCAATATTTTAAATTGCCGTCATGAAATATCTTGCCATGGCACTTAAGATTTGCAGTCTTTGTTACGGTTAAGGACATTCAATTTTTTCCAAACAGTTCTGAGAAATTGGCTACTAAAACACATTGCTGTAAATCTCCAGTGAATGTGGGTTATTATATTCTGCAAGAAAGCCATATTAGAAAATTCATTACATTCATGGAAATAATTGAGGCTTTCATTCCATGATTTGAAAACTATATACATGCCTAGGCAAATTAAATTATTTTAAAATAATAATGGCATAGCTTCCATATACTTGGTAAAAATGACTCTACCTACCCATATCCAGGAAAATCTTTTCATTTTGCCAACTAATTTCAATAAAAGATTGTCATCACTACAATAGAGCAGGGGCAGCTGATGATGACAATGTTTATTGGAACTGGGAGCAAAAATGAGAATATTTCACTGGAAATGGATAGGTGGAGTTACTATGCTGACTCAATATCATTCAGGGTGATATCATCAGCCTCAATCTCTTTGTGGAGCCCTTCAAATCCCTCAGAGGGCCTTGGAGGGTTCCACTCTCCGCTGCGGACTCTACCCTCTGCCAGCGACAGATTTGCAGAGATGCCATAACACCATCTTGAGCTTTGGTCCATGACTTCCTCTTTGTCCACATAAAAGTATTTTCAGGCTTTCCACCACTTTCTCATAACTCTTATCCTGTCCTCCAATTGCATCTATGGCCCATCCTTCAATTATATCTAATTCTCTCGCCATTTTCATTTATTGGTCCTTATATTTTCCTTCATATCTGTCACCATGAGTCTCATAAGGGTATTCAAATAAGTGCCAGACATGGGTGGCACCTTCCCGCAATACTCTCTTATGAGCTTTTTTATCCAACACCTCCAGTGTGTCTATCCCATCCATGCACAGCGCTTCCCACAGAGAGGGTTCGAATTATGGAGCAGCAGATATTTTTCAGTGGTAACCTGATTCCTACTTTAGGCACTTTGTAGAGAGCACTTTGTGTGGATACACCATCCATCGGATGGGACGTTAAACTGCTGACCCCTTGGTGCCTTTCTTTAAGAGTAGGATAATGATGCTGATGCCGGGTTTCTCTCCACCCGTCCTCCTTTCCCATCCATCCATCCCTGATGGCACTAATGACCACAGCTGCCACATGCTCACCTCCCCTCATAACTACTACCACTGCACCCACAGCAATCGGTCTCACCAGGATCTTTGTGTCTCTTTTAGCTTTCGTATTTCATGTGATTTAACTGGTTCCTGAGCAACTGCTTATTTGAAAAATATGTTCATTACCTGACTATTTTTTGCCTTTTATTTCTCTGCTTGTGTAATTGCCATTGTATATTATTGCCCCAAGATGAATCAACCACGGAAAACCCATGTCTGCCCCAAAGGACACCTCAGGACTGCCTAGTCATGAGGTCACCTATCTAGCATTCCCATTCATTTGGTTATTTCAATTACATTGAGTCTTCAAATTTCATCAGCTTCTTTTTCCATTATTTCATAAGTTTGTTCAAGTATGCTCACTGATCAAGTGAAAACACAAACAGACAGGTTTGACTGGATTGTCCAAAGGTCGTTACTTCCAGGTCAATCAAATTAACCCTCTTCGCGTGGCGGGCCAGTATACATATCGGCTTCTCAAGCAAAAAGTGGGTGTGGGCCAATATATATCAGCTCAAATGTTAAGCTATTGTTTAAATCGCTTTAATTTATTGACTTTTTATTTAATCTTGTTCATCGCGTCTTTCATCTTTAACATAACATCTCTGCTTTGTATAATATGTTTTCATTATTAATTTTCATTTTAAATACTTCTTGTAAGATATGAATCTCACTGTAATTTTTACCTTGAACTGCTTACATGTGAGGAAGTTTATTCTAATGGTATGCTCGTTTTTTTTCACAGAGTGGTCTTTTCACTAAGAAATCCTACTGAAAAACGAATCTGTTTAATTATGCACACTTTTGAATGCCTCATGATGAATGTGTTTTGATACAAACTGCTAAGACTTGGGGGATACAAAGCATTACTATGCAAACATACTATCCTGGCCTTTACGTCCTAAGTAATCCTTTGGGCTCTTTGTAATGTGATGACATTCTAAGTGTTTCTCTTTCTGATAGGGCTTTTCTCTTTTACTGCCTTGATATGGAAAGTCTACAGTAGATAGTACACGAAGAACACAGTTCTCTTTTAGCTTTGAGTTTCAGCATTGTTTTTCCCTTAAGAGCATGCAGTTGAATCAAGTGTGATGTCAAGAAAACACATCAGTTTTCATATTTTCTTTCATCAAATACAAAGAAAATAGTCCACCGACAATGATGGCAAGGCATCAATAGACTCCAATTGCATCGTTGAGTCTCTTGAATGCTTTGAGAAGCTGGAGCCAGAGTGTCACTTATCTCCGTGTGTAAGTACATCACATGGCGGACTGGAGCATATTCCACGTAAAAAAAGAAAAGAATTGCGTAGTTTGCAATAGAATATAATATCCAGGAGAGAAAAAGGTCCAAAAAATGTGCATATACCATAAAAAAGATGTCCATAGGATTTGTTTGCATAGCTATAGATGCTAGATGAACGATCAGACAGAACCTGTAAGAACCATGCAACTCAAAATTAATTCTTCATTTTTTTATTTTTCCACATTTCTTATTGGTTAATTTTTCAATGCAAAAATAGTATTCTCCTACGAAAATATTACAAAAATATACTGCTATTGTTTCTTCAAATCAAATTTTCATTGCTAAAAAATTGTTCCAGTTTAGTAGACTAAAGCAATTACAATTCTTTTGTGAGACAATGTGAAATCCATTCCTTAATGTCATCTAATTCAGTTAATATATAATGAAAAAACCGCACATGGATATCTTCATTAATTAGTTCAAAATAATTCCTCCCTCGGCTGATACATTTGATTGAATTACCCTCTGCACTTTTCGCTGTTATGGCTGACAGGACGCAGCACTAAAGAGGGTTAATAAAACCCTTGGCAGGGCCAATGAAATAAAATGCCAATTCTCAAGGGAATTCAAAGTCATCAATCCAAACACATTCCACTTCCACTGTTGCCTTAGCATTATTGTCCATGGATGGCCTTTTTTATTACCTCTTCGCTTTCGGTGGAATACGGAATGCTCCCCCCCCCCCTCAACCAGTGCCAATAGTCCACGCCTGGTAACACTTTCTAAAGGTCGGCTCATAATCGATGAAAGTAAATATTGCGGAAAAAAATACCACATTAACTAAACTCCAGCATAATGTTCAAGAGTGTGACCAGTAGCGCTCAGGTGGACCGGCAGCGCTCTCCAAGGGCGTGCGTCTTCTGCTGTCATTGTATTCCATTCTCTCGCTTCGTCCTCCTGAGAAGATTTCATACATGCCGACCCTGGTGGCGGCGGGGCAACGTCCTCGTCTGCCATTCCAAGGGTCGCGGGTTCGATTCCCGCCTGGGTGAGTTTTCCTCCACCTAGGGCTTGGGTGTTTGTGAATGTGACCATTGTTATCGTTGTTAATAGTTCGATGTAAAGGCCAAAATGTGCTGTTTTCGGACTTATACTGAATAAATAAATAAATAAAATACACTCCATTGAATAGGGCATAATCCACCGTTTCAGTCTTCACTGGACGGAAGTATTTTGGTTCCTTATTTAAAGATTTTTTTACTTCTCCAAAGAATTATAATTTAAAGCGCGATGTGTTCAACCAACTCGCAGCATGAATTTCATTTACATGGAACACTGGCACTTTCTACGCTTAGGTCAGGGAGGAAGGGGAGGCAATGTTTGGAGGGTGGTGTGAGGAAGGGCGGTATGTTTAAGGTGGTGCTCCGAGTTGTTTGGCTAGTGCATGAGGCAGTTGTGCCGTGGCATAGGGGTGCGGCGGAGGGGCAAGGGGAGGATGGGGGCATTCAAGGGTTGGTTTTTGTTTCTTCCCCTCAAGGTTAATTTCTCGGAAAGAGGTGGGGAGGGCTACATGAACAATTGCTCATTACAAAGGGTCGTGTTGGGGTTTGTGAAGTGGCTTCTTGTCTTGATTTGCTCGAGAGCGTCCATTTCAATCCTTTAGGGAGGATATGCAGTATTTTGGGGAAATATTGCTGTTGTGGTTGAAATCTATGAGGTGCTTTGCAAAGATGGAGTTGCAGTTCAGACTTCTGTGACACCTTGCGTGTTCCTTTGCTCGTGTCTTGGAATTTCTCCCAGTCTGACACAAGTCAAAGAATATTCTGTCACAAAAATCAGTATCAGGGCAAACCAATGTCTCTGTGCAGCTCTCTATTGACAAAGGATAAGGAATGTACCGCAAACATTTCACTAATTATTTTGATTCTTTCTTGTTTTCTACAATCCACATTCCTGGTTGAATCGCTCAACAATCGAAGAAGATCATTCTTGATCCTAAATAAAGTATATATACTGGAGAGAAATAATAATGGGCAAATGTGATTTACACTACACTATTTTTATTCACACAACCCAGGTTCCAACACTTCGTGTCACCTTCAGGACCTGAAGACCAAAAACAACACAAATTGTTGAAACCAAAATTGTGCGAATAAAAATAGTCTAGTGGAAATCACAATTGTCCATTATTGTTTATCTCTAACATGGAGAGTGTCCACTAAGTTAAACCTGAAACTGTACGGTTCCTTTAAAAATAAATACAATTTTCTTGAATAAACCTTGTACATAACTATTTTTGTTTGGAATGCATTAACGTATTTATATCAATTTATACAGGAAACTTTGTTTTGCTCAACAAGTGTTTCACTATATGAACACAAGTCTGGAACAAATTATGCTTGTTCAGCAAGATTCCACAGCAATGCTCCTTCTCACAGGAGATTGGCAAAGTAAAAACCTATTTTCTTTTTTGTTACCATGCAGGGTATGCCAACCTGAAACTCCTCAGAGACATTGCTCCTTTCTCAACTGGGCATTAAGAACTTCCATTACAATTGATACGTCATTTTTGTGTATATTTGCACACAGTTGTTCTAAATCATCATAATACTCCTCTTTCTCTTCTGTAGATGCACAGGCAATTTGTTATGATCCTAAATCTGCAACTTTCTCCTCATAGGCCAGGAGGCAACCGTTCATTTTTACCAAGCTGCGTTGATTGTGGCACTTTTTAAAAAAATAAACGCCTCATCAGGGTTAAATACTTGCCCTGGTTGGATTTCTCCTTTCATGAAATTCCTTAAACACTTATTAATTTATTTTGCATTAGTTTGAAAACAGCACTTCTTTCGGTCGGACTATGAACAAGGACAATTGATACAATTACATACACCCACTAACCCTAAACAACACTTCTTACTGTTTAGGAACAATTGAGAGTGGATTTGTATCAGACCAGCCATTAGATTGTCAACGGAGCATTCTTCTCTAAAACAGGAGTACACCTGTGAGGATATCACTTTTTGCGACAAAAATTGCACAACGTACAGCACAGTATGATTTGATGGAATGAAGTGTAGCTACTACGTTTTCACACCCGCTAACATAAATAACCAATTCTCCAACTAGCTTCATTTTGTTCAAAAGATTCTATAACATTGAACGTCCTAAAAATATAGCAACAAATTAAAATGTGCTATTTAATCACAAACGTTCAACTAAAACATCATTATGCCACAAAGAATTAGATTAGCTGAGTAGCACGAAATGCAATAATTATATTTTCTTGCTGTTTTCAGTCATTACCTGTGACAACTGATTTAAACCAACTAATGTATAGCCACAGTAGTGCACGCCATCATGAACACACCATATGTCAGTCAGTAGATATTTACGTAACGTATTGGGTTAATAACATATTTGACACTCTAGTACGAAGCATATACTGAACCTTAAGAGTTGCATGATTTAGAACTTCTTGCCAAGCATTGTCGAACTGCCACTCATGTTGCTTACTCAAGAAACGTTGTTCGGCTAGAGCTACAGTTTCTTTTGCTGCTTGGTGAACTTCTGCCAAAAAAACCGACATACACGTAAACCAAAATATTTAAAGAAGAAAACTCCTGAATATTCCAGAACATCAATGACTAACGAACCATTTGCTCTTTGGAATTGAACAGCTGCTTTCTGACATTCAAGTTGGGCTTGTTTGGCAACCTCCAACGCTTCATAATAGGGACGTGCCTTTTCAATGCAACTTCCAAGCTTTTTGGCAGATAATTTAAGACGATGAGTTGAATTATTTAGGAGGAAACGGAAATTCGTGTTGGCCTCCTATAAATAAAATTATCAGTGAAAACATGTACAATAACTTTATTAAAACAAAGCGAAATGCTGATAAGTGAAAACCTTACATCCAGTTCTGTTTCCAATCTGTTTATTTCATCTGTGGCATTATTAAGTTTTTCTAGTTCGATCTGCAAAATAAGAATACGCAAAAAACTAAATAATATCCTAAAATGTTAGCTTTAAGACTCAAAGAAATACTTTCTCAATCATATTCAATCATTGGGTTACTCTAGTACCTGAATCCGAGGATCCAAATCGTCGTTCTCCCCTTGATCTGACTCCATTCTCATAAATTCATACTCTCATAGTACTTACATGATTCGAAAATAACTTCATTCACTATCTCAGCTGTTCTGCAACTTTTTAATCAGACATAATTGATTTAATACATATCGATTTTCGATAACTTTCGATGGTATTTTGAATTCGATAGTGCAGGTGGGCACAATCTTTTGAGTGTTTTTATCGTTGTTTTAATATAAATTTTAGAATTACTTTTGTGTTATATGACTTTTAGTATTGGATATAATGTGTAAATATTGATGTTCTAAAAATTTAAATAATTTTTCTATTTGGCCATATCGATAGTTATGCATTCAAATGTCTACACATACTGCGGTTTTCAAAGAGCTAAATTTTGGGCAGTATTCTCATCAATTGCCTTTTAGATCTCCATTGATGATGGTTATGACTGAAATGAAGAATGTAAAGAATCTAGAGTATTACAATTTATAGTCCAGGAAAATTCCAAAATGGTGAGATCTGTCCGACCAAAGTTGTTGGACTCGCTGACATCTGCTTGGAAACTCCTTGATATCCGAGGTTCCTTCATCGAACCTCAGATATCAAGATTGTCATATAAAACAAGAGCTGACAGAGAATACTTCGCCAGGGCATATATGAGAAGAAAAATAATGGATTGATTGACTTAACCGTTAAATATCATATAGTTAGCCGAAAATCTTCTACTCAAGAAACTCATTACGCCGGAGGCAAAACGAAGTCTCACAGCTTATTACCAAAATATTAAGATGTTTGTGCGCAGTTGATTGGTGATTTTAACATCTCCAGTAAAGATCGTAGTGTTGTAACCAGCTCAAAATGTGGCGGTGGAGGCGTACTCATTGCAGTGCAAATTAAATATATGTTTAATTAATTGGATGATGATCTTAATCCTAAATCCCTTCTTGCTTCCATGATAACTATCCAATCAATAGGCACTGTTTACTTGTATTCAAACTCCTCAACCGTGCTTGTAATGCAGTTGAAAATTTTATTGAATCTGACTATTATTTAGAGGTTTTAGTAATGGGTGATTTTAATATTCCTCAAGTTTATTCCTGGGATTCATTGAACTCAGCTGAAGAGACACCGTGTTGAGCATCATCCTCCTGCTCATGTGCTCACTGTGCCGCGTACTACTTGGAAGTTGACAGTCTTGTAATGTCACGTGATTTCCATCATTCTGCCATTGATGTTTTACTTCGGCAACATTATCCAATGCAGGTAATTGATTAAGTCGTGCAAGTATAACTAAGAAATGAGCTTTTGCTCAAGAGATACTTGTCGAATGTAAGCCGGTTGTCGATTCAGATGCAAATTAGGCTTGTAATTAGTTTTGTGACATTATATTTCAGGGTATCCCATTATTTGCTTCAGTCAACACTTATGTAACTGGTATTTTTCCATAGGGGTTTATCTTTGAGCCTAAGAATTTGATTGGTCAGAATAAATTATTGAATTACTGGATTTCATTTGGTATGCTACAATTTTGCAAGTAAGGTCAGAATGGGCTAAATTCATGAGACAACCTACCAAACTACCACAAAGATCATTTATAGATTTACTTGTTAATCGATAACTCTCTGGATATCAGCTCTTACGATTTCTTTTAGACTAGGATTACATTGAATAAACACCGTTGTTCATGTGCCACGTAGCCAATAGGTTGTGCCTCCGGAATGGAACCACCTGACCCCAAACTGGCAAACGAATTTAATTATTTCCTCAAGGAATACCTTTATTTTCTCTAACTTCAGCATTATGTTACTTTCAGAATATTCCATATTACCGAAATAGAGGATAAATTGTGCCTCACATTTAAATTGAGCCACACACTCCTAAATGTGTGCAATGAATTAATGTGATGGCTGCCAGAAGCTGGTCCCCGAGTAATGGACTATTAACTGTTAGAACCTTAACTACTGTATGTATTACCAAGGAATATTGAGAGGTCTAATCGTTGATCCCAACCTAATAATCAATATGTGCAGTTGACAGCAATCTTCAACCCTTGCAAAAGCACTTGGGAAGGGTGCAATGACAATGAGTTAATGGAATCCAGGCATTTTTAACTCGCCGAGTATTCAAAATTGTGAATAGATGAATTGGGATGTTAATACTAGTATTCAATGATCCAAATGTTTTACTAGGATAAAATGTATCATAGATCATCATAATAATAATATGTTTGTCCTGCAGACAGTGTACAGATTACATGGCAGGTATATAGGGCACATTATTCCCTTATAGATGTACAAAATACAGTTAAAACATGAAACTAATATTCACTTAAGTTTTAACAAGACATTCATCAACACTATAATAACACTCATCAACCAGATATGCAAATGGATTGTACTTGAATAGTGGAATTCTTGTCTCATTTTTTAAAAATGTTTATGCAGATTGTTAAACAGTGGCATGCATATTGATAGTGGGCCTTGCTACCATGGACAGGTTTGATGTTCTGGTGTTGTGACGGGATAGCTATTATTCATTGTAAAGTCATTCTTGTTTTGCATAGCATAAGTCGCTGAATGATAGATATGTACAATAGGTACAGTTAATATTCCTAAATATATTGAAAGATGTCAGCAATATGCATAATAAGGTTGATTACATAGGAGTCTGTTTTTCTGAATCAAAAATACTTGATTTAATGAGGATGATGTTCTCCAGATTACGAGACCATTAGAAGTTTGAGTAAAACAAGCAATTATGTAACATTGGTGGGACATCTAAACTTACAGTTTTAAAACTGATCCAGTAATAAACTGAATTAATTTTCTTTCATATCGGAGATATCTGTTCATCCCACTGAAGATGTTGGTCGACGTGTGACCCTATAAATTTTAAATTTTCTACCCCTATGATATCACATATCTTACTTTAAAAATCAAAATTGTTAGTTATGTTCTGCCTTGGAGAAAACAGCATCATTTGTGTTTCACCATTGTTTAGGATCACGCCATTACTGTTGCGAAAGTCACACATTGCCACCTCTAACCCCAGTTCACCAAAATGCAATAAGTTATTCCAAGAGTTTCAGGAATTCATGATGCTCACATCATCAACGTGAATGGCAGTTTCATAGTTAACCATTAAATTTATGGGTATATTATTAATAAGTATTGAAATAAGTTTCGGGCCTAGCACAGACCCCTGAGGTGTCACCTGCAGTGGAGATGAGAGGAAAATATTTCCATTTTAATAGAAAACAACCTTCTGTTGTCGGTTAGCTAAGAATGTCTTTAGCCAACTCAGAGCAACTCCTCTCATGCCAAGCCCCCCCACAGTTTTTGGTAATATTTCATTATCTACCGTATCAAAAGCTTTGCTTAAGCCAAAATAGATTCCCATTATTTTGTTTTTTAAGTTTACGTCATGTGTAATATAACTAAATGTATGAAAGAGAGCTTGTTCTGTTGATTAATCTTCTTTGAAATCCAGGCTGAGGCCCAGACACAAGGTTATTGCTTTCACGATAATTAATAAGCCTCGGGAAATAGACATACTCGAACACTTTTCCCAACCGAGGGATAATTGATATTCAGCTGCAATTGCTCAAGGTGTTCTTGTCACCTTGATATTAATAAAGCTTGGGCACCTTGAGAGCATCTGGATACACCCCATAGGAGAGATTGTTTCACTAGGGAAAGTGAAGGGATCATCTTTTGAACTTCATGATCTCCCTTGAAGTGGGCTGTGTCGGGTAGTAATAAAAATGAAATATTGAATGCATCTGCTCTGTATTTTGGTAGGGTCAGTTATGGTACCACCATTATTGACACTAACATAAGATTGTGTCCGGATTAAGTTGGGGGTCAGGTTATCCTTAATGATTTTCCAGATGTATTACGCATAATAGATGCTTTCTGTATCCATTCATTGTTATACTCCTTTTGGATCGTATTGTTAGATGTCCAAGTTGTTTCTTAAGAAAAGAATATCGTTGATGTAGCGAGTTGACTCCCGAGGTTTTAACCCCTTGCGTTGAAATGACGAGTCTAGCTCGTCATGAACTTCCGATGCCAAATCGCGCAATGACGAGTGTAGCTTGTCATCAGATTTCCTTAATTATAGCACTTTATAGGGGAACCATTTTTATTGTTGGATCGGCAGATCACATTAAGAACTCAGTAACCTGATAGTTTAAAGGACAGCAATTCCTGGTTTAACAGCCAAAGTTCACTTAAACACAGAAAGTCAGGTTGATAGTCATCTGGAAGAATTTCCAATTAAGAAATTTTGTTTCCGACACATAATGCCCGAGTGTTTTGAGAAGTATCATACATTCTAAGATTATTAATTATATATATATATGTATATGATATTATGTATTTCAACCTGTTGTATAATTAAGTTTTCTTACTTTAAACATGGATATTTCCCAATTTTAAACTTTATGCATAGATTTTTCAACGGCATATATGTAATTTTCTTTTTTGCTAATATTTAATATTATTATTATACTTGTAGTAAATAAGTAAAATGTCTTGATAAAAAATAAAGCATTTAATTAGATACTTTACAATATGAAATGATATTTTTTTATTTCACTATTCTACGTTGATTACCAAGTACAAAATATCATTTCATTACCTACCATTCCATTTAAAAAGAACCACAGAAAAAATTAACAGAGGATAGGAGCACAATATAAATTGAAGTAGACGGGGTTAATGAGCATAAACATTGCCTTTAGGTTCTTTGACACATTAATAATTTCAGGTGTGATCCAATTTTTACTCTTTTAATAGAAACGTTTCACAGGTTCAAGAGGAAAAGCTACATGAAAGCAGAATAAAACACATTTAAGCTATTATTAAGGCAGTCTTTCCTATATACCTCTGTCCAATCCTGATTTCTAAGCATAACCTGAAAGTAGTTAACATTACTCATTCAAAAATCTATGGTATCTGATGCATTTTGGTGCTATGACCCTCTTGCCACAAAATAGTACTACAGCCAAGTGGTCAGACAAGCCGGGATCAAATACCATGCCGTGAGTTCGATGTTCATCAGAATGTATATAAACATTATCCAAAAGTGTTGGCAGTTACTCTGGTTGGTGTATTGACCAGTGGTTTCAGATTATATTAATACAAGGTTTGGAGTGCTGCTTTAGCTCATGTCCATCCACCAACAAATTGCAATTTAAATCACCAGTGTGAATGCCTGTTGGTCTATTAGAATGGTTAGTCACTGAAAACAGTAAGTTATCCAGCGTTCCTTCGAATCTAGAGAAACTTTCTTCTGAAGATGTGTTCACTGCATTGTCAGCAAATGAGCTCTGTGTGGCTGAGCATTCAAACGTTGGCTCTTCATTGAGATGCTGAGATACAGGTGACATATTGAAAAAACACAAGAGAACATTAATACTCACTCCACTATGAGGGTGATTCTTATGACAACATGTTCAAACTCGAGCATAACTTGGAATTGCTACATTTACGTTTCTCATCCAGTGGTCACTATACAAATCAAATCTGGTTTTTCACCAAATGCAACTTTTTCTAGTCCAACAAGCTTATTATTTAAACATTGAATATTTACCACAAACACTTTCAAATAAAAGTAATTTGATCCTCTATTTACCATTGCAATCTTGTATGAAAACATGCTATATCGCAGAAAGATCGCCATATGTATTTAACCAATTTCCAAGTGTAAAAGACATCCAGAAATCTCTGTATATTATGGTAGCTCTTCTCTAAAGGAAAATGTTTGTTTCCCTCATTCATTCCATAGAAGAAAATTTTTTTATGCTAGGTGGCATAAAGACCCAAAAGAAGATTTCATTGGTTAAGGTAGGAGCGTGAAAAATTAGGTAGATGACGAGGCTTAGGAAGTTGGGCAACATTAAAGGAGAAAGATGCATTAGATATGTTAGGTTTTTGTGAGGTGGGATTAAGAGAGATTGTTGATGAAGGGAATTGGTAATGCACCAGCAAGGAAGCACTTAGTAGTACATATTATGGGATTAGAATGCAGTGATAGTTATATGCATAAGGCATACATGGAAGAAAGGTTTAGGATTTGCAATTACCACAGGCAAAAGGCAGTCGAGTTCTGCAGAGGAAGGGGTTTGATAATAAGTAACACTTGGCCCAAACATTGCTACAGGCATTTTTACAAATAGAAGATGGCAAAATAAACAGGTAGATGAACACCAATTAGATTATATCATGGTTTGATGTAGATTTAGAAATGGGATCAACTCCCACAGCTTCCCAGGGGTGGATGCAGACTCCGGTCGTAATTTAGTTGTCATGAAATGCAATTTAAACTTTTATAAGTATTAAGAAGATCAGGAGATGGCTTAATTGGAAAATAGAAAGTTTAACAGGAGTAAAAAGGTAGAAGCTCCAAGAAAAACTTACTATAAATATCTAAAGAGGAGAGAAAGAGCAGAGTAAGGAGGAATGGCCGAGAATTAAGGAGTGAGTGATGGGAGAGACGCTTAAGAGTGCGGAAGAATGTAGGCATGGGAATGGTGCGTAAAATGGATAATGATAAATAAAATGGAGAGGGATGGGTGGGAAAGTAGAAAGGCCAAGGAAATGCGGGGCGAAGACGAGAGGAAACATATTTGGAGAAATTTCAGGTAAAAGGAAAAGTAGAAGTGCTTTATCAAAGGCGGTAGGAGCTGCAAGGGAAAAAGTGTAGCTACACAAAGAGAGAAGGCAAGGAAGTTAACAGAAGAGATTCTGGGATTGTGGAATCATTACATAGGAGAGCTTCATGGTAACAATATATGGGCGATCAATTAAGTTCTAGAAAGTTCCCACAACACCTGGAAATAAATAAATGGTGATTAGAGGCCATTCAAAACCTACCTTCAAAAGAGGTGGACTATCTTGATTGATTGAGGAGACAACCTTTGCCCGAGTGAAAGATACATTTATAAGAATAACAGTCAATAACGCTCAAATTTGAAAAAGCTGTGTTCAAGAGAAAATTCAGTTTTTATTCAATAAATAATAAAAGTCTCCAATACTTCTTCCCATCTTAAACAAACCTCAGCACATTTCTCTTGCATATTAACAAATATCATTGTGTTTTTCCTTCAACCAGCAAATTCTTCTTATAGCAGTCAATACTGCACAATGGAACGCCGGTTTTGGAGCAGCTGTAGTTCTTTAAATTACGGCATCCCTCCACGCCACAAGTAACAGGTTTGGGCGGATCTCTGGAAAGCATTGACAGAAAAAGATATTAATGTCCAGTTGGGTGAAATCATAAAAGTATGGATGTAGAAGAAGTGCAAAACAAATTTCAGGAGGGAGGAGCAGTAAGGGTTTGCTGACACAAAGCAGAAGGAAACAAACTACAAGAAAAAACAGTTGAAATCTCAAAACTAATGCATGTATGAAGACAATTGGTAAAAATCAAGAAACACTCACTTAATATTTGCTCAATTAAAATGTAAAACACTTCATTAGGTAGAAGAGGATTCAATAAGTTTGATAAATTCATTAAAATAATTTGTAAAAATCTGAAATATAGCTTTAAATTTAACCAAAAAATATTTCCCATAATTCACAGGCATTATGATAACATCAGTGATCAGAGATGAGTTATTGGTGAAAGACTCTTACCAGGCAATGAAAGTTAGGCACACCTCAATTATTTGCTGAATTGATTGCATGCATGCCTGCGTGATTTAACTGAGCCAAAAATGATTGGGCCTCATATAAACAAAATCATTTTTGAACAAATTCTGAAGATTTTGACGATAGTGTGTAAAAACGAAGCGTCACAAAGAGACCAATTCCACGAGTCAAATATTTATTATGACCTGTGTTTTGCTTTTATAGCGTCATTCGGTGGTGGTACATTAATGAGCGAAATTTAGGTCATGATGATCATGTCATCATTTTTGAAAATAAAGTTTACTTCTCACAATAACATCTAAGGAATGATTAGGGTAACGAACTTTTTTGCCTTTGTGGTTCAAAAGCCTCTTTTAATAAAAACTAAAGTGAAAACAATCAGTTTTAGCAGTACAATAATTAAAGAATTCACCATACGCCAGGCAAATCAAAGTTTTAACCCTGTTAAAAGTTGCTTAAATCTAATCTAATTGCATGGGAGGGGAGGTGAAGGAGGGAGAGGGGTGTGATTTTGCCACACTATTGCCAATTGACTCTAGAAATTTCATTGGGATCATTCGATCGAACAGATCAGTGGATGGCAGGTCACTGGATGAGTGTTCTTGAACACCATTTCCTATCAGAAACATTTTAGAACTCACATGTTTCCCCTAAGATATGATCATGCATGCAGTTTACACTAAGACCGAGCATACATGGTCAGTTTACAGTAAGACTCCCTTTGAGATCTAAACTAATTGAACTCTTCTTGAACTGTTATGAGAACGGCACATATGGTACGTATTAATTGAAACATTAAACACACAACACATAGTATCTTCCAGGGCCATAGCTCTGATCTGATAGAATACATAGTTTAAAGTAACATCACATGAGCCATCACTAAACCAGTGCATAGGAAGCATCTATGAGAGCAGGGTAGGAAGAATATCTCATTTTCCGTTGAAAGGGAATCCCCACCCATCAATGAAAAGGAAGAAAAAAACATACTATCAGCAAGTTTTCCATGGGCTAGCATCGATTGTTTCCAATTTTACACAACACCCCTTTTACAGAATGACATCGCCAAGTTTTGTCAAAGAGACTTGAATGCATTAAGCAGTAACAAATAATTTCAAATGAGAAAATCTTTAATTACCATTTTCTGATTATTCCATTCTGACTCTCCTGACTTCCATACTTAAACGCTACAAATGCAATGCACAACATATAGCCTGGAGAAGACGGACTGCTCTCTCAGAGGACGTCATTCTCCCTTATAACTAGAATCACGCACGTGGTTCGAGGCGGCGGAGAACACACCAGCCACGCACACACACACACTTACTCTGCCTGCAGAGCCTTGAGAGGGAAATCCATTCCCTGTGGCACGGAGACCGAGTATCCCATCAGGGTTATTTGATATCGCAGTCTTGGAATATGCTTGCGAATGCCAAAGGCTTTGGGCCTTCCAACTTTCGATGTTTTGGAATCTTGTTTGCGAAGCAGCCTGTCCATTGTCTTTTTCTGAAAATACAAAAAAAAACTTACATGAGAAATTACTTAATTGGTATGTTATTTTGATGGGTGGTGGTGATGTTTCCTCTCGAGCAAATTTCCTGTAAATAGTGCGGCGGGTCATCTCTCAAGCTTTTATGATCACAAACCCCTAACTACAGGGTCGCACCCAAAAGTGGTAGGACCGATTTTCTCTGGCGCGAACGGAGCGGTGGAGGGGGGTCTGCCTGGCAGGGTACGGTGGAGGGGGCTCTTAGCAACAGACCGACACCAACCTCAGCCGCCTGCGGGCTGTCGTTGAGTGAGGACACCGTTTTTAGTGAAGCAAGTTTTTTGTACGCGTCGAAAAACAAAATGAATCTGAATTTAGAGCAACGTTATTCCGTGAAGTTTTGTGCGAAACTCGGGAAGACGGCAACTGAGACCCTCGATATGATCAAGCAGGCTTATGGGGACACTGCCTTAAGCCGTTCCACGGTATTTGAGTGGTACAAGTTGTTTAAAGAGGGTAGGGAGCTGGTTGAAGACAACCATCGCTCCAGACGGCAAGAACCGACACAAATGTGGACAGAGTGAGGACACTGCTGAACACAGACCGACGCTTGACCAGGGAAGAAATTGCAGACCAGTTGGGTCTGTCTGCATCCAACGTCCAACGCATTATTTCACAGGATTTGGCCATGCGCAAGGTGTGCGCCAAGATGGTGCTGAAAATTCTGCCATGGCGCGCTCGTCATCAGACAGCTCCTGGCCAAATACGGCGTTTAGCTATTAAGTTTCATCTCAATGCCAAGCATGGTGAGATAGGAAGCTAAATAAAATATTACACGACCACCACTTGTTAGGAAGGTTAAATACAAAAAATGTACAAGTGTTGGCTGAACTATTTACATTTCAGCAATTTAATAATTGTAAAAATGAAACATACGGCAGGTGGCTCAGTCAGGTGCCTTGGAATAGATATTGCAACGCCAATCTGCACTACAAGGGCTATCTTTCAGAAACGCCATATCCACCAGAGAATTAATAGGAGGGTGGGAGACATGCAGTAGGGTGGGTTCATTTTATAATAAATTGTCCACGAGTGGCGGTTGAGACCTATTAAAAGTGGTGGCATATATTGGAAATTCCTTACACTGCAACAAAATGTAAGGTTAACTTATTAAAAGGGCTGTTAGCAATATTTGGGCTTCAATTGTACACAACAACTAAATATTGGTTCCCCCTTTTCTATTCATGAATTCAAACAATTTATGCAAACCAATGGATTAAATCCTTAAGTGTATTTCATTTCCCCTGAGAAAATTCACTTTATGCAAGACATACGATCACCAATTATTAATACCAAAATGACAGCATATGATATCTTTATTTTTTGCAAAATTGTTTCCTTATATAATATTCCTCACAAATCATTAAATCGATTATCCAGTTCTTAGATAAATGGAATTCACTTTTTCTCAGAGTCATCACTTAATACCAACCTTGATGTATAGGGAAGAAAAACACTGCTATTCCACAAAAAATCAACTTTACTGCGATGGATTTTGACACAGCACATCAGTCAATTTCTCCGCATATTACATATCACTGTTTGCAGCGGGGGGGGGAAATCATAGAAGTGGCGGGGGGGGGGGGGTTGTTTTGGGAAATGAGGGCAGTTGATGGGTAGTCACTGCAAGGGGTAAACAAAGGTCGATGTAGTACACTATGGGTTGGAGTTAGAAGAGAAGAAGGGGTGAATGAGAAGGGTACCACCATTGCTTCATTTCCATGTTTTCATGTGGAGAGAGGTTTGACCATAGAGGAATTCCTAGCTGCTCAAGGGCTACTCTTTAGCCTGTGGAGGAATGTGATGGAATTGCCAAGGAACACAAGTCATGCTTCACGAACAACCATACTACCTTCAACCTTTATTAAGTGGCCAGATGATGATACACTACATCAAAATCGATCGTAGTTAAGATATATTCAAGAGGGATAGCAGTGTTTTCTTTCCTGCGCATCGTGAAAGAATTCCACCACGATACGCCATCCTTCATTGTGTACCAACCTTGTCTTTTTCTCTTTTCTCCTCCATCAACTGTTTCCTTTTTTGAAGTTTCACAGCCCTTTGTCTCAGCATCTCTTCGGTCACTACTACTTCTTTATAACCTAGGAAGAATAAGAAGGCATTAAATGAAAGGTAAGAGCGAAAAATAAGACTATCCTGAAGCAATACCATTTAGAATAGGTTATCATCAACGAGCTGAACTGGTGTACCTGTTGGTAGAGCTAGTAATTGTTCACCGCCAGGACTGGGCTCTTTATCAGTTTTCTTTTCAAACATTGCTCTTTGTCTAGCTGTCATCAACTTTGGATTCTTTATTTTCTTCAACTCGTCATCCACCTGAAAAACGTTAAAATTTGTACAGCAAAAATTTGGATCCATATCAGAAGCACTTTTGCTACAATTATGTAGCTTTACAAATCAATTGGTCTAACCTCCTCAAGTTTGCCAGACTCGATAGCATCAAGCCACCTTTCTTCCTCACTCGATGTTCCACTATCCTTTCCTTTTCCTTTTTTCTTTTTAGTGGTATTTTTGGGAGAAGGAGTGCTTTGTGTTGGGGTTTTATCAACCAATTCAGGGGGTGGCCCTTTACTCTTTGACTTGTCATTCTGTTCAAACATTTTTCCACTGTTAAAAAAAGCTTAAGGGTAAGGACATTTAAAGGAGACATAACTACGGTGTCTGAGAAATAATTGACATACACGGTCTCTGAAGACACAGCCTCTTCATCCAACGACTTTTTCTTCTTGTGTTTCTTGTGCTTATGTCTCTTGTGCTTCTTCAATGGCGATACTTCTCCGGCATCTGACAATGTATTCGTTACAACAAGCCAAAACGAACCCGAATCAAAATTTAATAAACTTACCGATATTTGGATCATCGTCGTCACTAGTTTCTTTCCGTTTAACAGAGGGTTTAGATATCAACGTCCTTGGTTTTCGAATAATGTTGCTCGAATTACTCATTTTTACTTCTATCGACCTACACTGTTACATTACTACAATTAGAGATGAAGTACAAATTCCCCGTGACAATTCAGAACAGAACCTCTCTCCGCCCATTGCCAACACAGGTGCTGAGCTCGAATACTACAGGTTTGGTTTCCTTCTTCGTATGATATAAATATGGAGTCAAATTAAAATCCATCAATTGCATTAAGAGATTTGGCATAAAAAGTAAATAATGGGACCTTGTATTTTTAGAAAAAGTAGATAAATTATAATCTATTTAATAAAACTCATATTTTGTTGTTAACGGACTTCAATACTATTACAAGCACTTATATTGAATACATTTTTCGTCACATCCATCAATGTGCGACTCACTAGTGACAAAGACCAATTGCAATGAGCGTATTTAGTTATCAGATATACCACTTGATAGTTGTTCTCGCTGTAATCGCTATGTGGTAAGATCGACGCGGACGTTTTAAATTGTCAGTGTTAATTGACGCCTTTATGATTGATGATTTTATTTATGTGAAATAAGCTGTTTACGTTTATGTGCTTTACTTTGGGTATCATATTAATTTTCCCTAAATCTCAACACACTGCCATGTCTTTATTACCCACGTGAAGTGATTAGCTTTTGAATGAGTATTATCATTTGAAAATCTATATTTTTCGGATTCTCCCGGAGAAAAGAGAGGTATGTCACATCTCACTTGGAAACATATGCATAATGAATACTTTATACGATATTCGTGATCTGTACAATGAATACTGTAGTAATAACATCTCTACTTTTCCCAAAATGATGCAGTGGAGGATAATGCCAGGAAAAATTCATCTAATATGATCATCTTCTATCATGATTTCATTACTAAGTGTTGGACTGCTTTTACCATTAAAATCCATTTTTGACTTGATAACTGTGGTCACATATTTTTATAACCAATAATGAAGAAATTCTTACCCATAACTGACGCAAGTGACAATATTTCAGCTATAAACACTTAAATATTATGAGGTGGTCTATAATTTCCTATAGTTGAAGGACCATTCCTACCAAATCCATATGTACCTCCATCTTAGATTAGAGAATAAAGTCTTACTCAGACGGTTTCTCACAAAAAGTCTTTGCATTCAATTGAATGCAGTGATAGCTTTAGGGGAGACGACCAACAGCTGAGGTCATTTGTACCATTAGGGAATAGAAATTTTTAATGTTTGCTTCAGTTAACACTTCACAGGCTACTTTTCCATCTTTATTTATTCCATTATCAGCAATTGATCCTAATATTTAGAAATTACCTATTAATAACATGATAAAATAATTCTAGGATGCTTATGAGTGCTTCAGTCTATTACAGAATTTAACTCAAAATATTCTATCTATTTTAAATTGCCTGAGCTTAGTAATTCCATTTATTTTTGGCGTTTTAATGACAACTTGTGGGGCATCTGACGTTAACAGAAGAAACTGTAGCATTCAGTTGGTTGGAGTGGGTATTTTTCATCCTTTCTCAAAAAAAAATTCTGCTGACCTTGATGGGTTTTCAGAAAAACGAGATAGCCAAGACTGTAAACTTGATTGCCACTATGACCTAAAGGGGGGGGGGGGGGAATAAAACAATGTTACAAGTATGGGGAAACTTTTCTGTGTGATTGAGGTATACGTGGGTCTCTGTTTCCCAAACACACCCAAGTGACCTAGTGTGTGTTCCCTATCTTTCCCTTAATTGTAACTTTGTTTTATTCCCCCACCCCCTTTTTACAAGCATAGTACCAATCAATATTACGGTCTCGGTTATCCCATTTTCATTGCGTTATGACCGTAGGTACGTTCATTTTATATTTACATTAAATTATTAAAAGAATGTGGAGACCTTATTGTAGCCCCATCGCTAATGCTCATGAACCAGTCTGAGGGCATTTATCTGGATGCCCTTTAAATGGTGAAAGTTTGTCCAGTCTTCAAGAATAAAGGTGACCAAAACAATTTAAACAATAACAGACCCAAATCGATAATTTCCCAATTTGGTAAAATACTTGGGTATATTTTCTGTAACAGACTGTTAGAATATCCTGAGGGTCAATATGTACCATCTGTTTGCCAGTTCGGTTTCCACAAGGGGAAGTCAACAAATCTTGTAGAAGGGTTGTATCCATAAACAAATAAACAGTATAGTGCTGACTTTGCAATGAAAAATGGCATCCACATGTTTAATACCAGGCAATGTGAACAACTTACATGTAAATTGGACCAATTTATCGTCGGCTTCAGCTGGTCCAAAGTCTGTGAGTGTAAAATCATATGATAACCTTCTAGTAAACATTAATCAAAGATATGGTATATGAGTCTTTGAGATAAAGGTCCCAGGATACCTTATTGATAAGTATTTTTATTGGGTCAAAGAATACTTAAGGCCAAATTTATTATATTTTCCGTTTTTGTAAACTTAGTACTTGACACGTCTTACTGCAAAAATCTGCACTTGCGAAAATCATCCAATCAGTTGTATTTACCCAAATCCTTGTCTATTTTGAATCTTTAAATCTATTTACACCGACTCAGTTTGGTTTCAGACCCAATATATGTACAACTCAAGCTGTTGAATATGTTATAAAGCAAATCATTAAGGCTTTTGAAGGTAATCAATGTTTGGCTCTCTTACTATGTGACCTCTCTTCGGCTTTTGATTGTGTCAATCACACAATACTCATAAATAAGTTGAAATATTATGGTTTTAAGGATGCTGAATTAAAATTCATTTCTTCCTACTTATCTGATCGTAAGCAGTCAGTTTATGTAAATGGTAAACAGTCCAAACCATTAAATATTAAATATGGTGTACCTCAGGGCTCTGTGCTAGGACCTCTTTTATTTCTGGTCATGATTAATGACTTGTGCCCCAATATGATTACTGACTGTGTCCTCTATGCGGATGATACTACTTTCCTACATAGTTCCCCACATCACTCTGATGCGATGAATAGATTTCCTATTATATTTATAAAGGCAGTGGATTGGTTTTCTGCCAACCATCTCCTTATGAATCCCAATAAAACTCAGCATCTTCTCTGTACACTAAAATCTGCTACACCAGATATTGTCCCTGTGAAACTGCTGGGATTTTATTTAGACTCCAAGTTAACATGGAGTGCTCATATTCTACACATTAGGAAGAAACTTGCACGAGCCTTATTTCTGCTCAGGAGATTGAAATTATATGTGAGTAAGGACTACTTAATTAATGCCTACTATGCATTCTATTACTCACATATCACTTATGGCATTAGACTTTGGGGGCATGCATCTGATATTAAGCTAATCTTTGTGATGCAGAAAAAGGCAGTCCTCTTTAAACCTCTCTTTTTAAATTTAAAAATTATGACTGTCTACAATTTATACATATTCTATTCATTAGTTCATGTAAAAGAAAATACGAGTATGTACTCCACTACGGCTGACGCTCACATCCATAACACCAGAGCAAAGTCTAATATGGATTTTCCACACTGTAGGCTAGATAGGACTTACAAAGTTGAAGGTCTACCTATCAAATTGTTTAATATGCTTCCAAAATCTGTAAAGTCAGCCCGCAATGTAGTGTCCTGCAGGGTGCTGCGTGATTGGCTTACCTCCAATCCTTTATACTCAATAGAGGAGTATTATGAGCTCGACTTTACTAGCCTAAAACTATAAGGTCGAGTCTGAGTTGAATATTAGGTCTATGTATGCAAATATTTTCAATACAAGTATTTTATGTGATTGTATATTGTGCTGTATAGTATATTATCTATGAACAACTGATGTTCCTATAAAAAGTCGCAATATATGTAACAAATTCTACAAATGTGAAAAATGACGACATCTACCATAAGTGAATATGATTATAAGATGAATAAAGTATATTATTATTATACACTTGCCCGTAGAATTACAGTGCAATGCATCTCTTGGATGACTAAAATATTATTATACTTTATCAAATTTCACCCAAACAAACTCATATCCATTTAATTTTCCATTTCTCTGTTTCCCATCATAACTGATAGCAATAGGCTGTCAGACATGCATTCAGGCTGAACAATATGTATCCAGGGAAAGTGGCATAAAATTATACGATAACTTACCTTAATTATTAAAAGACATTGGAGGTGCTGGTAGCTTTCAAGTAAAACATACCGATTGCCTGCTAAAGAAGATACAGGTAGTTAGGGGTTTGTGATCATAAAAGCTTGAGAGATGACCCGCCGCACTATTTACAGGAAATTTGCTCGAGAGGAAACATCACCACCACCCATCAAAATAACATACCAATTAAGTAATTTCTCGAGTAAGTTTTTTTTAGTTTTTTTTTAAGTTTTTTTTTGTATTTGCAGAAAAAGACAATGGACAGGCTGCTTCGCAAACAAGATTCCAAAACATCAAAAGTTGGAAGGCCCAAAGCCTTTGGCATTCGCAAGCATATTCCAAGACTGCGATATCAAATTGAGTTGAGAATGAACATGTATAACATGTTCATTAGTTCAATAGTTTCAGCCTCAACTTTGTGGAAGTTAATTTTAATAAATGAAAAAGAAACACTTTGTTCCAATCAGAAGACTTCCAACTTTGTACCTGAGGATGACGCCGTAGCGTCGAAACTAGTCGTACCTGTAATAAAGTGGTGGATTGGAACAAAGTGTTTCTTTTTCATTTATTAACATGTTCATTCTCAAAACCAGAATCTAATCACCCGCTATTTCTCATTGCTTCATTTGTTTTATATATATATATATATATATATATATATATATATATATATATATATATATATATATATATATATATATATATATATATATATCAGAGATGAAGAGGGACCTGATATAGAGCAGGATGATGGATTTTGTGTTTTGTTAGAAGTAATAAAATATTTGTTTGGTAGTTGTGTCCATCGAAAAACCTACCTTAACCGGTAGATTACCTTAAAAAAAAAAAAAAAAAAAAAAAAAAAAAAAAAAATATATATATATATATATATATATATATATATATATATATATATATAAAATATCTTCGAAATGGAACGCTCTTCGGCGACACACAAATATATAAAAACACAGATGTAGATTTTTAGAATATAGAGACACAAAGAAAGGACACTCACAATTTGTTATTTTACGTTTCGACAGCACGGCTGTCGTCTTCAGAATGGCGTTCTCGGGGAAGAGCGGAGAGGATGTGCGGGGGAGATGTGGGGGAAGGAGAGGTAAAGGGACCAATAGGAAATGAACAAGGGGGTGGGGGGGATATGTAGGCAGCCAATTGATGCATTCAGTGGGCTTGGTTCAGCGCGGGCGGTTTGAATGATTGGGCCACCCAGATATGCGCCATCTCGCGGGTTCTCATCTCTATTATACTCGCAGATTTGGGAAGGATTTCAATCACCGAAACAGAGAAGCAGTCGTCAAAAGATTGGTTGTGGGAAGCAGTGTGAGTAGGGATGGGATAATTAAGAAAGGTGGGAGATTTGGTGGAGTATCGGTGGTTATTCATGCGGAGGGAAAGTGCGGTCGTGCATTCGCCCTCGTAGAAGGCAGGGCAGAAGTTACAGGAGAGGCGATATATAATATTTTTTGAGGTACAGGTGGCGAGTGGTTGGGAGTTGGTGCTGAGTGAGGGGGAGGGTCTTAAAAGATGACAGCATTTGCAGCGTGGGCGGTTGCATGGTGCGGATAGGGGCGGGGGAGAGACGGGGGTGCTTGAAGTTGGATTTGTGGACTTAAAGATGTCTCGCAATTTCGACGGGCATTTAAACGAAACAGAGGGACAGTGTGGGAATAAAAGTGATGTGGACTGAGTGTTATTGATAATTGGGAAGAGGTCACGGATTAGATGTTTAATTTTGTGTGTTCCGGGGAAGAAAGTGGTGATAAGATTAGGGCATTTTGGGCGGTTTGGTTTGGGGAGGGGAGTGTATTGGGTTGACGGTTTGAGGATTTTACTGTTTAGCAGTTTTTCAGGGTACCCACATTTTCTGAGGGATTCATGCAACTGGTCCAAGTATTTCTGTTGGGAGGGGGTGTTGTTGCAGAGACGGAAGCCACGGATAGAGAGTGAGAATGGGATGGAGCGCTTTGTGTGAGGAGGATGGCAGCTGTCGAAATGAAGATATTGTTGCTTATTGGTTGGTTTAATGTGGACTGAAGTGTGAAACGTATTGTTTTGGAGGTGAATATCGATATCTAGGAAGGTAATATTCGAGTCGGATATAGAAGAAGTGAATGATACTGAGGAGGAGGAGTTGAGAGAGGAAATGAAAGAGGATAAAGTTTCGCGTCCGTGGGACCAAAGGAGGAAAATATCATCGATATAGCGGGCCCAGAAAAGTGGTTTTAGGGTTTGTTGTTGCAGAAAGTCGTGTTCTAGTTTACCCATAAAAAGATTGGCGTATGCAGGAGCCATACGCGTGCCCATTGCAGTGCCTTTTATTTGTAAATATATTTTGTCATTGAATTGAAAAGCATTTTTGGTAAGAACGATTTGGCTCAATTCGAGGAGGAAATCTGTGGATGGGGTGTGTGGTGTGGATCGTAGGGAGAGGTAATGTTTCAGGGCTTCTAAGCCTTCTTTGTGGGGAATGGAGGTGTACAGAGATGTGACGTCTATCGTGGCCATGAGAATGGTTGTGTTGTGCGGAATTGGGATTGAGTGTAGACGTTCCAGAAAGGTTCCAGATATATATATATATATATATATATATATATATATATATATATATATATATATATATATATATACACATACATACACATATACACGAAAAACCCGCCACCCGCATATTCATTCTACCGATATAGGTAAAATGGATAGGAACATACATAGAAGAGGCAGACCCAGAAGAGGTGTGGAAGAGGGATCGTGACCAGATGACAAGTTTTCCCACTGTTCGCTTCACCACCTTAAGTAAATGGCCTGATTCCTTGAGAAGGCTTATCTTTCTTTAATATATTTTATTATATCTAACCGTTAATTTGGTATCAAACTTGTTGTAATTGGCGTTTATTTCATTTGTCTCTACTTGGGTTCTTTTTGTTGAAAGGCAAATAATATTTGAATTCCCATTGAATATTTTGTTTTTCAAATTAATTTTATGCCTTGTCCACATTTAGCGATTTGGTTACTATGATTTTTTGAGCCAAAATTTTCCCATACATTAAAATAAGCTTTAATTTATTTCATTGAATATCAAACTCACCCTTAAGTATCCCGAAAAATTATTCAATTTAAAACGGTGAATTATTCCTTCTTTGCCATTCCATTAATTTAATGAACATGAAACTAATTCAGTTCTACATCTAAATGAACATCACAATTCATTTTCTCCTTTTAAATTGTGATTCCTTGCACTAAGGTTTTTCTCGGCAGTTCTCATTAAGTTACAAGTATTGTTATTTAGTTTACTTCGTTAGAATTTTATTTCTTTCTCCGAAGCAGGGTAATGTCTGAATATACCCGAAGTAGGTGACTTTCGGTTTATCTCCTGTTATCCCCTGTGATCGTCTGAAGAGAATTACCGATTACTAATGTTATAATAACAATAAATTAGCAACCTGTAGAACATTTTGAATCTCTGACTAACGTTAATCTCTAATTCATTAACTGGCCGTTCTAAAATAGCGGAACGCTAGTTATGGAGCGAAAAACTTGCTATGCGATATTTTACCCGTAATGTCCTATCTTCCCGCAGGCATTGTGATAGTTGCGATATACTAAGATATTATGATAAAAGATTTTAGCATGTGATTACTCTTCAGTTTGAGGGAACAACTTGACAATTTTTTTTTGCAATGGATGTCGAAAAAGTTTCCGGAACTAATTACGGGTTTCTTTGGTCTGGTTTAAGTACAACTTTCTTTTTTACTAGCAATCTGTTGCTTCGACGTGTGGTTCCTGCATGTGCCAAGAAAACTAAGAGTCAAGAGTGGAAATGGAGGAATACAGCTACCTCGTTGATACATTCCATCATCACTGGATCCTGGTCTTGCATTTGGTAAGAAAGTTTGAATCCTTATATAGTCATATCATTGAGAATTTCTGGGTTGGAGTTCCTAACATAATCCTAGAAATCTCGTTGGTTGTGGATGAATATACCCCGTCTTGGCGTGCAGAGAATACAAATTTTTAAACAGCTGCCATGGTCATCCCTCGCTCATTAATAATAATAATGATATTTATTTGCCTCCCATCTGAAATCCTTCATCCAAAGCAACTCATAGTGTAGAAAAAGACAACATATTATTTTTATAAAAGAAGTTGGTTGTAGGAGGAGAATTCACAGATTGTGGAAGTTTATTATACAATTCCGATGCCGCATAATTAATTACGCCTTGTTGACAGGTCAGTATGTATTCCTCTCTATGTACATTATCTTTATGACGGGCGTCGGAGTGATATCTGCTTATATCAGTCACAGACTGAATGTTATGTAATCAGACCAAATTTAACAGCGCAAGAGATACAATGAAGGAAATATTAGGATTTGCTAATATTTAATTAATGGTCAACTTTGATACCAGTATGATGCTTAGAATGTTGCCTTGAAAGCCCTTTTATTATTTGAAAATAACGAGAATATCTTGAAGACGATTAAGCTTGAAAAGACCAGTTGACATTTATTCGTGTGACCTCTATGGGGTGTTTCCAACTCAGATCCTTACTTAGCTGTCGACCAAGGAACTTAGTAGGCTGTGCCCTTTCAATATATGAGTCGTCTAGTTTTGTTTGGGCACTCATTAGTGGCGTGGATTTCTATATGTGGCATTAGTATGGTATTTTACTTTTTCAAAAAAATTATAAGAAGAACACCACCTGGCCATATCTTCAGCTGAGGTTCTGATATCATAGGTGGAATGATTCTCAGATGGGGACTAGACATGCTGTGCCAGTCACATGTTGTTGAGGCTAGGTTTTTTGATAAATGATTGGGAGGTCATTTATGAAATTATCAACATTTGGGTCTTGGAATTATGTCCAATAAAACATATGACACTTCCTCATTAGGAATTGTTTCTGTAGACAACCTGGAACTCATATTCCATACTAAAATTCAGACTTATCTCTCATATGGTTTAAAGTTCTGGGGACATGATAGCGTGACAAAAAGCATCGCCCCTTCAAAGAAGGGGTCACAAGGATATGTTAAATGTGTCTTTCCAATCCCACTGGTGGAAACTATTTCAAAATCATGCTGTGCTCATACTTCCCTCATTTCTTTCTAAACTGTGCCTTAGTCATCAAACTAAATCTGCAGCTTTTCCCCACTGATCATCAAATGCATTCCTGCCATATGCAACGGTGGAAACAATCACCATTCACCCTCTCCCTGAAGCAGAAACACCTTCACCATACAGTTCCAATCATACAAAGTAAAACTCGTTCCAGCATAAAGTCAATCACATCACTCAAGAGATAAAAAAAAAAATTAAACACTTTTTGCTAAGAAAAACTTCCTGAAGCATTCCTGGGTTTCTTGAAAATAGCCATAGTTACTGCAAATGATTAATACAATATATCATGCTCTGTCTATTTGCAGAAATTGAATTGTTTTTTTAATATGCTTGTTTCCCATTGTTTTCATGAACGTGCATGCATGTGTGTATATTTTTTTGGGGCATTCTATTGGTAAGTATCTATTCATGGGCACAGCCTGTACATTTCTGCTAACCAAAAACAAAACCTGATATCGGACACTATAATAAGTCCCTCTTCAATTCTGCATGCTTCCTTTCTCCCTTCGATATCCCCATTTATCCTTTACCTGCCCTTTCCTCGTTTGCCTAACATTCTCCCCTATATTACAATCTTCAATATCCCACAGCAAGTCAATATGCCCTTCATCCATCTCTCCTGTTTCCTTATGACTTCTCCCTACAAACCCCTCCTCTTCCCTACCATACCCAGCACTTCCTCATTTGCTTTCCTTTCTGTCCATTTCACCATCTCAGTACTTCTCCACACCCTCATTCCAAAAGCCTCCGATCTACGTCTATCATCCTGCTTCAATGACCATATTTCCACGCCATAAAAAACCATGCTCCATATCTAACTTTTGACGAGCCTTTTCTTAACATTCTGATACAACATCCCTGTCTAAAATTCTCTCCTCCTTGTGAAAGCTTGTTTTACTACTGCAATTCTCCTTACATCCTGACTATTTAAATCATTTAGGTCGAAAACACGTCTGAGCTACATAAACTGTTCCACCTGCTGTTTAAATGTGAAGATTATCATTTCTGTTTCTGAAAAACCGCGTAAATTTTGTTTAATTTATATTGATTCTCATCCCTTATCTATCGCACTGATTTTCCAATTCACTCAGCAATACTTGTAACCCCTTGGCTGACAAACTAGAGGCCTAACATTCTAAGTTACTATTCTAACTAATTTGATCTTCTTCTTCATCTCCTTTGCTGCTGCTGTTTGCAAGGTTTTTGTGAGATGACAACTGAGGAATTGCCTCTCCCACTGCCAGGCACGACACATTGGTCTGAGTCCTGTAGTTGCCAGGACTCATTTTCATTATGGTGTCCATCCTTACATTCTTGGGAATAATAACTGAGGTGGTTTCCCATTGCCTTCCTCAATAGTTTTTTTAAGGTGACTCAATGGTAGTTATGCTTGGGGCAGAAACATGGTCATTGAAGCAGGGTGATAGGCCTAGTCAAAAGCCTCCTATCAAGATTGAAGGCTTTTGAATTGTGTGTGTGGAAAAGGATGGAGGAGGTGAAGTGGACCGAAAGGAATACAAAAGGCAAGGTGCTGGGCATGGTGGGGGCCGAGAGAGGATTGTTGAGTGAAATCATGAAGAGGCAGGAAAAATGGATGAAAAGCATTTTGATTTGGAGTGGAATGTTAAAGACTGATAGAGGGGAGAATATTGTGAGGAAGGGGCAGGAATAGGATAGGGATATTTATTTGGTAGTTGTGTCCATCCAAAAGCTACCTTAACAGGCAGATTACCTCATCATAGTATCACTCAATGGCTGTGCCTTGGGGTCAGATGTCTTTGCATTCATCCCACTGTGGAGCAGACCCGGAACTGTCATCTTGCTCCTCTGCTTTGACATAACTGGCATCGGTGTCCAACTCAGCTGCAAATATGTGCCTATCAAAAGCTTCTATAGAGTCAAAAAATATCCCAATGGTGAGGAGACCTTCATCCAGTGCCATGTAAATATTATTATGATTGCTGAAAACAAGCAGACTTAATGGGCTTAGCTGTGTGAAACGCATGTTGAGAATTACTGAAGTACAATCAGGAATTACATTATTCTGCTATTAAAGGCTTCTTCAAAGACTTGTGGGAAAGACTGGAGCATGGTAATTGGATGGATGGTAATCATCTTTGTTTTAGGGGTCAATCTTCTTCTCAAGTGGAGCCAGTTGGAGAATATGCACTTGGGAAGCATCCTTGCCTCATCAAAGGTGCATTTATTATGTCAAATGGATGTGCAATGATGTGGAAAACTGCTTATACTTGTGGCATGGGTGTGTCATCTTGAGCACAAGACCACTTGCTACTGAGGCGTCCATGACTGTATTTATTATTTCATTGGGGTCTGTTGGCTGTATGAAGAATGTGTTTTGACCCCCCTGGGATGTTGTGGCACTGCAAATTGTGTATTCCTTTTGTAGGTCCGACAATGAGGAGTTCAAGAGAAATTAGTCGTGTGGAACCTCACATAATGAACATAATTTGCTCCAGAATCTTAGTTCTTATGAGAAACACTTGAAAAGTGTGACAGTTTTCCCCATATAATTTAATGTAAAATAGGCTAATGTATTCTATGCAGAAAAAATAACTTATGTAAGACGTTCATTCAAAGAAAATCATATGCGCTTTATTCAGATTGTGAAACGTCTTCATCTTTTCTTCAACTATGGAATGAGCCAACCTTGAATGTGAATTCAATTTGTAGAAAACAAAATAAAGAATTGAAATAATTATTTTGTTATTTATGATACATGCCTAATTACATTTTAGTGGAAAACTGTCTGTCTAGAGACATTTGTAACATGCAAAGCTCTGTCAATTAGGATGATAATTCTTAATGTACGATGCAACAGTTTCCCATACTTTCAGCATTTCTCTTATTGTGCTAGAAGATTGTTGCTTTGCCGTTATCTCCTCCTCAGACAAACTTTCCTGCACAATGTCTTCCGGTGAAACGCAATGCAACACCGTAACCTCCGTCCTCCCTCGGTGCTCAGCTCCTGGCCGTGCTCATTCTCACCTCACTCATTGATATCCACTTCCAGTCCCAGGAACTTGGCCCAAGACAAAATCTCCTCGACTACAGTCTTTAACCCCATAAAGTAATGTTCTATAACACACTCCAGCCAAAGCTTCTTCCAAGTAGAAGTGAGGGTTCTTTGAGTGAGAGAGAGAGAAGGGTTGGTCCCTCCGGTCACCTCCAAACAATGCTTAAAGAGTGCCTTAGTGCTTCAAAGGTTCTTAAAGCTAGAAATAGCCTGCTGGTCCCTCCCTAGTGGGGGAAGGGTGTTAGGAGGCAGAAACTGGATCTTGAAGAATTTAAATTCTTCAAGAAGGTCATCTAATGGGTCGGGAGGATTGGCAGGAGCATAAATGCTTCTTCTTTGGCCCTTGATTTTTCCTGTCTCCTTAATAAGGTCTGCGAAAATCACTTTCTCCCTCCTGCAAAATGATATTCTCACTAATAATGTTGAATTGGAATTGCTTTTCTTTTATCCATATGAGAGGCAACCTTTCAACATTATTGAGAATACGTAACCGTTGTGTAGATATTCTTGTCTCTTTCTTTGAAGCATCCATCTCCTTAGTCTTGTCCTTGTTCTTGAGATGTTGTGCAAATCGTTGATCTAGACCGGTTGTGTGAGAGATACCCTCGCTCGCATCTTTTCAATGATTTAACTTCTCATTTCTGTGTTTATTTTTTGTGGTTTCTTCTTGCGACTCTTACTATGGTGGCATTTTTGCAAGGATTATGACTCTGTGCAAAAAGTCACAAATAATATGTTTGGAATAGTGTTTGATGACAAGGGATGCTAAGGTGCTAGCATCGCCATTTTGGTCTTAGAATTGATGGTGGTCACCTTCTCATGGTAGGGAGGATGGAATTTGTTATGCAAGCAGTCAAGACATAGTGACCGTGTATATCCTGAAGGCGTGAGAGCAGGCAAGCCTTGAAGGCCAATATCAGAGGATGCGGAAGGCAAGGTTAAACCACCACATGGAAGACCCGTGTGGCATCCCTAGTCCCACCGGACTGCCCTCTGTAAGTGTGGTTGTTTGCTCTTGAGGTGAAGTGTGCTGGAGTTGAAATATTCCCACGTTTGGATTTCCAGGTGGTTACTTTCCCAGGATAACTGTGTGATGTAATAGAGAAGGGGAGGAGAAGGAAAGGAAAATGTTTGATGTGAGCCAGGTACGTGAAGGCAATGAATGAGAAAGTTAGATTTGGAAATGCAAAAGGAGAAATGGAAAGACACGACATTGGTAATTTAGGATTAAGTGAAGTATAATGGGAAGAAAAATAAGAATCTAGAAAATTTAAGATTAATTATAAAGGGAAAGAATGCAAAGAAAATGATGTAGGATTTATGAATGAAAAACTTCTGTACCTGAAGATAGTGAAGGCTGCACCAGTAGGTCACAGAATTGTAGTAATTAGTCTGTCTGCTGAGTCCTTGTTATAGCTTGAGATACATTTGTGAAAATGAAAGAGGTGTTGTGTTGGGAGTAGGGAAAGAGGCGGTGAAATGTGCAAATGTGGATTGAGCAAGCGGTGGAGTCAGAACAGGAGAGCCACAGATGAAGAGCATTGTAAGAATGAGGAAAAAATGCAGAATGAGCATGTAGAAAAGATGAGAGTGTTGTAAGAATGGAGCTTTCTCTGGCATATCCACCAAAGGAAAAACTGTTGAGCAAGTGAAATCATTGCAGTATTTGCGATGGAACGGAATTGCAGACTTGGAATGGAAGCTGTACCTAGGAAGTAAGAAAGAGGATATTTATGACTGAGAAATCTTTTGAAGAGGTGAAAGGACCTCGGCAACATTTAGAAATCCAAGAGAAATCCTAAATATTTTAATGGAATATGAAGTCTCACTGCAGAGAAACAAAGAATGGTGAAAAAGAAAGGGAAAATGCTTGAGAAGTGTTGAAATATGGCAGTGGAGAAGAATGTTAAAGGTGAAGTGGATGATGAATTGATGAAGTATGAGAGGGAAGAAAATTGCCGAGGGGAGCAAGAAAGAAAATTTCATCTTGCTTGGGTTGTACATTTACTTGTATTGTGACAAAATATCTTGTGTGAAAAGTCATTGAGGGTAAAATTGAAGTAAAGCCAGGGAGGGGAAGGATTGGAATGGAAGGATAAGGAATGGCAGAAACAAACAGGGAAATGAAAAAGGATGCTTGGGGCTGAGTGCAATGGAGGACATCCAGTTGAAACCTGTTGGGAGAAGACAGTTTCACTTGTGAAAGGACTGTACCAGTTCAAATTGAGTAGCTTCAGGCGTGATGTGGTGGAAGTCGAACATAATGAATAACTGATCAAAGTACTTTTCCACTTGATGTGGTTATATCATGTGGAAAAGTGCTTCGATCAGTTATTCAGACTGTACCAGTTGCATTACCAAATTGTAGCGTTACAAACAGTGAGCCATCCCTTTATCACAGGAGTAAGGTGATGGTAATTTTTGCTGCCTGTAAAAGTTATGATACTTTAGACCTTAACATTTACACTTAAGAATGAAATTTTTAAATGAAGCAGCATACTAGTGTAAGTAGTGGGATAAATGGGAACGAAAAGCAACCCATTTGAATCCAGATGCCGTAGCCTTTGTTAAAATATGCGGTATCCCTCGAGCCACTGCTGGGCTGTGTGGCAGGTGGTGATTCCACAGCAGACTTGCAGCATCAAAATTAAGTGTTTATTTCTCATGAAGACATAATTCAAATATCATTGATTTAAATGAAACAATCAGCTTTCATGAAATACCTTATCTAAGCCCAGATACCACTCTGTGCATGCAAAGTGAGAGTTAGAAATTAAAAAAATGTGGAGTTGGATGATGATTTAAGATAACGCAGTGCCTATGAACCAGGCAAGGAATAAATTACTTGAATGATTGCTGTCGTTGGCAGTTATTCTGATCCGTTATAGTTGGTAGAAAAAATGATGTTTTAAAGCAGCCAGTTCTATAGCTTATCTCTCAAATATATTTTTGAGATATCTTCAGTTGTGGCTCAACAGAGTTATTACGGAATATGTTTTTAGCTCCTTCAATAAAGACTACTTCTAATTAATGTTGTACATTTAATCTGAATTAATCTTTAGACCTTTAATAATGTAGTTATGCTACTAAGGGGGAATACTTTCCCTTGGAGGAATTATATACCGGTCAATGGTGAAACTCTGCCTACTTTGCTAATGAGTGAGACGGTGTGGAATTCGACTCCTGGTCAATATGATGATTTTAAGGAATGAATGTTGAAAGATGGATGGACCCTGAAAGTGTTGCCAATCATGCCTCATGCCTAAAAAATCGCAATTATGATGAGGCAGTGCTGGTGCTGGAGAGACAGAGGTGGTGGTGATATACATTGAAGAAGGCAGTTTGAATGGAGACATTGGACTTAAAGATCAATCATATTTAAGTCAGAAGAGAGGAGCACACGGAAGCTGGCTGAAAAATGCACATATTGCCAACGTTCCTACTTATCTGAAAGAACAAGTTTTTGCTTAGGGTTATTTCTGTAGATACTAACTTGATTTTACATGCAGAGAACCTTAAAAGTACAGCACGGTGGAACCTCATACAACAAGCATGATTCGTTCCGGGATCTTTCTCATGAAGCTAAATACTCATTTATTGAAACAAGGATTTGCACATAAAGTAATGTGAATTACGAAAGTGGATTCCATGGAAAAAAGTGAATTATGTCCAAGGTTTATTCATGATTTTGAGTTTTACACAAGTGCATTCAACTTTGAGGTACGTATTCTCCACTATTTGGTGCGGGAACAGTGATTAATGGCAATCTTCTTGCTTTGCAGTTTTTGGCAGACTCCAGTGATGCGGGAGGATCTCATATCTAAGTACTCCACGTCGTCACACGTTCTCTGCTCCATCACTACAGGTAAGTTGAGGGGATGGAGGTGAATTCATTTGATTCTCTCCATTGTGAGAACGGCTGCTGACAAGTTGCTAACTAGGGCAGCAGAGGGACGTACTTTCATCCATTTTTGCTTGGTCGAACAAGTTTTGTGAAATTTTGGCATCAGACCCCTTACCTGAGACGAACAGACATCTTGTTCTTCAAATCTTTTTTCAATTATTTGCTTTCATGTTGCATTTCAGAAGTCTCTTGCAGGTGTCCTTTCCTGCTAATTGTTTTATGAGCTCATTAGTGCTCGTTGGCCATGCCATATTCATTTTTTACAGCCATTTTTGCAAGCCACCATCATCACCAGTCAGCATCAATCAATCGTAAGGTTGACTGCAATCATGGCTGTCATCTTCATCCTTCGACCTCGTGTCCCTCTCCTCATTGGCTCTTTTGCAATTGAAAATGGGCGTAGCTTGTCTTGCGCCTCCTCTCTCCAATGCTTCCTCTTCCTTCTCTGCCTTGAGCATTCAGTGCTCTCGAACCACCACAACCGAAGAGGGAAGGGTGGTCCACGCACAAGATTCATTCACGTGCACCCTTAATTGATAGATTTAAAGTTCTCATCTGATGGAATGCCTCCTCCGTCTGCCAATGCATTCTTTCTTCTCCCGGCCTGATTGATTACACTTCTTACTTTCTCGAGCTCCTTCCATTCTCCGATTATTTTACCTCTTTGGATAGCTCGTTAAATTCAGTTTTTTGAAGCAACTAGACCCATTGCTGCAGAAAGGTTGTAAATAGCTTCGTTTTTCTAGTATAGGTTCAGTGGAATTGGGAAGGGAGGGGAAAAGAGAGTGTATCAGAACCACAGTAGAACAAAATATTTCATTAATTATTTAATATTTGAAGGAAATTCTGAATAATATGAAAGAATCATTCCCAATCACGTTTGTCCTCCAATTCTTTTGCTCAGGATTTCCTTTTACCATTCCGCCAACTGCTAATATCCTTCTTCCTTAAGCTGTGGGATGAACATGGAATGGAAGCCCGCAGTGTGGGCCAGTGAGACGCTATCTTAATATTTAGAAACTAACAGCAGTATTTTATCCACCATTATTTAGAGTGTGGGATTTTGTCAGATATCCAACGGTGGATAACTTTTGCATATTTCATACGTTCAGTAATTAAGCATATGGGCAGGTGTATTAATGTTAATACATATTATTGGTATTCTACTGGTGAAGGTATGTTTTCAATGAACATAGACTGTAAAATGCTGCAACAGTATATTCCCTTGCCTCTCCTAACAAAAAAACACTTCCTGACATATAGAACTACAGTAAGCACCTCTTCAATTCAGCAGACTTACTTCCTCCCTGTATTCTGTCCAAACATATTTATCCTATGTCTACCCCTTCCGAATTTGTCGAAAGTCAGGGAGAACTCCATCAGACTCTTCAACATCCTATCGTCAATCAAAACACTATGTATCCGTCTCTCTTTGGATTTCTCCCAGCAAACCCCTCTCCTCACCCACCATGCGTAGTACTTCTTGGTTTGTTTTCCTTTCTGTCCATTTCACCTTCTCCATCTTTCTCCACAGTCACATTTCAAAAGCCTTCTATCATCTTGCTTCATTGACCATGTTTCTGTGCCTTACAAGACCATGCTCAATATCAAATTTTTAACAAGCCTTTTCTTCAAAACCTTACTCAACTTCCTCTCATCAATTCATTCGTCCTTAGGGAAGCTTCTTTGCCTAGTGCAATTCTCCTCCTAACATCCCTAATACTTTGACCATGTTGGTCCAAAACACTTCCAATATACGTAAACTGTTCTACCTGCTGTAGTTTTTGCCCTCCTATTTTCATATTTTACTTAGCCTTTCTCTTTCTGGAAAACCACACAACATTTGTTTATTTTGTATTTATTTTCATTTCGTATGTATCGCACTGACTTCTGAATGCACTCAGCAATGCTTGCAAACCCCTTGGCTGACGGACAAACTAAAGCTTGGTCGAATTGAGTAGCTTCAGGCATGATGTAATGGAAGTCGAACATAATGAATGACTGATCGTAGCACTTTTCCACTTGATAAAATTTGTATTTTACGACCAGGTTTCGTGTAATACACTGAAACCCAGTCATAAAATATAAATTTTATCAAGTGGAAAAGTGCTACGATCAGTTATTCATTGAAGCTTGGTCATCAGCGAACGTAACTAATTTTATGAAATGTTCTGGGAAAGAGCTAGAAATTTTCTTTTAGGGGAAATTGACTATGGATACCTTGTCAATCAATTTTATTGGATATTTATGCAGTAATGAATGTGTGTGAAGACCTATTTCTGGAAAAGCTCCCATTTACCAGTTTGTCCGCTATTAGAAGGCTGACCATTGGCTAGAATTATTTTTGGATTATATGAATGCTAAAATTTTCTCATGCACAAAAATTTCACTTACTGCCAAAACTCTGACCGCTAAGATGATCATACTGACCAACGGTGAGACCTGGACCCTCATCTGACTCGTAACCGCAGGAGGTGGAGTTTCACCATCAGGTGGTGAAAGACTCTGCCTGGTGGAGTGGTGCTGACCTACAGTTAGGGTACCCTGCTTTAAACTCTCTTGAGCCAAAATTGAGGAAGGTACTTCTATTTGGACATTCATAATACAAAACATTGTATAGAAAATGCCAAAATCTTCAGCAGCATCAGTGTTGAGCACATGAGTGAGGAAATAGAAGAGTTCAAGGCGAGAATATCGTCCCAGATACAATAGTTCTAAAGTTGGGACTAATAACGTGGGGAAGTCAAGCCGAGCAGAAGATGTCATGGGTGAGATGTAAACTCACTATTTTTTAAACAATTCAATGAAAATGTTAGATGGGCTTGTGAAGTTGTAAAGGTTATACATATTATATGACCTGAGTATTTGATATGACAAGTATGTGTTGGGGAAGAGGGTGTTCATTTGAATGGGAAAAGATCTGTTATGTTTGAGAAAAATTTGTGAAGTCACGTCAAAATAAGGGAAACCAACACATATGACCGACCAAAGGTGAGCAACAAGCATGAACTCATGTCTAAACGAAATGTATTTTAACTCTCAGAGATTTGTTATTGTTGATGATTCGCCTTTAATTGCTAATGACAAGTATCAAAAACAAAATTTTTGAGATCAAGGTGCTCTTGAATTCTGATTATTTTAATACAGATGTGTAATTTTCAATTGAACAGTGGGCCACTGTGCATTAGACTGACATTGCCTTACTTACAAGATATGAAACATCCAAGCAATCCAATTTAAAAAATAGTGGTACTTCTGTATACAAACAAAATAAGGTATCAGTTACTGAGAATAATAGCACATTAACTGTTTAAATGATGAGATATTCTTTGAACATTGTCATTGAATTAAGTTTGCCACCTGTAAATCTTATTGTCGTGGTTTTGTCTCGATCATCAGAAGTATGAATGCATCATTTTATTGAAATGTTTAAAAACCTTATCGCGATTTTGAAAAATGAAAACAATCCCCCCCCCCCCATGATTTGTGGAGAATTCAATGTTAATTCCTGAAAAAATCATTACTAATGCCGAGCTTGTTACCATTACTACCCCTTTTGATATGGTTGCTGCAATTAAGGCTGGTACGTGAGTGAATGCTTGTCCAGACCGAACATATCTTGATGAAAGTTTCGAATAAGCCAGCCAGTCAGACATTAGCGCTGGCATTGCCCACCTTCACATTATTCATGCAAACCTAAACATTTTAACAAAAGTCTCAACAATCATGTAAAAAGATACCTGGAAAAGATTTAATACTCCTCTCACTTTTGTACTTCACCTTGCTTTTGTCATCAGTAAATTGGGAGAAATTGATCCAGTTGTAAATATGAAAACTCTAAAATTTTCAAATATTTTACATTTCATTGATATGCAGCTTTACCATTTGATAATCACGTACAGTTTAGTGTCCTTGGATGCCTGCTGGAATACATGTATACTTCTTGTAAACATAAAGAAGAGCTATAAATATTATGTATCGATTCAAATAATCTGAGCTTACAATTAAAATACCAGAAGCAATTTTGCACAAACCTGAGGTATGTCACTGCAAAACCCAAAATAATGCATAACAGTTCAGTGATACCCACGTCGGAAAGTAAAAGTAAAGATAGGAGGAATGTGGATGAAAATGAATGAAAAAATAATACTTTCTACACTTAAGCAATGTTTGAAAATTCTTCAGGATGTAGTCAAAATTCCTAGCCTAAATGAAATTGCTAGCGTATTCGGTGAGTTTTTTCACTGCCATTTGTCAGACAGAAAATAATAGTCATAGTAAATTCAATTAACCCTCAGTCATTTTTATCAAGGCCAGCTGATGGAAAAGGAGTCCTCAGTATTATTATTCTGAGCTTGAAGAATTAACTTTTCATTTGGCTTTGATGGCATACCAGGTTGTGTGTGAAAATGCTGCGCCAAATCAATTTTAATCTGACCTTCGGATATTTGCGACCGAACTTTAGCTGGAGGAAAATTTCCAGACTTGTTCAAAAGAGCTGTGGTTTAAATCCCTATTCAAAAATGGGGGGAGAAATAATAAGTACTAGAGGCCTATATCCATCCTACCTACTTTTTCAAAGGTCCCAGAAAAGGCAATTAATAAAACAGACTTAGTACATAATTTATAATTTGTAGATACCTCTTGCTTTGAAATGGCAGTGCTATTTTATGAACATCAATATGGTTTTAAGAGAAACAAATCCACCATTGATGCTTTATCTTTTTGGAAAGTATTTAGAGGCATAGGATAATAAAGAATTTACCCTTGTCTTGTTTATTGAACTCAAAAAGCCTTTGGTGTAGCAAACCACTTCATACTCCATAAAAAAAGTAGACACAGAAAGAGTAAGAGGGCAGGCTAACAAATGATTTCTCTCCTACCTGAAGACAGAGAACAAATGGCAGAAATAAATGTGGTTATCTCAGATCCCCTTCCTCTAAATTATGTTGTATCCTAAGGTTCAATTCTTGGACCTATTTTTTTTAGCCTTTATAAATGATCTACCTGAATACCTCGAGCAAACTGGTTATTTCATATTTGCAGATGACACAGACACAGTAGTGAAAGGTAGCAACTGTGATGAACTATGACGGCACAGAGTTAATCAAACCCGAGATAATTTACTATGATGGTCAAAATGAAATTAATTAAATCATCACTACCGAAATGACAATCTTCTTAGATTTTGATCCCCCTAAAAAAAAGGGCAGTAGTAATAAGTATTTCATAAGATCAACTTCCTATTCAGGAAGAAAATCACTTTAAATTTTAATTGAGTTTGGAATGATTCCAATGTATCATGGGGAGAACCGATAACAAAACAAACTAGAAAATTAATCCCACTCTGCTGTGCAAGTGTGCTTTAGCTACTTCCCTGGATGTTCTTCTCTCTGCCTATTATGGGTGGTGTATCCACTCTTGGCGGAGTACTCTTTGGAATGCCAAGTCAGGGATCCTCGTATTGAATGAAGAAATTTTTCTGATGTAGAAAAGAATTATTAAATAATAAATATAGTTCCATTAAGAGCGCCCATTAAATCAATGTATGTATACTGAACTCAACATTCTGCCAGTACCATACATTTATAAAATGGAAACATTTATTTTCAAACACAAAAATCACAATTTCTTCTTAAAAAATTTAGACTCATAATTTTGGAACTATATCAAATGACTGGAACTACGGAGCTCGGCCCAGTCGGCTGTGTGTTGTGCCCGGCAGCGGGGGAGGCAAGGCTTCCGTGGTCGTCATCCCACGAAACCCTTACAAGGGAAAACCAGCAGCAGCAGGACAGAAGATGCAAGAGAAGAAGACCAAATTAGTTAGAATAGGAACGTGGAATGTTAGAACAATGATGAGGACAGGGAAATTGGAGAATGTTAAGCGAGAGATGGAAAAGGGAAATATAGATATTTTAGGTCTATGCGAGGTGAGATGGAAAGATAGCGGGGAATACTGGATTGATAAGTATAGAATAATATACAGCGGCGGGGACGAGAGCCAACGAGGGGTTGCCATAGTATTAAATGAAGGGGTAGGAAGAAGCATAGTCAACATAGAGCAGGTAACGGATAGAATACTACTAGTAGAGATAAAAGCAGAACCGATGAACTTTGGTGGTCATTGAAGCAGGAGGATAGACGTAGACTGGAGGCTTTTGAAATGTGGGTGTGGAGAAGAATGGAGAAGGTGAAATGGACAGAGAAGAAAACAAAGGAGGAAGTACTTGATATGGTGGGTGAAGAGAGGGGTTTGTTGGGAGAAATCCTTTGGAGGCAGGAAAAGTGGATGAAGGGGGTATTGACCGGCAGCGGGATGTTGAAGACTGTAATTGAGGGGAGAATGTTAGGCAAATGAGGAAAGGAACAGGATAGGGATTTTGGACGGGATGAAGGGAGGAAGAAAGTACTCCGAGATGAAGAGGGACCTGATGTAAAGTAGGATGTTTTGTTTTGCAAGGGGCCACAAATTATTTAATTAGTAATTATGTCCATCCAAAAACCTACTTTAACCAGTAGATTACCTAATAATAATATCAAATGAGCTCATTTATTTAAACTGCCGTAGAATGTCAGAAAGCTACAGCAGCATCACACATCCAGGGTTCAACCTCTACAACAAACTGTCCTTGGCAATTAAATGCCCCGAGCACAAAAAATTCCAGATGTTTGTCAATTACTTCAAAAATTTGATGCGATGATTCATTGTGCCGGCAGAATCATCGCATTAGTTCAAAGCATTTGCAAAATCACTTGCCCACAGATCATACTGTGATGAAAAAACTGCCCACAGAGATGAAAAATCCTATAATATGAATTACCTGTAAATCCAGTTACTGTTGTACCGAGAAATTAGCTTGGCGAAGCCAAGCATAGGCACTAGTATCTTAATATGTATTAATTGGAGGTGGGATGGGAGGTGACCGACTGTGCTGGCATCTCTCACGAGCTCCATGGAGCTCCTCTTGCATTGTTGCATCAGCATGATGGCCCAGCAGCAGCCATGGATGGCTCCCCTTCCGCCCCTCCCACTCTGCCTCGCGTGACACCCAGTTGCCAACTCACACCCCATTGGTGTATTATAGATGCATGATGTCTGCTATTTGTTTCATTTGGTGATGTTGAAAGGGGATTTAATATTTCAAATTTGCCAATAAAAATTCAAAAATAAGTTAGTATTTTTAAAGAATTGCTCCCCCTTCACTTGATTCTTGCCCATTTTTTATCAATGGAAATGCACTTATGGCAATCTTCATTTCTTCAACTTCTTGATATGACAAGACTGACTAGATTAAGTAATATTTCCCAAAGCCCTAAAGGGTTTTTTATGCCATTATAAAAGTAAAAAGAAGGGGAAAATTGAGGTTGGTGTAGTGATTTATGGGGAACTTCAATCCCTTGCCAGTGATCAGGCTCACATTCAAAATATTAGGAGTTTCACATTTACCCGAGGGGGGTGGGGGGGGGGGGGGGTTGGCCCAGTGAGAAATCCATTCTTCTGGCTTATGATTCTACCATCCTAATGAATGCCATAACCAATCCTAAGCTGCAACAAAAATTAGACTCCACAGTCATATGGCTTCAAAATTGGTTTCGAAACAACTTATTGTCAATAAATGTACAATGTACAGAAAACAGCATGCATTAATTTTAGCAGAAATCCATCACCGTCAATTCAAACTTATTTATTTTGCATTAGTCTGAAAACAGCACTTCGACCTTCACATCAAACTTTGAACATTGATATAGCAATTTGACAAGTATATACACCCAAGCTCTAGTTAGAGGAAAAACCACCTAGGCGGATATTGAACCCATGACCTCTGGGTAGGCAGACAAGGACGTTACCCTGCCACCACTGGGGCCGGGAAGCAATAATTAAACTTTATGAAATGGCTTCAATTTTTGCTGGCAGTGTAAATTTCGTGGGTTTTCAGATTTAATTGTCCCTAAAATGGTACTATTGTTAATAACTGATTGAAGCACTTTTCCACTTGATAAATTTTTTTTTAAATTTTACGACCAGGTTTCGATGTATTACATCATCATCAGGTCCGCAGGTAATACATCGAAACACGGTCGTAAAATTAAAAAAAAAATTTATCAAGTGGAAAAGTGCTTCAATCAGTTATTCATTATGTTCGACTTCGACCTCATCACGCCTGAAGCTACTCAATGTGGTCCTATTGTATTGACAGCTTGAAATGTAAACTTAATGAAACTCTCTTGGGTGCTGTGTTTCCTCTCTGAGGAAATGAATGCAATCGTATGGTTGAATTGTAGACTTGTTTGTTGCTTTCCCATCAGAATCCTGTCTAGTTTCTGCATCGATACATTACTCTGCATGAAACTTAGATACACTGTTATACTCCGGAGGCAAAGGAACGGTCAAAACAGTGGGTTTCTAAAGGCTATCCAGCTGCAAAGGATGCGAGGATGGCATGCACGTGAAATTCTGCATTAATTATTTGCGTATAGGACAAACGATCATTGGAGAGTGTTATGCGTTGTTATTGCAATGGTTTAGTGAAGATATAGTCCTTATAATATCCACCATATTCACCAGATTTGGCCCCCGGGGCCTTCTTTTATTTCCAAATTTGAAAAAGTGGCTCTGTGGATAAAGATTCGTGTCAAACGAGGAGGTCATCTCCAACTCAGCTGACTACATATTTTGAGTACCTTCAGATATCCTAATTTTTGGGTGGCATAAAAATGTTGGAGGAACACCGGGAAAAGTGTGAGAAGCTAAAAGAAGATGTGTTAGAAAATAAAAAAATTCTTCTGAAAATAATTTGTTTTCCTAATTTTTTTCTAAGGACTAATTAAATGATGGATATGGTGTAAACTATGAGTCATGGCAATTCTCCTTGCAAAGTGAATTCGTCAGGAGCAGCACAGAAGAGGATCGAACCATTTAGAATAAGGTGATGGAATTTTGGAACAATGTTGAGGACAGGCCAACTGCAAAAAATAAATTGAGAGCTTTGATGAGTAGGAGGAATTGATGATTGAGACATAGAGTTAGGATGCTAAGAAATGGCTCTTTAGAACTTCGATGTAGAGTGGTGTTTGGTGCGATGCTGAAAATTGGTCATTGAAGAAGGCAATAGGCGTGGATATGCGGAAGAATGGTAATTGTGAATGAAAGTGGAAATGGATAGAAAGGAGAACAAATGGGAAAGTGCTATCCTTGGTGAAGTAGGAGAGGAGATTCCTGGGAATAATTCAAAGAAGGCAGGAAAGATTGATTGGATGTTGAATACTGATGGAGGGGAGAAGGCTAGGCAAACAAGGTAGGGGTCAATGCAACTATCTCAGAGTGTAAAAATCATTTGCCTTGGTCTAGGCAAATGATTTTTACACTCTGAAATTGTTGCATTGAAATGCATATTAGCATCACTCCATATTAGGATCACTCGATTACAAGTTACTGTTACGGCATCTCCCACAGTTTCTTGGAAGGTAGGGGTCAGCAAAGAAAAGGCATGGTAGACCTTAAGAAGGGAGGATATTTGTGGAATTCAAGAGGGGCATAGTTTGTTGTAGTGTCAGGGTGTGTTTTTTTGGGAGAGGCAAGGAAATGTATGGTTGTACTTCTGCTGGAGGAGTGAGGAGGGAGTAGGAGAGTGGATATTGGACCGAGAAAAAGACTAGTCAAGCATAGCATATGGAGTGCTATGTTATATGGATGTGAAACGTGGACTGCGTTGGGAAGGGATGGGGAAAGGCTGGAGTCGGTGCTTGAGATGTGGGTGTGGAGAAGAATGCAGAAGATTGGAGGGATTGGGCGAGGAATGGGGAGGAGAAGAGAGAGAGGATTGGTAGGAAAAGAGGAGAAGAAACTGGCTTGGAGTGACTGCCTCTTGAAGGTGGTGCCGGTGGGGTCAGGCAGGCAAGAGGAGGGTCAACACGACAGGCGATGAGGGTGGGGGTGATGGGGGAAATGAAGAACACGACAGGAATACGTGGCAGAGAAGGAGCCTCCGTGGACCTTCAAAACACGGCAGATTACCTTTTTATAGGCTCTGTTCAACTAAATTGTACCTTAACTGGTAGAATATCAATAATAATAGTTATTATATTTCATAGGCTTTGGTTAACTGAGTGAGTGTAGATGTTATTTATTTTATGAAAACCTTGACTCAGTTCACGCTCGCATTATTTTGTTAAATCAGTGTAATATGTATTGAATTATAGGTTCCTTGCTCAACTAGATTTAATATATTTGTGGATTAGGAAACCTGTTTTTAAGATGAACGCCTTAGTTTCTATTCATTTTCATCCAATGTCTGGAGTTTCCTTGGGTCACATCTCAGGCCCTTTTTATTTAATTATGTCAGTAATGATCATTCACATCCACTCGCTTTCCTCATGTTTGCTGATGCCTTGAATCTATTTAATATATTGAAAACAATAAATGATTGTGTATCCCTTCAAGCTGACATAATGTGATTGAAAACTTGATGTGATATGAATTAACTACTGTTAATCTTTAAAAAGTGGTATTTTAATTTCTCAAAATTACTCTCCTCTGATAAATCATCATCAACCTTTTGGTTATTCTGAAAATCATATTAAGGCAAGTATGTCGGCAAATTTTTTCTTCACAATTTATCCTCATTTTACCTAGTAATTATATTCAATTTTTTATAAATAATTTTTCTGCATAGTTATCTATAAATAAGAAGGAATTTAATGTAGTCCTGGCTGAATTTTTGCTCATAGTGATATTGGAGATAGTCAATGGAAAAATTACCTAAAGGGCGTAAAATGAATATTGGAAATTGTATTTTTAAATATTATGGTGTAAGATGGGATATGGTATTAAAATGACAAAGAAAATCTCTGTGTATTTCCACTTGATAATATTATATTACGTATTTTTTCAGTAGGATTTTCATCATTTTTAATTTCTGGTTTCGCTTGTAACTGATGCAATGATTTAAAAATAGTGGTACTTAACTGTGGAGTGGAAATTGCTGTATAGCTCCTTGTGATTGTTGTTTGCCAATGTGTCCGAATAACCTCCTTTCCTGAGATTATTATGTATTTAAGCAGAGGTGATTAACTGCCATGACCATGTCATGAAAGAAAAAGTTAATGTGTCATCCCCCTTATAGTTTTATTAACTGTCATTTTTATCTACCCTCACCAACTCCAATCCAAGATAATTTTATAATTAATGAATATATTTGTTCTAAATTTTAGGTTATTTTGTCTATGACTTCATCGACATGGCGCTCAACCATAGGAAGAGGAGCAGCTATGAGTTGATGCTTCATCATTTAATTGTAAGGATTTGAGAGAGAGTTATTATTCACTTGCACCTGAGTTGAAGACTGATTGTGTTTTTTTAAGTATAATTTATTTTGCTAACTTTTTTGTTTTGTTTGCTAAATGTGTAATAATATGTGGTATTAGGTTAATTGAGTTAACTCCAGTATTGCTTGCGTGACATCCTTTGTGATTTCATACAAATTCAGTGCACCTTCACCTGCTTCTGACGATGATAAATGCTTTCCATAGAGGTGCTACTTCACGTTGGGGAATAATAAGCATTCCCAAAACGTTAGGTTTTAGGGAGGACGAGGGGCACTCCTTACATTGACTTTCACTAATACTTTAGTGGAACCCACCACGCACAAAAACTTCTCGTGTGCAATTTTTCTGTAACCTACATGTGCGTGGCATGCAATCGAATGTTTAGTATTTCTAATGGAAGTTATCAGTGACCTTCTCTCTCAATGGTGGCAGTGGTGTAAATAAATGTTTCCTTCCACAAAAAGAGCAGTGACTGAAGCTCTGGGTAAACCTTCCTTTGAAATTGATCGTCTTACCTCTTTAAGCATTTAGGCAAATTGTCTCACCTATTTGTGTCCTTAGGAAGAAAAGACCTCTCCATAAACCTCCTTTAGCAATAAACGCGCAATTTTGCATTCCCTAATGGATGCACTGTGAAGCACGGATGACCAAATATGTGGAAAATGCAGCCGTGATGTAAACGAAGACACTCCATTTTCAATAACTTGTGATTAATTAGCGGTTTTATTTTGTCGATGGGAAGCACAATATGTTGCATTTTTCAGCCATTTTTATTAGGGTGGATTGATAGTTTTCCAGAGCTATTTGATCAAGCGAACAGAGAGACAGGCATACCTCAGAAAGCTAAACAAATCACTTAGCCAGGAAGTGAACAAAAATCTGGCCAAGGACTAATATTGAGAGAGGGTTGCTAATCTGGATTCATATTTTTCATCATGAGTCTAATTGAAATAATGCAATGTAAATGGCTTATGATTTATTTGTTGCCTGGAGTAAAACTATTAGTATTGCCTTTGCCTTAGTCTCGCCTTCAAGGGGAATATGGAATTCTCAAGGGTACATCTACATCTACATCTACATCAATACCCTGCAAGCCACCAAAAAGGTGTGTGGCAGGGGGTGCAGCACCAGGAGGAAAGGGTAAGGGATGAGGGGATTAGGGTTTTTCAAATGGATGGGGAAAGGTAAGGGGAACCTGCAAAAAATATATATATATAAAAAAAATATAAATATAAGCGTATAACCCTGCGCAGTTGCTACCTTGTAGGTTAATACTTATTATGTCGAGCCGGATCCTGGGCGATTTCGATTAAAAGAATTCTGGTCTCTTATTGTTCTCGGAAAAAATGACCATTTAAATCTGTCTGTCCTGCAGTCAATCTCTCTAATCTTACATTCGTGATCCCTCCGCCCGTAATACGTTGGGGTTCGTATTATGTTCTTGATGTCATCGGAAAAGGACCCATCTTTAAATGTTTTTAATAAGTTTAATCTATATTGTAAACGCCGCTGCGTAAGGAAATCCCAGCCTAAATTTTCTAGCAAAGTAGTTACGCTACTACATTGGTCATAACAATTTTTGACAAATCTAGCCCCCCTCCGCTGAACTCGTTCCAATTCCGAAATTAAATTTATTTCTTGCGGATCCCATATACTGGCAGCATACTCTAGGTGGGGCCTGACTAGGGCAATAAAACATCGTTCCTTCACTTTTTCGTCACATTTACCCAGCACTCTTTTTACAAATCCCAATTTTTTATTAGCGCGACCGCATATTTCCCGTATGTGCTTTCCCCAGGACAGATCGTGAGTAATTGTTACACCCAAGTATTTAAAGGAATCTACCCTCGCAATTTCTGTTTGCTTCACTTTGTAACTAAATGGTGGGGTGTTACTCTTTTCCCAAAAATGTATTACTATGCATTTCTTCCAATTTAATTTCAATTGCCATGTATAAACACCAAGTCTGAATTGCATCTATGTCGTTAGCTAACGCGACTGTCTTCGCAACTTCAAATTTCCCCATAAATCACCACATCGTCAGCAAAAAGACGGAGCCTACTTCTAACTATGGTGATGAGGTCATTTATGTAAACAAGGAATTAGAGGGAGCCTATGACACTCCTCTGTGGTACACCGGATGTGAACTTGACAGTATCGGATGATACACCGTCCAGGACGACTGTTTGAACACGATTTTTTTAAAATTGTCTTATCCAGCATATAACACTCCCGTGTATTCCATAACTTTCCAACTTCGCGAGTAACTTGCAATGAGGGACTTTATCAAAAGCTTTTTTAAAATCTAGGAATATCGCATCAACTGGAATATTACTTTTGCGGGAATGCATTATATCATGAACAAAGAATGCGAGTTGAGTTTCGCAGGATCTACCTTTACAGAACCCGTGTTGGTTATTTATGAATAAATCTTGGCTATCGAGGTACCTCATTATGGAACTAACAATGATGTGCTCAAGAATCTTACAGGAGATGGAGGTGAGCGATATTGGCCTATAATTACTGGGGTCCTCCCGCTCTCCATTTTTTAATATGGGTGTCACAGAAGTTATCTTCCAGCCGCTTGGCACGCTTTCTTCTGCTAATGATTTCTTAAATATTATATTAAGATAAGGAGCAATTTCAGACGATAGTTCTTTATACACGCGAGCCGGTATCTCATCAGGTCCCGGAGATTTGTTGGGGTCGATATTTTTAAGGAGTAACTCTATTCCGCGGGTGGAAAAGTCGATTGCATGCATTGGTTGTAGAAATGCTTTCAGGAGGTTCTCTGGTATATTCGGGGAGCATTTGTTGAAAACACTGTGGAAGAATGAGTTTAATATGTTGGCTTTGTCTAAACTACTTGTAACTTTATCCCCTTTTTCGTTGTTCAATGAGTTTACGGGGGACTTTTTTCCCTCTTTGGGTTATCGTTAAAACATCTTTGGGTTATCGTTTAAATGTTCACCTAATTTTTTCCATTTGAATTCCGCTAGCGCCTTCCGGAAGGCCTTCTTGGCAGTGGACCTAGATGCTTTGTAATTCTGTACGGTTTCGTTGATTTTATCAGGGGAGGAATCTTTAACCGCGTTTTTCATTCTGGCATGGCACGCCCTTTGCCGTCTTAGTGATTTCCGAACTTCAGAGTTGTACCAACGGGGTTCCTTATTCTCTCTTATATATTTACTAGGTATGAATCTCTGTATTGCTGAACGTGTTATCCTGAAGAGAATTATTCCAGGTATCCTCGACACTCCTAGTTTTCCTTAATTCGTCAAATCTAAGAAAGGAACAGTTTAACTCACGTTTTAGGCCATCATGGTCAGCTTTATTGAATAAATAAATTTTTCTCTTAGGTTTGTTAACTTTTTCTACGCTTAGGGAAAATTTAGCGTTTACAGCCCTGTGATCACTGATTCCATCAATAACTCCTACATTTAAGACTCTTTCGGGTATATTAGTAGCTAATAGATCAAGAATGTTCTTTCCCCTTGTTGGTGAAGTGACTAATTGATGTAGGGAATTTGAGGTGAACGTCAAAATAAGAGGGACTCGCATAAATCCTTGTCTTTACCTCCATTTATAAAACTGTACGAATCCCAATCTACTGTGGGAACATTAAAATCGCCACCGATTATTAAGCTATGCTCATTGTTGTGGGATGTAAAACTTTTTATCTGCCTTTCTAGATCTAGTATTGAGTTAACACCAGCAAATGAATGCGAGGGTAGCAAATGAATGCGAGGGAAACGATAAGAGGAAGTATGTACGAATAATACAACAATGTATACATCAAAACATTAAATGTGGTTGACTATCTTTCATTTTGTCAACATAAAAACTTTTGAGGATGCCCATGCATTTCAAATTTGTTATTTTTTAAATAGTACCTTGAATCTTCCAAGCAGTAAATCATCTTTGGATCATTGTCATTTTATCGAAATTTCAAAGTGCTTGGAAGAGAGTGGCACGTATAATCTGCAAAGCGGAAAATCCACATCACATGAATAATTGGAAGGTAACCGAATGTTGGCTGACGATTGTTTGGGCAATGAGAAAATTTCAATGCAACTTCATGTGACATCTCGACTGTTGCTGTGGTGGAACTGAACATTTTTCAGGATACATCAGTGATGCTCCAACTTGCTAAGACTGCCAATGACTCAATGCTGGAATTAAATCAATGAAAGTTGTTCAACGTATGCATTACACATTTAGCTAACAACAGAACAAAAACACCAAGTAATGGGCTTGTAAATGAGTGTATATAACTGTCACGTGCATGCCTTAAGTTTGATATTTCATGTTGGGTTATCTTTGGAAAGGGAAGGGTGCTCAAAGTTTTGCTCGCGTCTGCAGTGTTGGGTTAGCAGGAGCAGACCCCATCTTTTTATCAAAAATTCCACCGCTGCCATCAAAGTAGACTCACTATTTCTCTCAAAGTGTCCTCTTAAACAGGAGGTGTTTCAATATAGTGCTTTTGTGGATGAGAGGAGTGGGGTTGCCTGAGCAGCAACCTCAAGTTGAGGTGGCCTGGCGACTATTTTCACATTTGGTTGATAGACCTTAAGGTTCAGGGTGGGTTAGCCCGGACCTTAAACTGTGTCCCTCTAAATATTACTCACCTGCAAACCACTGCCAGGGTTTGTGGCAGGGGTTGCTCCTGTGAGATACACAGCAAAGGATCTTACTCCCATTGTATCACAGAATTCCTTAGTTTTACCACCAGAGGACTCCATGCAGTACGAGCTGTGCAATATGCTTTTTAACCAACTGCAATGATGTATGAAGATGGTGCATTTCAATACGTAGTTTTTTTTATTATCTATAGGAGTGAGAACATGAATAAAGGGAATATTCCATACCAATTTATCAATGCCTCATGAGTCTTGGATGCCATTTTGGATTTTCATTGGATCTGACGCCTCCGTGGTCCGCTGTTCTCATCTCAAATGAGTGCGTTGGGCTGTCTGATGCATTGGTGAGGCTGCCTGAGAGAGGTGTCGACCATTCCTTGCTAAAATTTCCTTCGTTCAGTGGAAACTCTGCCCCTATTTTGTGAGAAAGCATGTTTTTGGGTGATTTGCTTGAGAAATGAACACTTTTTTCCTTTTATTCCAAAGCAATGTGAGTTTGGGAATGTAGAGGAGGGCAACTGTGGGCAGCTTCCATGTGGTGCTTCTCTGGGTGAGGGCAAGGGTGTGAGCCTCTCTCACAGGGTGGATCCGCTGCGCCATATTTAGTTTTGAGCACCTGATGCTGAGTGAGTAGGAGGTCTTGAGCACTTGAGAGCATGTGGTGGGTGCACCGGGAATATCAGTGTATGGCACATTTTACGTACGACAATCCCCGACCTGTTACTTCCCATGTAATAAAAGTAATAATAATAATGATGAATTGTCTTAATTGGGGCAAAATTGAGGGTAGATAGTCCCTTTTTCTAACTAACCCCTTGTCGTTTAGATGCATAAATACATTGACAATAATTACCACAAAGAGAGCAGACGCTTTACTGTGATTATGAGAGAAAATGTAATAAAAAAATTAAAAGTTACCTTGGGAAAAAAATGGTTAGTGTACATGAAAAGATGTATATATTTGTGGGAAAAGGGTTAAGATTGTGAATTGATATCCGTAATGAAAAAACCCACTGCGGGAAAACACCCGGACAGGAAGAAAATGTGACTAAATTATGGATACTTAATAGCAGTCAAAGTGTACTGCATGTAATGAAAACACTAACAAATATTATACATTATATGTAATAAAATGAATTAATGACTAGGCATGTGAAAAAGATATAATTTTAAGGAAATAAATAGAATTTAGAAAAATAACAATATTGTTAATAAATCAGAATAATAAAATATGTAAATGCAAAAATAAAATTTGGAAGAAATTACTACTCTAGTCGTAATGGTAAGTTAAAATATTAACAAATATCCATAAAAACAAAAGGGAAGAATGACTTAGTATATATAATAATCAAATTATTATAAATATAATAAAGTAACAAAATTGAGCAAATAATATGCAACATATAATCTTATATAATTATTTACAAATGTCAAATTGATAAGTATAATTTATGCGCGCATAAAATTAATAAATGCACCCTGACTACCAATCATGTCACATAATGGAATGGTTACCACCAAACAATATGTACCGTACTATAGTGCTATTCACAAGGGATGAAAACTTCTGCTTATTAAATTACAAGTCAATGTCTTGTGCCTTAGGGAGTGTTTTATGCAGCTCCCTTTTAGGTGATAGCAATGAAGGTGCATTTCTGGTGGTTATGGCTAGCTTATTCCACTCTCGGCTAGCGGTAACTGTAAACGACTTGTTATAAATGGCCGCTCGATGATGAGGTACTGTAAGACTTTGGTTCCTTTTAGTGTTTGCTTCGTGTACTTCATCAAGACTTTGGAAATTTAGTGTGAGTAATTGAGGCCAAATTTTCAGAGCTTGGTGCAAAAGGGTTAAAGTGTGCAGCAGTCATCACGAGTCAGGTTATTGCCCAGAGATGTGTTCGTGTAAGTGATCATAAGTGAGGTGATCAGATATTTGTGAGTTAAAGATTAACCTGGTGCATGCAGTGAGGCAGTGTTGGTGTTCAGCTGCATATTCCTGAGAGACATCTCGGTATACTACGTCAGCTTGGTCAAAGTGCAGTCGAATTTAGGTAGAAACTAATTGAATCTTTAAAGATGTGGCAATGACGTGCTTAAGTTTAAGAAGGGGGTTATAATGGCTAATTGACGGTTTTGTATATTTTAATTTGAAGCGACGTCCAAGAGAGACATTCATCTATCATTAAGCCTAAATTTCCAACAACGTGACAGTATAGTATAGGAGACATCTACAGTATGTAATATTGGCAGTTGCTCTTCTTTATTCGATGCTAAAAAATGGGAGTACCTCATCGTAATTGCTTGTGACTTTCTTGGATTTATACTTAGGCAATGTGTTTGCACTATGTGTTAAGATTTTCTAAATCATTATTATTATGCCTGATACCATTATGCAAGTTATTGAATGCACCGTGTAAATAAATTTGCATGTCATCTGCTTATAATTGATGTTTGCCCTTAATCAGCGAGGATGGACAATCTTTGCTGTACTAAGAAAAGTGGTGCACCTGTGATGGAGTTATTTTGATCTTGGTTGTCTATCATCAGTTATTTTGACTTGAGCGGTAGCAGTGCTGTGTCCGTGGCGAAATTCAGATTTTGAAACGTCAAGGATATGAATGTTCTTTATAAAATGGGTTATTTGATTTTGGGCAAATTTTTCCAGGACTTTGGATAAGTTTGGGAGGAAGAAAATAGGGAAAAATCCTTTCTCCTCTGGAGGATTGCTCTTTTTAGGAATTCGTTTGATTTATGCTCGCTTCCGTTGACTTGGGAAACAATGTTGCGATAATGATGCATTGGAAACATTTGTGATGCAAGGCAGGATTAGTGAGGTTTGTAGTTATGTAGTCATGTAGAATTCCATGAGAACCTTGCAACTTAGATTGAGGTAACTTACGGGCACTGAACACTTGCATTTGAGTAACGGGCATGAAATTAATTTCTACAGGAGAATTGCTAATGGATTCTAGTTTTGTATAGTATTGCAGTGGAATTTGATCTGTTACTTCATCAAGATTGATTTAGGCGGCTGAGGAAAAGTATCATTTAACGAAGGAAGAGACAAATGTGCTGGTGACATGAAATTTTTGGGTTTACCTATACCAATGGCTACGTTTATGCCATGGTGTAGTCAGTGAGATTTTTGTCTTGTGATGGACAGGAAAAATTAAATTTTTGTATTTATTATAAACTGTTTTGTTTTATTCCTGTGGTATTTAAGGTAATTGAATGCCCTGGCATCATTGTTTTCCCAGCAATAATGAATAGCTCTGTCACGCAACATCATTGATTGCAGGGATGCCAAATTGAGCCGTGGTGCATTGGGTTTGGAAATATGTATTTCGCCGGAGAATATTTTTTAAGTATATTCATTAGCAACATATTCATGATATCAACTTTTACATCGGCATTATCCATAAATTCAATGGAGGGTATGCTTCATTGTCTAAGTCATCAATGTTAATAATCTTTATATTCCATCTCCGAGCAAACATTTGCTTGAATTTGGGAACTCCGAGTGTGCGAGGAGTATGGAGGAGATCATGGGAGGAAACAGCAGGGAGTGGGTCCTGTCCATGGGCGATCATTTCATATGTTCAACAGGTTCAGGCGAGATGTAGTGGAAGTTGATCAATATGAGAAAAACAGATTTGAACTTTTCCACAGACATATTTGTAACTTACAACATGTTTCAGTTCTTCGAGCCATCTTCAGATGCAAGAACCATCTTTAGGTACAGGTCTTGTACCTGGAGATGGTTGGATGAACCGAAACATGTACGTTGCAAATAAAACTGTGGAAAAGTACAAATTTGTTTTTCTAATAAAGATAATTTTATCTTTATTTGCCGTTAGCACCAAGTCTATCCATGTTGATGATGTTTCAGTAGTGTTGGTTGGAGGTAAGGGGGAGATTTTTATGATTATTGGCTGAAGATATCGCTAAAGATAATTGGTTTGATGGGCATTTGTTTTGAAATTTGCGTTGAAGTCACCTGTTATAATGATGTGTTTGTTATTTGGGCTATAATCTGATATTACAGCATCGAGACCAGGTAGATGGCCACTTTCGCTTGAATTAATTCTTCTTTAAAAGTAGACATGGTCTTGAGAACACCATCAAGCATCGACCGCAGGTATTCCAAGTCCTTCTTAGGGTTGGGCTTCGGAGGCATCACCACAGTAGGCGGAGAGTGAGTTGGGTGATTAGGAAAAGTGCGCCTGAGAGACCACAAGGTGCTTAGTTCTCCTGCAAGTATAAGGGAGCAACTAGTGGTGCAGTCTTGATATGGTGAGGCCGCTATCACATCCAGGCACGCAGCAGTTCAAATACGATAATGTCTGGAGAGACTGATGAAGTGCATGCAATGCTACTCCTTCAGTGAATTCCATTAGGGTCAACCTCCTGGTTGAGTTCCCAATGTCTACCTGGATGGGGATAAGAACAGAAGGCTGGTGATGACATGCAGAGGATTTGCTGTTCCGTAAATTATGCCAAATTGCAGTCAAGAGTCCATTTATCTTTCAGTGGTGTAGCTCGTGCCGCCCTGGAGGGCATGCTCTGCATTTGTTGCAGCTGGTTTCAGAGAAAGAGCTACTACTGCCACTTCTACTACTACTAGAGCTACTAAAACTACTACTAGCGATACTCATGGGGGACAGATTGATTTGATAATTTTCCCAAAAGAAAAATATTTCATCAAAAATTCATCCTAATATCACTAATGATCGGAGGCCTAGGTGTGAGAGTCGGAAGACTACCTTGACAGAAGAAAACTACCCAGGGGGAGCCGCCCTCTTTTGTTGAAGGGAGCCCTCGTTTGTCAAGTGCAGTTGACTCTGCTGTGACAGCGGAGTTGATATGGTTGAAATGTACATATCACAGTGTAGAGTGCGAATATGTAGATAATGGAGCGGTGAGGAAAAGGCAGGAACAATATTGATCACAGAAGAAGGAAATGTCATCGTCGAACTCGTTACAGGGAACATTAGTACGCTGGAAAATAAAAAAACTGATGCTGAGACATATTTGGCAAAACTGCGGACCTGGATGAAGATGGAATGCACTTTGAACAGCCACGAGCATTTGAGGAAGGTGAGTGCTGGTTGTAGGCAAAAGTTTGCTTGCTGTGCATCTAGTATAGCCTTACTGCATATATTAGTCAATGTTAATAACATTGCTTTGTAAATAGGTAGCAAGTGTAACCAATATATTTATAATGGCTTTTCGAACAAATCACTAGCAATTTCATGATTGGATAATGAGATATAACCTTTATTTGCAATTTGTACAGCGCACTTAGAAACAATTGAGAAAGGGGCAAGAATTAAACTAAAAGAGGATGAAGCCAGGGGAAACACATAAAAATGGCCATGAGTGTTGGGCAAAATCATGATCCTCATCCAGAGTTGGACAGTTGCTGCTGTTGCATGCCAAGGAAAATGATGGCTGCAGTAATATTTTCATTGTGATCAATGAAAGTGGAAAATTTGGATCATCCTATCATCCCACCAGGTGTGTACGAATGTGATTACCCACCCTCAAAAAAAGTTAACAAAATAAAAGTGTGTGGATTTTTCCTCATGATGCTTAGGCACATATGTCACCACCAGTCAGGGCAGTGACTCGGGTTGATAGCGGTAGTAGTTTATTTTTAAGGTACCTGAATGACTTGAGTTCATGTGCACCTCATTCCAAATTAAGAAAAGTAAAATAAGTCAAAACAAGCGGCTGCTATACTATAACTATATTCTTTGATGATGTATCTTGTCCGGTAAAATTTTACAGCTGACTAACTATGGTAATAAAGCTTAATATGAGGGTAGTTTGAAAGGTACTTGGAATCACCACCAGATGTCAGTGCTAGTGCAATGAGTTTCCTCTGCGGTAATAGGTAAACCTTTGAGTAAACATGTAACACGTCAGTCGTCTGGGAAGAGATCTGTGGTGCGGATGCCTCTCTGTTGTTTTTCCTATGTTGTGATATGTGAAGTTGGAAAAATTTGGCATTAGGGCAGTGATGAAATACTTCATAAATAAAAGGTAATATAGCCAAAGAAATTCATACCTACTTTCAGAACACTTAGAGGGACTCCGCTCCTTAATATTCAACAGTTGCCAAGTGTAACGCATGAAGAAAGAATCGAAGACGTAGCATTTCAACATGAAGGAATTTTCAATTGTTCCCGGCTTAACTTTGTGGAAATTCATGTTAATTAAATGAAGAATACAATGTGACAATACAATACAAGGACAGTGGAAAGATACATTGTATTCTTCATTTAATGAAAGAATTTATTGTGCTGACTAGTTTCGCTAAACTGTAGCATCATCTCAAATATGTCTCACCATTTCAAATATGTCCGATCCTCTTGTTTTACCATGCAATGACTCCAGACTGGCAAGTTCCTCACAGACATTGAAATTATAATCAATCCTCTATTAGAAATGTTTAACTGGGCAGCATCACAAATGTCCATTTATGCATCCAAAGCTGGAGAAAAGAAAGTACAAGAATTGACAAGGTCTTCCAGTTTCTTAGATGCATCCTGCGAGAGTTCCTTGATACCTCTTGTAACTGTCTGCCATAGTATAGATACTTTGTCTGCTTTCCTTTCAAAAACTCAATTACCAAAACGGCATGCAAATATATGGAGACAAGACATAACAATTTCTTCTCCATCAGAAAAAGGTTTCTTTTTTTTGCCAATATTAAAGCAATTTCACATGATGCTTCTGTCATTGTCAAATCTTCACTACTTACTTTAACAAATATGTTTTGTCTTTTTCTGATTTCTTCCTTTTCTTTGTTACATATTCTTTTTGTTACTCTGATCCAAGAATGAGCTTTATTTTTTTCTTAGGCCATGATGGCTCACTCAGAACTGACCGGCCATATGGAACCCTCATGCGTATGTGAATTCAAACGCATGATGTGTTGTTGCTAGTGTGCGGTGTTTGCGATCGTTTGAGCAGGAACGCGCAGTGGCAACATCGATGAAAATATTTATAAGTTTGTAAGCCCACCTAAAGTAGCATCTCACAAGTTCCATTCTAAGTGTCATTCACTGAGAAGTTGAACATTACTGAAGACTCAGCAAATTGAACTGAGATCCCTGAGGCATTGGAAACGTGGAGATGGATTCAGTTATGACAACTATTTAAAAAAAATAAGTAGACACAAGGATGCAGCGCACCACTTATAATCATCCAATGCACCCTGCTTGGCACATGCACCATGGTATGGCCACCCCTGGCTTAGATGATGATCCATGTAGTCGTCGACCAAAATATGCCAATGCCGCAGAAAATATTGCCAAAGTGCGTAAAGTGGTCGTGGAGGAAGGATCGCCGACTGAAAGTGCGAGCAATCGCTGAAGCTGTAAGGATTTCATCTGAATGGACCAGATCACATTTTAACGGTGGAATTGGGCGTGAGAAAATTATCTCCTAGATGGGCGTTGATACAGGATCACAAACGCATCGGAATGGAAATCTCCAAACAATGTTTGACCCATCAACTTCAAGAGTGCCTCCACGGCTCATCCGCACACATGCACCGCATTGCTCCACTTGCCCAGATCATCAAACCTTCTTTTCTTTTGCTCTACTAAACTCACTCCCTGATTCCATTGATCCTTTTTTGCTTTCCTCCAACAAGTTTCATGACCTTGCTCTTTCCCATCTCTCCATAATTAGATAAAAAAATTAATACCTTAGCTATTTCTGTTGTTAGTACTTAATATTTATTGTTTTTGTATGTATGCAACCTTATTTGTGTGTTGTCACTTCATATTGGCAAGTTACTGCTGCTGTATGTGGCTCGATTTCCAAATCAATATATAAAAGAATACTTTGCCCAACAAACAAAAGTAATTGTCAAATTTAATTTTGCTGCATCAAATCCTTTGAATGCTATATTTTCTTGAGTCAATTGGATAGTTATTAGGTTGAACTATATGCCTTACTTAAAAATTGTGATGTTTGGACTACTAAACTTTGGTGGAGAGTGCAAATGTGTTATTCTCAATGTAAATCTCTCTTTAGGTGATTTTAGGCTCACAAGTCCACAGGCAGAAGCCGCAACCGATGTAGGACCATCCACATCCTGACTGTGGGCTATGCAGTCCTTTTGAAAGAGGCTGAGCAGGAGAAGGCGGGAACTATGTATCAGGCTTGAGAACCTGACAAGTCATTTGAGGAAGGATGATGTTGAGGTTCCCAGGCAGAGAGGGTAGGAGCAGCAAGATAAACTCTGAATTTGAGAAAATACAAGCACCAGGAGAGGATGTTTGCTTTGTTGGAGGAAATTTAAGGCAATTGATGGGAAATTAGGCATTTGGAGTTGAGGAAAGTAGGAAAGCAGAGCTCCAACGTCGACTCCAAAGGGTGAACTTTTGGTGATTGTGCGTGCAAATAATCTCAAGGGGATTATTCCAGTTTGTGAATTTTTCAATTGCCTGCATTCACAGTTCTAAAGAAATACATCTTCAGTGATTTTATTGACCTAAAAAGTATCATTTTGGTAGTGTTAAAAATTATGTGCATTTAATTGCTGACCTCCGTTTTGTTTGAGCAATGAGGCTAGCCGATTCATAGTTGAAATGCCATGAAAGTGAAGGTTAGCAGAGGAGGAGGGAAAGGACGAGGTAGGCTACAATGTAATGGGCAGGAGTGAGATCCAGATTGGATGCTGTAAGGAAGGAGTAATTTACTAATTAAGGATTAGGCTGATGTCTGAAGGAGCAGTGACAATGCAGTTTAATAAAAATTGCTGAGTTGTGGTGCATGGAATGATTTGACCAGATAATCGATAATTCCATGTTTTAGAGCTGTGCACTTGACAGAGCATGAGTTGGGATTTGGAGGATAGAAACGGGTAATCAATTATCAAATGAAAGATTGTGAGTGAGGGTATGTTTTTGGACTGCAGATTGTAAAGGAAGATGTTCTGTGGTTGTAAATGCTGATGGAAAGGGGGTTATAAGTTTCACCATGTTATACGCATGAAATATTATTGCACTTTACTTATATTTTTCAAAAACAAAATCTTAATTTTATTTAAACCTGCCGATTTGCATTCTATGTTAGCATTAAATACATTTTTTTGGTGATAGAGAATCATCTAATTGCATCACCAATTATTGATTCTATTTTGAAAATTTTACTTGCAAGGACTCAAAATTTAAAGCACAGATTTTTTTCAAAAGGATTTAGCTCTGGATGGTGGATGATTCAAAGTCAGGATGACGAATAGAATTTAATGATGTCCCCAAAAAGACATCAAATCAAATGAATAAAAGGTGACATCCAGTCCTACCCCCTCTCTAATCAGTTTTTCGAGATATTTATTCACCTCTGAACCAACTTTCACATCAAGCATTCTCACCATAATGGTTGCCTCTGCATATTGCCAATGTCAATTATAAAAGGGCTGTGGATTATTTGAATGAAAGTGAATCAGTGAAGTAGATTTAAAAATTTTTTATTTGAAAAATATGGGAATGAATGATGAAATAATGATCCATATCATTTACGTGGCAAAATATAAAAATGGTGACTCTGAAGGTGTTCTTCAGACTATTTTGGCACAATGACATAGTCTCTATTAATTTTCTCCAGGAAGCAATACTTTCATCACCACCACTCTGTGAAAGCCCTGTGGATATAATCCTTAGGCAAATTAACTGACAAAAGAGGAATCTTCTAGGAACGGAATAGGTAGAATGATGTAATCATTCATTTCTATAGCTTCATATGTCGCACAAATTAACATGTATTGCTGTAAGAAATTTTGCAAATTCTATGCATGTAACAGATCACATCACAAAGCACACACTCATAACGGCAGATTTAGGGCAGCCAAAAAAGGCATGTTTGGAGGCTGACGATGCATATGCCTTAACAGTGGACATCAGTCATTTGCTGATTAGAGCTCCTGAATAATTAATATGTGTAATTCCAGTAAATACACTGAAATGCATTTCATCCTGCATATTAGAGTAACTTACAGAATTCACTGATAGCTAATCACCACTTAGTACAAATGTTCTGCCGGTATTAGTGCCAGCCATCTTCTTCCATGTAAAAGGGGAGCAGATTGAGTAGAGATGGCTAGCTGTAAGAATTAATAGTGAATTGCAGTACACGCTTGACCATATTCATCAAGAATTCTCTGTCATCCCTCCCAATTGCCCCATTTATGTCTAAGTTGACCAACTACTTGTCTTTATGGCCAACATGGAACCCCTGACCCGGTGGAAGACCCGAGAAAACTTCATCAAAATGAAAAATATATTAATTGAGTGCAAACCAGATATTTGGTATATTTGTGGGCGTTCATTAAAAGCTGATGAATCAAGGGTAATTTCACTTACAACTGGCTCATTAGTGTCCTCTCTGTTGTGCCTCGTATCAAAATGGTGGGGTTGGCCACATTTGTGCACTGTGAAGGGTACTTACAAGTCATTTGATGCTCTAATGGAGGGAGGAAGAGTGTGCAGTGTGCTTCCATGAAACCTGAGGAGTGGGGTTGCTCGTGCCCGTTTCCTTTTATCGCTCACATATGGGGATTTTCATGTATTTATTAATGAACTGGGCCAAATCTTTTGCTATTTATATACAAGTTCATTCAGGGTGCGGCGCTCAAATCCACCCAAGCACGCGTTTCCTCGAGTGAGATTTTCTCGTCTGGTTTGAGAAACCTTCCCCAAACTTCTCCAAAGCATTCTACTTAGCCACAGTGTGGTAAACAGTTGATCTGGGGTGCCACCCGAAGAATCAAACTATTTCACTGGGCGAACGCCCAAGGCCAACACTTTAGATAATGGAGACTCTTCGATGGTACTCTGCACTTGTACGCAGCATATGGGCCATTTTGAGGTTATTACTGCTTACTAGATGCCTATAGCTTTCAAGAAGGCTCATTGCGACCTCAGCGGAACTACAATATGGCGGGAATTACTAGTTGAAGTTTGTCACTTGCTATTTAATTAAACATTTGCATGAGACTACAAGCAAAGCAGTGCCACATAATTTATTAACCTGCCCAATAAATACGCGAACTGAGGCCATGAAAACTTTATTTTGCAAAATTTTGTCTGCATCAATTTTGTTCCCTTTCCATTCATTGCTATGCCCTTATTCCATCTTCTTCTTTTCCACTCTTTAAAGCACCCTTTGGAAGTCCTCGGCAGTTAAGCTTTTTAGTTTTCTCGTCGTTTCTTACTTTATTGTGTCCACATCTTCCCAGTGATGTCCTCTCGTCATATTTTTGCATTTTGGGAATAGGGGAAAGTCGCAGGGGGGGTGAGGTCTGGCAAATAAGGATGATGATTGAATTTTTTGCTAGAAACGGGCAAACAATCAATGCTGAATGTGTCGGTGCGTTTTCATGGTGAAGGATCCATCCATCATGTTCAGTTAAAATAGTGTGCACTGTTGATTTTTCTAAATTCAGTTGATCAGCTCTCAATCGGACAGTTTTTTGATGATTGCCAATGACAAGGGGCCGCACACGATCAACGATGTCAACGTCAACTCGGGTGTTTGAAGGTCTTGAAAGGCCTTTACATCATCCGTTATGTCTTGTCGGTCATATTTGAAATGCTTAACCTGCTTGAAAACGGATGTATTCTTCATATCATTATCACCGTAAACAGCTGTCAAGATTTCAGTAATTTCTTGATAATTTTTACCCTTCCTAAACCCAAACTAATCATCCCCTAATTAATCATTTGCCCTACTCTCCATCCTTTTGTTTATGATCCTGAGAACAACTTTAGCTGTGTGGGATATCAAACGTATTGTTCTGTAGTCTTCACATGATGCAGCCTTTACCTTTGTCAGAATAGGAACTTACGCTGACCTCAAAAAGTCTTCCGGCCAGATTCATCACTCATAGATCCTACGAATCTGTCCATATAGTCTCTCCCTACCACATGTTCCTGAACCAGTTAGTAGTTCCGCAGAAATGTCATATACCCCATTGGTCTTATTTCATTTTAATTCCCCAAGTATCCTTTCTATCCTATGCTACCTCGGCTAAACTATCCCCATCTACATCATACTCTTTGTATGTCTGACCTTGTCTGACCTACTCTCTTTCCCATAGAGTTCTATACATTTCTTCCATATCTCTGTGTCTAGTTTATTCCTCTTCTATTGTTGGTATTTATTGTGCCCAAATGCATTACTAACAGTTTTTCAAAGATAATTTTATTTCTCATAATGACAGTCTAGTTGGCAGGGGTTTATGGCACACACAGCTGGGAGGGTGTAGCGGGCAATGATCACTCAAAGGGCTGTTAGCATGCGAGTCAAGAGTATATTCTTATTATCTACGTAAATGCCGGCTCTCAATCACCAAAAGTTTTGCCATCCCTGGCCTTGGTTGTACTGTATTTTTAATAACCTCGTGGAAACGTGTCCACCAGGTGCACCACTTTTTTTTACTGTCTCAAAGTTGTGAGCTAGGTATTTGTTTGAAACCACTCTCTCATCAGCCAGTTGTTATGATGTCAGAGACGGTTGTTTCCCACAAAATCTGCAAGTTGCCGCATATAACCAGTACTAAGAGTGAAAAAAAATTGAATTGATGGAAACTCACAATGTTTTAATATACTATTCTATATGTCACACGACAGTTGTTCATCTGGCAATTGATAGTGACCTTCAAAACAATAACCAAAGTATGAGGATGATACACCCTGCTGAGCAAATTTTAACCATTGAAAACCTCATCCAAAGACATATTATTTGGCTAGAAAATTAAAAAAAAGCCACGGGTGTTGTGCTTTGGTCGAGACAAAAGAATTCAAATATACAATACATTGAAATGAAACAAATATCTCAGAACTTTCTAAACAGGCTGATAAATGCTCAAAGAATTCTGGTGCTACAGAATTTTAATGAGCACCATTCACTATTGAGTGATATTATTATCTTTCATCATATACAATGGCTGAAATAATATAATAATAAAAGCTATTTAAAATTCCTGTATCTCATCAGAAGGAAATGTAATGAAGCCCTCATTACTTCCACCAAAGTCTTGTGTGATTCAAAGGGTGGCTTTTTTTTAGGAGATGGATGATTGTTTCGTTGATGCCTTCGCCTGGTCAAATCGGAAGGAGTGTTGGTTACTCCATAGGTCTCTTTGTAGTTTTCCTTTCACTTATGTCTGAGTTCCCCCTCCTTGGGAATATCTAAATTGGAAATTGCTATTCCTTCTTTGGCCCTGAAATCTCTCTTATGCTTGCCCGGCCATGACTCAAGTATGGCAGGATGAGTGCTCTTTCGTGTCCAAGCCTCGCAGGAGCGACTCATCCCTGTGATGGGAGAGAGCGGTGAGTGGATTACTAGCTTTTAAAATCATGAAATAATGAGAGCACCACAAATATCCCAGCCTTCTGGCTTGTCTGCCCAAGTCCTCTTCAGGAGGACTCATCTCTCCTTGACCAGATGATATGTGACATGGCTTCATCATCATGGTTGTGTTAAATATAGGTGTTAGCTTGTTGATTTCGGAATATAAAGATTTGGTCTTTGGCTTTGGCAATGTGTTCCTCCAATTTCTTTATTATTTTTCTGTTGAAATTAGCTATATATAGCTAGGTGGAAAAACACAAATTCGCCAACCATTTCAAAAAAATCAAAAAAGTTAAGACATATATTAATTAAGTGTTTCAGTATCATGTCAAGTTTTGTGATGATGCGTGGCATTTATCTATGTAGTTTTTTCCTAGTGTGTAAAACTACCAATGCTCTCAGAATGAAATTGGTAATTTCAGGTGTGACTTTGTAGAACTTATCCATTATGGAAAGAAAAAATGCAGCTTTGTTTATGTTACGACCCATGTTTTCATGCATAGTATCATCACCAGGTCAACCTGATGATGGAACTATGTTTTGAAAACTGGAAAACATTAGCTGGAATTAGCAAAGCTTTATTTTTTTCCCATACTTATGCTTTAATTTCATGTTTACTGATCATCTTTTCTTACAATGCCCACCTCCTAGCTCTTTTTTCACACCCTTAAAAGAACTTGACTGCAGAAAGAGTGTAATGACAGAAGAGGGCAATTCCTACTTCAAGTTAAAATAACTCATGAAGGAAGATGTGTGGTGTGGTCATTTGTCACAACACAGGAATTTTACTGCAAAAAAATCACAAAAGAACATATTTGGCTAGTCTTAGACCATCTAGTGACTGAAAAGATAGAAATTAGCCACAAATTGAAAGCTGAAAGTACCCATGCAAGAAAGCAAAGGCAGAATATTTGAAAGAAGTGACTTGCATAGATAAATCTCTCCTTGTGGGCAAAGTGCTCAATCACCAGTTATGTCCTCTGTAGACCATGAGAGGAATAAGTGCAAATTTTTCGGTTATCTCTGCCAGACAAATGAAATTCAAAGAATGACGAGAGATGTACAATTCTACAATCTTGTATTTGTATTAGGAGGGATTTGTGAGTAAAAATTCTCATGGCCTCGTATTTTGAATGGATTTACGACATACTTCTGCATACAAGTTGTGCCAATTTAGTGAGGTTAATCATGGAAGTAAATTTAGAAAATGAAGCTTTGTTAGCGGGAACAGTGTGCTAAATCTTACCCTGAATTGATTTCAATGGATTTGTGGTTCAGTAGACCTGGCTGCTACTCCCAATGGCCTAATCGGAGAGGACAGCAGCCTAGAAATCAATCAAGTGTCCTTTATCGCCTAATTGGTGGAGGGCAAATGAAGCAGTCATGCAAGGAAGATTATCTGGGAAACGGATGAGATTTGCAGGACTCTTAGCATTAAATTACAACTTAGCATCCTTTCCCAAATCCACGGACAACTTCCCATAACACTGCCACCAAGTTATGTGGGTCTTCAAGGGAATTAAAATTGAAAGGGATGATAGCTTTGCCAAACAAGTACCATTTCTAAAGCTGGATAAGTTTTACTGAATTGCTGGCTGCCTAAAATAACTGTTCCTTGTAATTGTTGATCTATGCCTATCAGATTTCAGGAGTGCACTGAAGACGCATGATTTTGGTGCAAGGGGAAGAAATCAAGGGAAAGGGTTGATCAAGGGAAAACTTGGAGTGGTAACTGACTAACTGACCAAAGGAATGGATGGGTGAAATTATTTGTAGAAAGATTTCTATGTCATAGAATTATGAAAGTGTGCTTAGGTATGCATGAGTGCAATTTGAATACAATTATTGTTTTCTTATGCTGTGCTGCTCGTTTGGATATTCGCTCGCTATTTGGATATTCACATTTTAATGCCTATTCTGCTTGGTTGCTTTTTTAGTACTATTCAAGTGACTTGTGCTAAAATGACCATGGAATGTGCTGTTAAGAGGCTTTCCCACTTCTAGTGATGGCCTTTACCTGTATATTAAAAATGCAACAAAAAATATAGTGTCAGTACTATGATTAGTTAAATTTATAAACAAAAATGAAAATGTTTTTAAATTTACAAAAATGATGTGAATTAAACTTGAGAAAATAACACTTCCCATAAAAAATTGTGAGGACTCATCAAGAGCTAATAACTTTTGTAATTATTCCTGGAGCTACGGGGTGCTGCAGCATGGCATCCTGTTTTCAAACACAAAACGCTTTCAGAAAAGGAAGTCATGTTGCAGCACCCTGTGTTTTGTTATGGGATTTCATGCTTGTAAATCAGGAATGCCAGGGAAGGGTGCAAATGTGGCAAATGAGCAGCAGCTGAGGATAGTTTTCAATTAAAACAAAATTTTAAGTACTCGTTTCTAATCTCAGCTCCCAATGGCAGATTTTGTGTCAAAAAGGTGGATTGGAATATTGACGAAAACACATCCATTTGGTTGGTCTCGGTAGTGGCAGGGTAATGCACTTGCCTGGGAACCCAGAAGTCATGGGTTCGATTCCTGCCTAGGTAGACTTCCCCACTTGGGGCTTAAATGTTTGGGGGTTGCCTATGTTGTTATTCATGCTGATAATCTAATGCAAAAGGTTGAAACTGGGTTGTTTTTGAATTGTTACTAAATATCGAAAAAAGATAATCTCCAAGGTTTGAGGACTCAAAATCTGGAAATATCTGGCGTCATTTCATTCCCAAGGTTGGTTTCTGCTGATTTGTGGCTTGGTAATGCTGCAGCAGTTATTCACAAACAATTGACTAAAGGTAGACATTTTGTTTTCTAATGCTGTCTGTTGTTTAATTAATGGAGAGTGACTACCGGGCGTGCTTATTCTTTCTCCTCAGGAATTTCATCCTGGAGCCTGGCCAATTTTTCTGTTTAAACTAAATACTCTGTGGACAGTTAGCTGTCAGCCAATTTCAAAAATGTTTTGCATTAACAGTACTCCTTTCGACAGGTGTGTATGTGCCGAATTCCACCGGGTGAAAATCCAATTTTTCGGCCCATCCTAATATATATGTGCAATGCTTTCAATAAGAAAAGAGGTTGGAAGAGGAAAAGGTTGAGTTCTACTTGATGTTCTTATATTTTGCATGAGCATAGTGTCTGCATGGCATTTACATTGATTCCATTCAGAGGTGCTGTGTTTTGAGCTCCCAGCAGCCGCTCTCGGTGGCACGAATGAAAGCGCTTACCAACTCCAGGAAGAGGTCTGTGCTGAAGCGAGTCTCTTGATCTAAAGTCTTGCTGCTGTTCACTAAAGCGTTCGTAGTTGATGCCACTTTGATTCGCACCATCAAACTTGTGCAAATAAGTGGAAGAAGGGAGTGTCCAGTCTCAGCCCCAACAAAGCCATTCTATTATCATTATTATTTATGACCTCACGCGTGAAACACAAGTACATGGATTCTATTATAGTGAAGTATAAACATTATCTCGTGCAAGCATTTGCAGGATTGAAGAGTGATGACCTGTATGGTGTAATGACAACGCTTTCATTTGATAGGTCATCACATGCTTTGGTCTGTGCATAAACACTCGCTACTACCTTGGCTATGGGCTGGTGGCGCTGCTGGTGGAGGTGAACAGCGTGTTTCTTCACACCCGACAACTGATGCTGGTGCAGGGCATTCCCGCCAAGGACCATTTCCTGTACCACATCAACACCTTGCTCTACCTCGGTTAGTGTTTTCTTTTGAAAATGTTGTTGCGAGGGATATTGTCAATGTCTCATGTACACAGTTGTGAATGTGCGACGCAAAGGTGGAAGAAGCATGCAAGGAGGATATAATAACATGGAAGGATTAGGTGAAAGGGAATAAGATAATGGATGTGATGATTTTCTTGTGTGGCATACAAAAGTGAATTTAAAGACGTGTGTCTCCTCAATACCCCAAGGACACTGGCTGATTCACAGATATCAAAACAACAACAGATGATTACCTTGCATGTGAAAAGCCATCAAGGATTTCACTCAGAGTTTATGTTTTCACCCCTTGAATGTTGGTTTCCCAAAATAACCAAAAATCAGGATTTTATTACGATAGCAGAAGGTAAGTTTGAAGGTTGAATTGCTTTATTTACTTGAACAGAAGACACTTCTTAAAAATTTGAAGATAATAGGGGTATTCTAGAGGGATAGGTGACTTACTCAGAACTTGCACATCTGAGACTGCCCTGGGGAGGATATTGAACAGCCGTTCAGTTGGAGTTGGTCAATTATCGCCTCTTCCTCTGAACAGATGTGCTGGAAATGTGCTCTGTATGGAGTGCATGGTAAGGGCTGGTGGTGGTAGCAGTGAAAGTGTGTGTGAGCTCATAAAAACTGCTAATTTGTGGATGATCTATTCTTAATCACCCAGTTAGCTATTCTAAAGAAATATGAAGGCTCACAAGTATGTTAAAGTTTGGAGACAAAAACTGGAATAGGTTGAAGGAAGTTTTAGGTAGCAGGATGACAAAATAGTCAAGACGTTAAAGGAAGAAATTATTTCAGCCAAGGTGCTGTTACTAAAAGCAGAGAGACTACTTTATGGGAGTCATAAGTTCACTTGTTTGTTATTCTTTTTATGATTTGTTATTGTAATTGATAATCTATCAGTATAAGGTTTTGGTTGGACATAAACTGCCAAAAGGTACAGTGAGAATTTCTTTGGCTCTCCTAACAACATGCAACCCAACAACATACTCCGCAAAAAGTCCCCTTCATCTTCATGTACTCCCTTCATCCCATCCAACATCCCTCTCCTATTCCTGCCCTTTCCTCGTTTGCCTGATATTCTCCCCTCTATTACAGTCTTCAACATCCCGCTGCCGATCAATACCCCCTTCATCCATTTTTTCTGCCTCATTATGATTTCTCCCAACAATCTCCTCTCTTCGCCCACCAAACCAAGTACTCCCTCATTTGTTTTCTTCTCTGTCCATTTCACCTTCTCCATTCTTCTCCACACCCACATTTCAAAAGCCTCCAATCTACGTCTATCCTCCTGCTTCAATGGCCATATTTCTGCACCTAATCATATTTATATACAAATACATAGTATAGATATAAAATCATGTTTTATATCAAACTTTTAACAAGCCTTTTCAGAACATACTTACTCAACATCCGAATCATCAATTGCCTCCTCCTTGTGAAAGCATCTTGGACTTATGCAATTCTTCTCCTTATGTCCCCACTACTTTGACTGTGTTGGTGCAAAACACTTCTGAATTACGTTACCTGTTATGCCTGCTCTAGTTTTTGCTCTCTTATTTTAATGTTAATCTTAAGTTTGTCTTTCTGAAAAATTGCATTACCTTTGTTGTATTTATATTGATTCTCATCCATATCTGTCAAACTAAATTTCCAATTCACTCAGCAATGCTTGCAACCCCTCAGCTGACTGACAAAGTAGACCGTGATCATCAGCTAACCTAGCTGATTTTGCGATTTCCCCACTGACTTTCATTCCTATTTCCAGTTCTTCCCATGCCTCTTTAATCATTTCGTCCACATATATGTTGAACAGCAACGGTGATAATGGGCAACCCTGCCTTACACCTTTTCCTAACACTGCCAATCTGGACTCCCCGTTCCCCACTTGCACCTGAGCAGTCTGAGACATGTACAGGTTGCGGATTAGCCTCCTGTCCCTCCAATCTATTCCTATTTTCTGCAATATACTCATTAGTTTTTCCCAATTCACTCTATCAAACGCTTTTTCGAAATCTACAAAACAGGCAAATACCTCCTGGTTGTGTTCTATATTCCTCTCGATTAATAATCTCATTACTGCAATGGCATCACCCGTACCTCTCCCCTTCCTAAACGCAAACTGATCATCCCCTAAGTAATCATTTGCCCTACTCTCCATCCTTTTGTTTATGATCCTTAGAACCACTTGAGCTGCGTGGGAAATCAAATTTATTGTTCTGTAGTCCTCACATGATGTAGCCTTTACCTTTTACGGAATAGGAACCAACACTGATCTCACAAAGTCTTCCGGCCAGATTCCTTCCTCATAAATACTACGGATCAGCCCATAGAGCCTCTTCCGCCCTCATTTTCCTAAGCATTTTAATAATTCCGCGGGAATGTTATCCACCCCCATGGCCTTATTTGGTTTCATCTCCCTTAAAGCCCTTTCTATCTCATTGTCTAGTATGCCTGGACCTAAGCTATCTTCCTCTACATCATATTCTCTTTCTATGTCTAACTTTGTTGGTCTAAGTTCTTTACCATTCAGTTCTTCTATAATTTCTTTCCAACTCTCTTGGATCTTTTCTGTTTCAACTAGTATTTTCCTTGACTTATGTCTAAATGTTAATACTGAGTTTCCCTCTTAGCTTCCTGAGTGTTTTAACTTTCCTAAATGGTGCACCAATATCACCCTTCCGCTGTAAACTTTCTACACTCTTTTTGCTCTATTTGTTACTCACCTCAGTTTGTTATTTGACTCTTTATATTTCCTCCCACCTAACTCTCTATTTTCATTTTTCCATTTCCTTCTCTCATCTATCTTTCTAATCGTCTCATCTGTGATGGGTTTTCTTGTCCTTCTCCCATTCACAGTTCCTATAGGTTCTTTTGTGGCTTTCAATATGCTTTATTTGATGTATTTTCATTTTTCCTCCAAAGTCCTCGGCTCTTTTACCTCTCTCAAAATTTCATCCATATTCTGCTGGTACTCCTTCCTTTTTATCCAGCTTCTGCATTCTATTCCCTAAACTGTCTTCCTTGTCCTATCTTTTGAAACGGACGCTACACTTCATTTTTACTGCGCATAAATTGTGATCAAAGTCCTCGTGAGCTCCTGGGAAACTGTGAATTAATCACCCTGTTCTTAAATCTGTGCCTAATCATAATATAATATAACTGATACCTTTCTGAGTCACATGCCATTTTCCATGCACACATGCCTTTTGTGGTGTCCAAACCAAGTGTTGGTGATGACTAACCCGTCTCCTGCAGAACTCAACTGCTTTCTGCCCACAGTCACTCCTAAACCGAAGTCCCGAACCTCATACCATCTGCATCTCTTCCTTCACGTACCGTCGCATTCCAATCCCCCATCACTATCCAATGTTTCCCTGCGGGAACACACGCGATTATGTCCTCTTAACTGTTTGTTTATCCTATTGACTTTTTCCTCCCTATGATTGCTTGGTGGCATGTACACCTGGACAATGACCAAGTTCGTTGGTTCTGCTTGAACTTTTACTATTAATAATCTGTCAGCCGCTGTATGCTGACTATGCTTCTTCCTATTTTCTTATTCAATATTCTTGCCACCCCTTGCTGGCTGGGTATTTTATTCCATGGCCATCCTTCCAATAATCCCTGCTATCCCTCCATCTTGCCTCGCACAACCCCAAAACATCTATATTTCCTCTCTTCATCTCTCGCCTTAGATTCTTTAATTTTCCTACCCTTAACATCACCCTAACATTCCAAGTTCCAATTCTAACTAGTGCAGTCCTCTTCTGTCCTGCTGGCGTCAGTTTTGCTGTTCAAGGATTTCGTAAGATGACATGCGTGGAAACCTTGCTTTGCTCGCTGTCAGGGAATATCCAGAAAATATATTAATGCCCAAAGCAGGCAAAAATCTCATTGACCTCTCTCGACTACCGACCCCTTTTCTCACTCACCTATACCTTTTCCAAAGTTCCTGAAAAAATTCTAATCAGCAACTGTACTAATTAAACCCCTTTTCAGAATGCACACCAAGCTGTTTCCACAGGAAACGGTACACACAACTTAAGAGTTACGGGACTCAACGACAACATTCTTTGTGATGTGGACACCAGATGCCACACCTCCATTTTTAGATGTGGAAAAGGCTTTTGACAAGCTTTGGCATAACGAACTCCTATGCAAACTCATTGCATTAAACTTCCCACAGCACCTCATTCATGTTCTAATCCTTTCTGATGGACAGAACATTTACCATGTCATGCAAAAACATTCTTCCTCTCACACTCTATAGCATTACACTAAAGATGTGCCCATTTCCAAGAGGTTGATCATGTACAAACCTATTTGCAGGCAATAGCCTAAGATCTCACTATCTCTCCAAAATCATAGCTTTGTCAGTGGATTGAGATGTCTCAATTCCACCCGGAAAAACATACTGAATTCTCTTTCAGAATAATCGGAGACCATGATAATGTGGCTCTCAACTTCACTTCAATAACACTGCTAATCCCACAAAATAATCCCTAAAATTTTCAGGCATTTCGATAAGACTCTCCTTTCACTCCAACTTTAAAACTTTTACTCTCAGATATAACATTTACATGTCCTTCCTCCACCCATCGATCAATAGGAAAAGCAAGCGCCCCCAGTCCCTGACTGGAAAAGCTCATTTATGCCTTAATCATCCATCTCAATGCATCGTATGGCAGCAGGGTCTGGGCTCCGACTCAATTGAACAAGCTCTAGAGCCTTCAAAGTAAATTGATTCAACACGTTGCAGTGGAAATTTGGTTCCATTGCTATTGTCTGCTGCATGGCACTCTGGGAATGTATTTCATGAGTGAATGTCTGGTTCTTCAAGATAAAAAAATATCACTCCTCCCTCAAGAATCTCCTAAACTCTCTGCTCCTTGATCCCTCTAGGATGTTAAAACTAGAATAATTCCAACCTCCCTAAATCCCTTCTCACCTCCTCCTCTGCAAAAAGTCAAAATACACAAAGGTGTAACCCACCAAATATTTTCCATCTGCATCACTTGTCTTCACTCTATCTATTCTCCCCTCCCCTCATCCAAGCGGAACACAAATAATATCTAATATTCATAACATCAAACCAACTTATGGGGGTGAAAAAGATACTTGGCACTTCCACAATAAAGATTTGATATTTCACGACCATGGTTTCAATGCTGTGCGTCATCTTCAGGTAACGTACATCAACTTTTTTCCAACTTATGTATTGTGGCTCCAAGAGGGGAGTAAGGGGGAGGAGAGGGGGTAAGGTAGGGGGAGTAAGGGAGAGGAGAGGGTGTAAGGTAGGGGGAGTAAGGGAGGGGAGAGGGTGTAAGGTAGTGGGAGTAAGGGAGAGGGGGTAAGTTGAGTGCAGGTGCAGCAACCTATTAGTGGGCTAGGGGAGGGGGGGGGGTATGTATTGGAAGGTTTCTGGCTCAAATTTGTGGAAGTTTATGTTCATTAAATGAAGAACACATTGTAGCTCTCCACCGTTCTCGGAAATAGCAGCGGAAAAAGAAAGAAGCACATTGTCTTCTACATTTAATTTGGAGGGGTGTTTGTCTACATTCGTTTGACCTTTATTGAAAGATGGTCGAAGATCATCACTGCCTTGGTGGGGATAGGGTTGGTGTAGAAAGATATTGGAGTCTTTTAAGAATTTTAGGAGGGGGGAACGGGAGAGGTATTATGTTTCATTGACCACCTCAAGCCTGTCAGACTGAACGGATTGCCAAACTCTTTCAAAGCATTCAACCTGAGTCCTTTCATTTCCGTAAGGAGAATGTCTGCTGTGAAGTTTGTGGTGTGATTTTTATCCTAGAGGTGTTTGGCAAATTGGGATCTGTTGTCTTTCTTTTTGAAGCATGAACAATGTTCTTTGATCCTAATATCGAGTGTCCTGCCTGCCTGTCCAATGTACATGGCGTTGCAGTCCGCGCAAATCAGTTCATAAACTCCACTTTGTTGCGTTACGTCTAATTTTTCTTTGAAGTGTCAAGTTTCTTGTTTACCATCATAATGAAGGAATTCCGCAAAGTTAAACCTGAAACTGGTATGTTCAAACCAACTTCTTATTCACAACAAACTCTAGCACCCATGGTTCCCTCCCATGTTACTTCACGTCCTCTCTCTCTCTCTCCACACTTACCAACACCTCACGAAGGGGGGTTTCGAAAACATTTCATTAATATTAAAAAATATTCAATGCAGTAACTTAAATTTTCAATTGCAATTCTTAAGACTTCTGCACATAGTCATCATCTTGAGTTTAATGTTCATTTCTCCCAGCGTTTCTTGACCTGTCAAAGGTTTTAATTATAGAACTTGGCAGATTGCATCGAAAATTGCTGTTCCACCTCTTGAATGATGTCACTTGTGTTTCAAATACCCGACCCTGCAATGGTGTTTCTGAGTTCTGGGAATAAGAAAAAGTTACTCAGGGCTACATCGGGAGGATAGGGTGGATGTGGCAAAATTTCAAGGCCGCTTCGCTTTGCCTCTTCAACCGCATACCGAGATGAGTGCATTGTCGCCAAGGACAGATGCCTTTGGTGATCACACTGGCCATTTATTTGTCAAAGCATCATGCAATTTTAATCTGCAGTGTGCGGTAAATTGATACCAGTGATGATCTGACCTTTCTCCAGGTGGTCTCTCAAGGTGACTCCAAGACAGCCCTAAATAGAGACAGTATGACCTTTGGTGCACGCTTCCGTGCCTTGTTGGGGGGAGGTGAGGCACTCTGCTGTCTCTGGATCATATTGATTGGTCCAAGATTCATCCAGCATTAAATTCTGGTTTGTTAGAGTTAATCCTTAACTCTAATTAATCTTAACTCCTTAACTCTGTATCATAAGTGGTATTTTTATTTAGGTGGCACATAATATTTTTAAAACCATTTTTATCAAACAATTATATGTCCATTGATGTCCAATCTACCGAGAAAATTGCTAAAATATTTTGCCGTGTAAATTTAGACATGTCTGCTGTTTATTAGGTGGGGAAAGTCATCATGTAAATGTAACACAAAACCTTGAGAAACAAATTGAAATCCTTGAGAGCATAGCCATAACCTGGAATCAAAAGTCAACCAAACCTTGGTGTCCATATATTCGAGGAAATGGTTAAGAAGTGATCAAATGTAGGAATTAAGTAGCGCAAAAATGATAAACATGAAGTATGAAATTTATTTCCATCATTGTTGGGTCATTCTGCTGAGAGAAGTGGTTTCACTCCTGAAAATGTTTCAAATCAATTTTTTTTATACACGGGGCAGTCCATAAGTTCCCAAACTTAATTTTTTTGCAGCCTTTCCATTGACCCCATCTTTTGGACAACTGTCAAACTACATACATGTAGTTTGACCCTTTTGAAAAGCTGTGGAATCAGTTTGGCCACAGTCGTTGAAGAGAGTAGACATCTGATGTGAATTGGTGTTCTGTGCATGTGTCAAATGCAGGAGATGCCATAAGTGGGAGTGGGAGCCATAAGTAACGGTTGCATATTTCTGCAGAGTTGATTTTTCAGCCAGGATGAAACGTAAACTGCTTGTGAAGGCACGCAGTGAGGCAGCGCTGAGTGGGACCACCATTTTTGAATGCAACCAATATTTTGCCGCCGCCTGGGAGAAAGGGAAGGACAATGAACACAGCGGTCGGCCCCTCCAACTGACAAGAACATCATACCTCTCACTGAATTGATTTAAGAGATTCAGATAATGTCTCAGATGATAGATTTCCTCAATAGTGGTTTTGCAGATCTTAAAGATTGAAGTATAGCAGTGTGTTTGCCCTGCATCCTCTGACACAGGAGCAAATGGGTGATCTCATTGAGTCTGCTCAAGGTTTGTTATCCGTGATCGACTATGGCTAGAGTTTGTAAGACGAGATTACTTCTGGTGACGAGGATTGGTGTTTTGCATACGGTCATGAAAGGAAGGAAACAAAAGAGTCCTGAATGGGTCAGCAAATCCTCCCCATCGAGTTTGAAAACACTGTGCTTCCAAAAATCAAGGCTGAAGATGATGTTGATTGTATTTTTCGATATCAGTGGCATCAATCACAAAGGATTTGTTGCTCCGGGTAGAACACTAAAGTCAAGAATTCTATCTGGGAATGTTTAAATGGTTGGTCGGTCAAATCTGACGAGTTCTCCCCCGCAATGTTTTCATCTCTCGTGATTTCTTCCTCTGGCATGGCAATATCCTGACAGCGACTAATCATGCCAGTTGGTCACCAAAAAGCAAGTCTCAGCATGGCACCATCCACCTTATTCACCAAATTTGTCCCCTGCAAACTCTTTCCTCATCTGAAAAATGAAAATGGAGGGTTCAGTGTTCAAGTTGATTGCGGAGATCCAGACGTGACAAGATTAATTATGTTAATGGTCGAAACTCATATGCCCTTGGTTTTGAATTGTTAATTAGTCCAGGAACCTATGAACCTCAATGTTTATGCATTCTGTGTTGTACTTTTGTCTTGCCTGTAGTGTCCACTTTGTGCATGTGTGCAGGTCTTTCTCATGGGTACCATGAAAAAATAATTTCTTATTTTTATTGTATCTTATTTCTCATTGTTTTTAATATTTTGCATCTCTGTTTCAGTGACTTTTGTCGTATTCCGAATTCTCACCCTGGGCTGGATGACCCAGTGGCTTCTCTTTAACCGAGAGGAGCTGACCACGGAAACATTTAGCCTGGGAATAATTGGTGAGAGTTATTTTATCAACCCGACATCCTTTTGTTTTCCATGCAGTTTCATTTATTGCATTGCATCCCTTTATTTCATGAAATTCTTCATTATATTTATATTTTTATCATTTATTTATAGCTGTATTCACCATAAGCCGGTTTGGTATGGTTTCATCATAAAACAAAAAATATGTACATCGATTTTGTTAGCATACATTGGACGGAAAAAAGGTTATTTATATTGCATAGGGTTATTTAACAAATAAAATTTTAGACTTTTGTTTACATAATGAGTAAATTTCGTCCACAGAGTACAAAGGTTTAATAAGCAAGTATGCTTTAAGATTATGCTTAAAGTTATTCGAAGGAGGAGACTCTTTCAAATCTGGAGGAAGCATGTTAAAATATTTGGCGTGTTGGCAGTATGGGCCCTCGCCGCTCAAATTAGAAGATCTTGCCTCAATGTGTGGGCCAAGTTTAGTATGTGAATCATGATGGTGGATATTTATTTAGTTTTTGTTCGTATAAATGCATGTTATTCTTAACGAATAAAATTAGGTTGTACACGTAAAGAGGAGCAGCTGGTGGCATAATATGCAGTTCATGAAAATGATGCCCACAGGAATGTCTGAAATGTAAGTTTAAAATAGCTCTGATGGCGTTTTCCTGAACTTGAAAAATGTTTTGGCTATGGCTTGAGCTATCCAAGAACATAATGCCATATGATAATCAAGATTGAAAATTTGAATGATAAAGACATTTTAGGATTCAATTGTTCCCGGCACAACTTTGTGGAAGTTCATGTCCATTAAATGAAGAATACAATGCATCTTTCCACTGTCCTTTATTCACGTACAACTAGTTGAAATGCTCAAGCGTCGTCATCAGGTACAAATTAATCAAGTCTCAGTCCATTTATATATCATTCATTAGGGAGAGGAGGGGTGGGTGAGAGAGGGGGGGAGAAGGAGGGGAAAGAAAGTGGGGTTGCGATCAGTGTTGATGGGGAGGGGGGAGAGGGGTGTTAAGCGTCAAGAAAGGTGATTGGTGGGTTCACCAGAAGGGGAGGGGGGGGGGGAAGGTTGTCGGGTCTATCTGTGAAGGAAAGGGAGGGGTACTTCCAGGATTGAGGAGAGGTATTCAAACAATAAATTGTTTACCAAATGACCTCTCTTTTTAAATTCTTTCTGATTTCCAGCTCTTCCCACTTGTCCATCCTCATTCCTTTTTCTATCTGATGTATGAGTTCCGCGTTGAAATCAATCCCATGATTTTCTTGCTGTTGGCTATTCCTCTTTCCAAAATTAATTTTGTTCGAGAACTTGAAAAGATTAAGGAAATGTTCCTTTAAAGCATACAATCTTTTGTATAAACCAGTTAATGTGGTGGGAAAAGGTTACAAATGTTGTAAACTCCCTTATTAGAGATTGATTTCACAAAAGATAACCAACCTCTCTCCTAGGGAAAAATTTCAGATAGCTTTTTACAGTACGAATAACTTAAAATCATTCTTGAATACCACAAAAGACAAAGCAGGAAGAATAAATAAAAGTGGCATTTATACGTAAACTCGTAAGGACTGTAGTGCTATCTGCATAGACCAAATGGGGAGATCATTAAAAACGCAAGCGGGGGAACATAAATGCTGTTTTAGAAATTGTGACCTCGAGCAATCTCACTTTCGCCAAGCATCTGTGGGAAGAAAACCGTGGGAGTGATTTTAACCCAGAACTCTTACACCAGATGTACAAAGGAAGGAAATGGTGGTTTAGTGAGGTGGTGCTGGTGATCATGAATTGTCACAGAGTAGACCATCATGTGCAGAGCTTCCCTCTCCCCACCCCCCGCGTACATTGGCCCTTGCACTAACCAGTCGATCTCCACCACCCACCCACCCCAAACAAACAAACAACCCTCCCCCCCTCCTTCCTCTCATCAACTAGACCATATTTTTGCTGACAGGCATGCAATTTTCAACTAAGGTGGCTAAAAGGGTCGAAACTTGGGTTATGTGATTAAAAATAGTACAAATATTGGAAATCATAATTGTTAATTATCACCTCTCTCCAATACATTCATAATCATTGAGAGAAGAGTGACGTAAAGTTATGGTGGCTTTTTTAGGAACATTTATCAGCGATGTTCATGGCAACCCTGGCAATTAAGGGTTAAATATTTGAGGGATTTTGATTACAGTAACCAAGGAAATTTAAAGCTGTTTCTGGTTTAACTTTGTGTAATTCCTTCATGATTAGGGTATAAGAAGAAACTTTGCACTCCCACGTAAAGATTCTTTATCTGGAAGTGCAAAGTTTCTTTTTTCAACCTCATTGAGGAAATTCAGTGGAATTGAATTGCATCATGTGATACATCTGCCATAGTGGAGACTCAAGGAAAACTTATAGCTTTAGGTCCATTAGATCTGATGGTTTCCCCCAGTTCAGCTTCTGTAATCGGTTTTACATTGTCAGGAGGCCAAATTGTCATCAGAAGGCATGTCGTCACACTGGCATATCAATCTGGTTAATTGTATCCATAGTAACTTTGTGGAATTGCTTCATATCAAAATGAAATACACTATGTTATCCCACAGAAGAGCTTTATTGTACTAGTAGGTACAATAAAGGCATATCAATCCTCGTGGCTGTGACGGATAACCTTTTTTTGCAGAAGGGGGGAACATGTAAGGGTTTGGCATGGCAAAGATGCTCCGGCCTCAAACAGTTCTTTAAGCAAGCGGTAATCAGTATCGGGGATTGTCAGTTGCAGGTTATTCTTTGCTTTGGTATGTGGCATTGCACCCATCCATGTGAGGGGCACTCTTCCAAGTGCTTACTGGGCACTGGGTCTTTGCACTCATTGTTTGTGTGTTCATGAAGTAACTGAGAGCAGGATCCACGGAGTCGTCTTCTTCTGTTCCTTCCATGCCGGTGCCACATGGACTCGGTGCTCGCCCTGCGCAAGGAACAGAATACAAGGAAGGACTCGTGTCATTGCATGACGGTCTAGAAGGCCAAACTTTGTCTCTCTGTGATGGTCTGTTCCATGCTGGCATGGATGAAGGCTCTCCGTATTTTTAGCCAGCTCTTGTATTTTAAAACACTTTTTGATGTCCATTATTGAAATAGAAAGAAAGACTCGTACTTTTCCACAGATTTTATTATACGGCACGACGCGTTTCACCGACTTGCGGCATCATCAGGTACAAATTTGCAAAACAGACAGAGCAAGCATATATACCCTCAGGACAGAGTGGGGGCGGGGAGGGTTGGAAGGATTTGAGGGGGGTGGGGGCTCGCAGGTGCGTTGATGGATTGTTTTGACCATTTCCAGGCTAATTTCTCGGAGAGGAGTGGGGAGGGGTATGGGAATAATTGCTCATTACAAAGTGTCGTGTTGGGGTTCACCAAGTGCCTTCTAATCTCTAATTGCTCGAGAGCGTCCATTTTTAATCCTTTTGGGAGTGTGTGTAATATCTCTGGGACAAAGTCACTGCTGTGGTTGAATTCTAGTAAATGCTTGGCGAAGAGAGAGTTGTTATTCTGACTTTTTGATGTCTTATTTGTATTGTCTTCCTTTGCAGCCCTTGCCATCATAATACCAATGAGTGCTGTGCTGCTTCTCCGAGTGATAATAAAGGATTATGTGGCAAGGCCTCGGGTGCGGTGCGGAGATATAAATCAACTGCTCTCTGAGGAGACCACAGAATATTGTGACTCGCTCGCAAATAAAACAGACTGATGCTCATGTGTATGTCATTTGTGTACCAACAGAATCTTTAGGGGCCTTAAAAATATAATTGGATTCTCTTGGAGTTGCCTTTGTGTCGATGATTGTGTCAAAAGGAGTAAGCGACATGCGGTGGATGTCGCCAGCGGAGAGGGAGAGGTGTGGGAGGAAATATGTGTACATCTGTGTAATGGAGGGAGAAATGTTTTGATATCTAATTGTTGCACTTGAAATGTTTTTCTACTGTTGATGTGATAACAGTTTTGCAGTGTTTGCATTGCTTTCACTCAAGAGGAGCTATTTTTTATTCATGTACCAATTGTCATTCCTCGGGTATTGAATGAAATATGCATCACTTAGATGTGCAGCTGTAGGTTTCTGATGAAGTTAACATTTGTTCAAAGGAAAGCGTTTTTGGGTGAAAAATGCAGATATTCTTGGGTTGGGTGTTGTCTAAATGACATCTATATATATTTTTTACAGTTGTATGTGTCATGCTTACATAGAGATCTCAAAAGATTCATTTAAGTGTTCTCTAAATGGATTTCATGCATGTACTGATGTTATTGTTGTGATTACAGATTTTGGAAGTGTTTTAATGTGAACCAGTATTTATTTCAATTGGGAGGTTGACTAATCATATATATATATATATATATATATATATATATGTATGTATATTTGTATATATATATATATATATATATATATATATATACATATATATACATATATATACATATATATATATATATATATATATATATATATATATATATATGCATATATATGTATATATATATGTATATATATATATGTATATATATATATATATATATATATATATATATATATATATATATATATATATATATATATATATATATATATATATATGTATATATATGTGTATATATATATATATATATATATATATATATATATATATATACAAATATACATACATATATATATATATATATTTATTGGACCAATAATAACATAAAGCACATTTTGCTTCTATTGAAAATACTAGTTGCCTTTACAAAATGTATTTTTATGGAAAGATGAGCAAGTCATTGCTGATAATTAATTATTCTGAGTATTTTATATATATATATATATATATATATATATATGTATATTTTTTCCCCGTACAAATATGTGAGAAGCTAGTGCTGAGGGTGTACCAACTCCGAGGAAAAAATGCATGTGTGCCTATATTTGTTGATGAATATTGCATTGTGTTGCCTTTGTATATGCCCCTGTTTTTTTAATATTTTAGTCACATTAATGATTTCCGGCGCACTTATGTTTAAGAGGAAAATATTATTCCATGAATGTTTTTCTGCAGCAGTCATATTCATGCAACTAGCTCAACTGCTTTCCAGCACCAATTGTTTGTTACTGAAACTGAAATATATTATTTGTTGCAATGCTTTATCAATCATTTGGTTATAATTCTATATCATTAATGTGTCTCTCCTCAGTTTTAAAGATTATAATGAATAACTGATCGAAGCACTTTTCCAATTGATAAAATTGTTTTATTTTAAGACCAGGTTTCGATGTGTTACATTTCGATGTATCATCAGGCATGATAATGTAATACATCGAAACCTGATCGTAAAATAAAAAAATTTTATCAAGTGGAAAAGTGCTTCGATCAGTTATTCATTATGTTCGACTTTTACCACATCATGCCTGAAGCTACTAAATTTGTTTAAAGATTATGTTCAGCTCTTTATATGTTTCAACTAAAGGCTAAAATGTCCTGAAAATTTAAGAGTTCAACATTAGTTGTACTCCACTCCACTTCTAGCTCATCTTTGTGGAATTCCATTTTTGAGCGCTGAATGTGAGAGGGTAGTGAAAGATAGAGTGTTCTCCCAGGTTACGATGCACGTTAAGTCTTCCAAGGCTGTTCCATGAGATGAGGTTTTGATTGCCCGAATGTCACTCTGTTCGCATTCCCTCAGGCAGGCGCATGGGGATGGAGAGTGAATGGTTCCGTGGGGTGGAAGGCCTTTGGCTGAATGTGTTGACACAATCTCGAGGCTTGGTGGGAGGCACGTGTCAGTGGACCCTCAGATGGGGCCAAAGGGCACGCACGTACATATGTACGTCATGTACTATGTTGAAGATCTGAACGAAAACCTTGCAAGTGGAGGCTATGATTTGGTGGTGTGGGAGATCAGTTTGAGTACCAATTGATGTATCATTGTTTGCTGTTCGTGCTTGAGGTGCCAACAGCAATATATTGTTGTCTTTTAGAAACGTCTGCTCTCAAAAATGATCGTTTTCTCCTCTTTCAAGAAATATTCTTTATATACCGCTAAAACATTTCCTCTTCTTCACCACCTTGCTCCTTAATTTAGATTGAAAATTGAACTAATCTGCAGCTTTGTTGATTAAAATACTGTGCGTCAGCTTGAGTTTCCCAAGCACAGCGTGAGTTTCTTGCGAGAGCCTTTCCTGAGCAACACTTTAAAACCTACTTAGAATGGGAGCCAAGACTGACCAATTGACTTTCTCCTATCACTCATCACTTTTTATTCATCTTGGAGTTGTTTTTCATTGTGTGTCTTATTGTTTCCACTGCTTTCGAGCATTTTATTTGATTCACTGAGATTCCATGAGCATTGTCCCTTGTCTTTCATATTCAACTCCAAGTATTTAAACGGCCTCTCTGCTCTGTTGCTTCTAATGGGATAATTTGTTTCTGACTGGTCGACTGCAGCAAGCAAGCTGTTGATTTCAAGCTCCTATCTCATTCAGCTGGTGTGTTGCGTCGTCTGGAGAGCTGATTTGGCACAATGGCTCCAATGGCAAACCTTGGTTCAAAAGTGGCCATGGCAGTAGAAAATGAGATTTGATGACGAGAGAAAATGAAAACATTGCTTGTCATCTTTTGATTCTGAGCATTGTGCTTTCAACCCCCCTCATGTGAAGCCAAGAATTTTATAGGAATAGTCTCATAAGTGAACAGCTGTGGGTGTGGTTTTGGTCTTGTTTGAATAAACCCTTTAATATTAAAAATATAATAAACTTCCGGTGATGTATTTGCACCTGGTGTTGACTGTGACAGAATCACTGGGTCATTTAAAGTATGATCCCAGTGGGAAATTCCTTCATATTTTCGACCATGTTGTGTCTTTTTCTGCCTCTCTACTCCTAATTAGTACCTGAGAAACAGTTAGTCATTAGTACTTCCTTCAAACCGCAGTTATTTCAGCAATGCCGGACAAGCACCACTATAAGTGGATTCTATGTGATTCTCTGGTAAATTATTGCCTGGCATTTTAATGGTATCCAGGAACTAAAATAAAAGAAGATAGTGAAATAATAAAAAAATGGTTTAAGGGTATATGACAGGGAGAGTGCTGTTATTATTTCATCAAAGGGTTTCATACTATAATGGACAATTTTATTACCAGCTTGATTTTACATAAATTTACCATATGCTCCCTATAAAAAAATGTACATTTTATACAGAAATGTTGGGAAATAGTCGGAAATGAGTCCCTTCTCTTGGATATTAAGAAAAAAATCTAGGTTTGTTACCATCCATTATCTCTGTAGCTTAAAGTGATTTATCCTTTCACTGGTGACAGTTAATTCCAAAATTATTGAGGACCAATGTCAGTGCATTGGTGGCACAGATTGATATTGAGAGTGTATGAGGTTTGAAACTATCCAGCCATGCAATAATTTGAGAAGAATAGCCTAACTAGAACATTAGCCTTAGAAGAATAGCCTTAGTCCCATTCAAAGTATTCCCCTTGGGACCTCACAAACTTATCCAAGCATCTCTTCCTCTTTTAAAAACAATTTGCAAAAGGTCCTTTTCAGAATGGTCATCAGCTGCCTCATCACATTCTTGCCAAGGAAACTATGGGAACCGTATCTGGGGAAAGGACAAGGAAATCACGGATGAGATGATTACAAAGATCAATGGGAGAATGAAATGGAAGGATGCAAACATAGAGTTAGGCAAAATGAAGTACAAAGAGTTAAATAATGAATTGAGATGAGTAACAAAAGAAGCATGGTGGAAGGCGCAGTGTGAGGATATGGAAAGTTTGCAGAGGGAGGGTGAAATGGGGGCGCTATACGTACATCAAGGTTAAATCACTATCGGGAAGTAAGAAGGGAAGATCTGTACTAACAGTTACAGATGAGTCGGGTAAGATAATAGTTGAAACCAAAAAGATCAGTATATAGAAGAACTGTATGGTTAAGAACTTAGGCCAACAACGTTAGACATAGACACCGAGAGTGGATGTGTTTTCTCATCGCTCCGAGAAAGTCAATGTTTGTGGCCAAAATACGTGGGGAGGTCAGTTCGGAGAGTAAAGTGGTGATTATGTGCAAGGTCTCTAAAAGGAACTTAAAAAATGGTGCCCAATGCATGGATTGTGGATGTTGGTTTCACTTCAAGTTCAGTAAGAAGACCATGAAAGAGCGTATTCAAGAAGGGTGGAAGTGTGAAAAGTGTGTTTCAAACAAATTAGGCAAGAAAGACTGTACAATGGAAAAGCTAAGGAGTGAATTGCAAACAGCCAAGGAAGTAATAACAGCCCTAAAGGATGAAAACAGTAGGTTAAAATGTCAACTAGATAAAAAATGTGAAAATTTCGAGGTTGTTAGAGACAGGAGAAGGAAAAGACGCACGGGAATGAGATTACCAGAAAAAAGCCACAGTGCAGATTTGTGTGGAGGAGGCAGTACGGGTGAAGGAAATTCAGTGAGGGAAGGTCTACCACATCCACAAGGAAGGTGTGAACCAAAGCCGAATAAAACAAAGATTAGAATCATGGGGGATTCTATCATAAGATTCTACGGAGGAGTTTGCGAGGAAGGTGGCGCAAGGGTAAATTGCTTCCCAGGTATAAGAGTGGAGCAATTGCATCACAAAATTGAGGAGATGGAGGGTGAGCGGGAAGAGGAAGTGGTGATCCTACACGTTGGCACAAGCAATGTCCTAAGGGCCAAAACAGGTGACCATGTAATTGGGTTGGTGTGGGATTTGGCCATGGCAGCCAGCAAGAAATTTAAAAAGGCAAACAGTGATCAGTGGAATCGTAAGAGGGAAAGAAATTTGGGACCACAGAATCGACTGTATTGAGGGAATAGACTGGGTGTGTCCAAGATGGAGTTTATTCTTTTGTTGATACAAATTGTTGGATGAATGATGGCAATATAGGGTTGGATGTCGTCTATCTTTACAGTAGGGGTTCCCATAAGCACGGAAAACTGCTAGGCAATTTAATAAACAAATACAGGAAGCAGGGAAACTTATAAGTGTCAACCTAGGTGATTTGGAAATTGAAATCAACTACCCCCGCAGAAGCAAAATTACTTACCGTGTGATAATCTCATTCTACGGGAGAGAGGTCACAAAAGAATCTGTCAGAAGAAGAATTGAAGTGGAGGATTCTATATGAGCGGGAAGATGGGACATGGAGAGGAACTACGGGATGCGTAGCAAGTAGAGCATTGGCCAGTGGCTCTACTAGCAGGCCCAAGGGTGTGCACAGTATAGGCAGTAAAATTGAAGGTAAGAGCCATTGCCAAGAATTATATCCTGGCAAGCATAATATCAGTTATTTGCAAAATAATGGAAAAAAGAATCGCTGACTACAACCAGGAATGGTGGACTAGAGATAGATGGCTATTCAAACACCAACATAGGTTTAGAATGGAATACTCTTGTGAAAAGCTGCTTTGGGGATTAAGCCAATATATCAATGACGCAATAGATGAAGGAAAGGATGTTGATGCAGTAATCGTTGATTTTTCGGCAGCTTTTGACAGAGTACCTCATGATAAATTATTGTTAAAGTTGGGAGTCGTTGCCAATGGATTTCAGGGTAAAAGAATGAATAAAAAATTTTCTTACTGGCAGAATCAAAAAGTAAAAATAGGGGGTGCATTTTCAATAGAGGCAAACATTATCGTAGGGGTTCCACAAAGCAGTGTTCTAGGGCCATTACTCTTCTTAATTTACATAAACGATTCGCCAAACATTTACATTCCCAAATTAGACTTTGCCGATGACTGCATTATATGCAGATGGGTAGAGCATGTAAATGATAGCGTAATACTACAAAATGACATCGATCACCTTGATGACTGGGTTACAAATAATAATATGGGCATTAATGTTAGTAAGAGTAAGCATGTAAATTTTTCAAATAAAAAGAATGCAGAAAAGGATATTAACACCCTTTTTGGAGATAGAATCCCATGTAGCAGTCATTGCAAATATTTAGGAATTAACTTAACGAGGGATGTCCAAATAGCTAATACGATCCGGAAGGCATTGAAAGTACTTCATTGGGTAATTAGAAATTGAAAAGGAAGTAGTGTAGCCACAAAAGAAAAAGCGCATCATGTACTAGTTAGACCTATCCTAGAATACTCACCCATAGTATGGGATCCATATGAGGTGGGACATATTAAAAATATAGAAAAAGTTCAAAGAAAGGCAGCAAGATATATACTCCGAAGGTACAAAAGAACAGAGTGTGTCACAGAAATGTTGGCTATACTGAAATGGGAGAGTTTGAAAAATAGAAGAAAAAGGAGTAGGTTAGGCGCAATGTATAGAATAGTTAAAAATGATGAAGCGTGGGAAGATTTATGGAAAGAGATAGAAAAACCAAACTTACTGGGATTAAACGACCACAGTTTTAAAATAAGAATACAAAAATCAAATAAGAAAAAGTACTCTTTTTTTTTAAACAAAACTATTGTTGGTTGGAACCAGCTACCTGAAGGTTTGTTGCAGTCCTTTCCATCCAATTTGAGGAGTTTTAAGAATAAGTGTAAAGCAGCCTGTACTGGGTGATAAACTTCATTGATCAATGATTATTATGCGATTGTACTCATTTAAATATTGTCCTCTAAGTGAGGTGGACGGCGTGAGAAGTTTTGTTGCAAAACTGAATGATGTGGTAACGGAGCGTGATTTTGAACGGTAAATGAAATTGAGGAGTGCGTGATTATGGACGGAGCGTTGCAGTAAGTATGGTGTGAACCTAGCCCTTGTGTGATGCTAAAGGTGCAGTTGGTAATCTTTAAGTGTTATTGTATTTTAGGGCATTTTGTCTCATATCTGTTCTTATTGTGTAAGTATGCATGTGCATTGTAAGAGTGACCAGACTTGATCATTGCCGACAGGACAATTGCCTAAATTCTTAAATAAATAAATAAGACATAGAAGGAGAACTTGACATAAAGGAAGTTAGCTTTGGTCCAGGTACACTCAACAATGAGATACAATGGGCATTAAGGGAGATGCAATCAAATAAGGCAGTGGGGGTAGACAAAATTCCTGCAGAACTGCTAAATGGTTTAGGAAAATATGGGAGGAAGGGCCCATATGGACTAATTCGTAGCATCTATGAGGAAGGAATCTGGCTGGAAGACTTTGTCAGTTTTAGTTCCTATTCCGAAAAAGGTAAAGGCTACATCATGTGAGGACTACAGGGCGATAAGTTTGACGATGCGAAACATCTGTGCTAAACTCATCCTGTAGAACTTGATGAACAACCAATAGCAAAGTTGAGTGTCTGCTTGTAAAGACCTGCTTTGGTATCCTATCAATTTCCTGACTTGGAACTAGTAGACTCTTTACTATTCCCAAGAGTGAAATTCTCCCTCCATCAAGGGCACCACCATGGAACCCTAAGTACCATCAAAGAAGCTTGCATGCTTACCCCTAAGGACCTTCCATTGTCTACCTACTAGGGAGCCTTCAAGTTGTGGAACAGCTGATGGCAAAAATGCATCAGTGCTCAAAGGATGTACGTTGAAGAATTTTGAGGCAAGTGCTCGCGAGAGCAATGTAACAATTGGATGGCACAATGGAACCCAAAAATATACTTCTAAAGCTCGTGAAGGGACTCTGAAATTTAAGATTATTTGAGCTTTCCTAAGGTCAGACTGAAGTCAATCTGAGGAAAAGTGCAAATTTATTTGTTATAATTGTTTTTGTGGGTGAGAGAGAAAGTATTGAATACTCCAATGCAAACATCATCTATAAATCAGCATGGATGCACCAGGATAATTTGATTGTTATGAGTAATGGTGGTTACCCTGCACACCTAACATAACCTAATATTTTAGAGATGTAATGCTGTAAAAAAGGTGCTTGGAGATTTTAAATTAATAACTTTTCTTATCCCGGCAGGATGAAATGGTTTGTATAAAGCCTAATGTACTGGCATTTTCTTTAATAATCTCACCGTAGCACCCAGACTTGCCAGTTGAGCGATTAGTTAACGTCCATCAATTTATGACGTTCATTACTAAAGGGCAAACAGTTACGACATTTGACCCTCGAAAAGGCACGGAGGTATGAAATAGTGTACTAAACTGCCACAAGGGACCGCGCAGGTCGCCGCTTTCATTGCCTCGAAGTAGTCTGTAAAAAGTACTGAGGTTAATCACCAGGAGCCGCTACCAGAGAAAGAGAAAGAAATCTGTGAGGTTTCCGTGGTCCTGGGGAAGGAGAAGATTGTGGGCCCTACTTGCTTCGTCATAGCGTTGGGTATTCACGTGAGCTGGTCACTTCGTGATATTTCTGTGAAAAAACGTCTCTAACTCGGTGCTGAAAATCAGAAGACGTCGATTCCTTGTTGTGATCTCTGTTTTTGTGATTATAGTGATTGGTTCTTCGGCGGCGACTTGCGGAGAGCAGAGAATTGGTCGGAAAACGAGAGGTCAGTTTCACTACTTGAGTTCAATGTTATTTTTTTGTTTCCGATCTTATACTTTGGATTTATGCCTGCATTAACTTTCTAAGTTGCTGGGCACTGATTCAATAGCTAATGCCATTTTTGCTAAGCGTGGAAATGATGCAAGCAAATCTTTCGCATTAGCTGGGAATCGCGGCGGTGTAGTTGATTTCGATACTGTGATGTTAATTGCTTTTCATTGGGTTTTACTCCTTAAATGTGATGCGGCCGTGCTCTCTTTGCACCATCATCTTCTTAGCCACACCTAGTCATTAAAGGATGTCGAGTTGGACTTCTCCGTTGTTGTCGTCCGTGTCATAATATGTGAGAAATTCTTTTCCCAGAACAAGAAAATATGCGTTTTGATGTATATTTCTCAGGAATTCATTTTGATACATTTGGACGGCTATGTTTCATTTATCATAGCGTGTATGTGGAGTTCTACGTGAGAAACTGATGTTGTGTCCAGCCGTCATGCGTTCAGCATGGTGTTTCCATAGTTTCCACGTTAGCTCATGTGATTTTGCAGGTTCTATGAACCACCTGTTACTCGCATTAGCCGGTTTTTAAGTCTGTTGGTAAGTCTAGTGGCTATTTTGGATTGATTTTTTTGTCCCTAGATACTATTTTTTTTAGATATTTATTAATCGAGAACTTATATCTGTAAATGTTTCAAAATTTAAAGATCTCCAGGCAATTTAAGCCAAGTGTTATTGGGGAAAGAACAGGTGAACGCGCCGACGTATTAATAATCAAAGGCCATGGAGGTAGTTGCGTTAACCTTTTTTCCGTATGAAGGAGCAAGCAATAAGAGCATACGAGGTAGGGAAGCATATGATGACTTGATTGTTGCTCGGATATGCCTTCAATTTAATGGAAGCAAATTGATAGTGTCACTTAATTCAGAACAAAAACCAATAATATTCAGTTTTAATAATTATCGCTTGGAATTAGAGCATCAGGCGTCGGAATCATAGCTATTCGATGTAGTATGTATGGGCCGGCATGTAAGTTTCTTTTCTTTTCCTCCGCTAATTATTATAATTCAGTGGGTGGCCTCACCTGCTCCGAGTTCGGCCATCTATGAGTCTATATGAAAATTTAATAATAATGTATTCGCAAAGGCCGAAGGCAATGGTAAACATTGTAAAATGCTCCAGCACTCGCTCCCAACTTCAAGTCGACTGAAAATACCTGTGTGTGGTTGTTGTTAGCATATCGGTGGTGTTTGCGTATCGTGCGATGTATTTACTATTTTCGACTAATTGGGTGGAAATATAGGTGGGGAATAGCTATAAAATTCCTGTCACAAAATGAGCTTGGGTGTACATATGTCGGGACAGTTTTTACCGAATGTATTTAGGATATCATCCGCATATTCGTCCCAACGAGATATTTTGACATTGCTATTTTTCATGGTAAGATACGAGTTACCGTGCGCATTTCACGTATGAAATGATTTTTTTCCAAAACACGTCTCAATTTTGATGTGAATTGCCCATCGTTATTCTAGGTGCGTACGATTTCTTAAATAGTAGTTGAGGTGTTTCGTGCGTCGGCTCTGCAATGGTAGCGATTCATTGGTCGAGGTAACGTCTTGTCCGCTCCTGGCGTCATTCGTCTGTTTTTATTTTGTTTCATTCAATGGTGTTTTTTATTTTGTTTCATTCAATGGAATTGTTTGATTCCCGTCGCATCGAGCATCAGTGGTAATCGTTGCCGTGACGTCGCCGGGCTGTCAGCGGACAGAGAAGATTCAAGGTTACGCTTAGGCGGGACTCGTCTGTGCACATATTTCTAGATCAAGGAAATTTTCATCTGCGTGCTATTATTTTCAATTTACGCGTTCGTGAGGACGGATTTTTGAATAGAGTGCCGCGCCTGGAGTCACACGAAATGGAGTACCTAGCATCACGTGTGCAAAGAAGAAGTTGAGCGATGTGTGTAACGAAATGACGGACCCCTTTCCCCATAATCATTAGAACTTCACTCATAATGTCCATTGATGAAGGCCATTTTTGGCTTTATTTACCGTGGAGTACTTGTAGTCAATTAGATAGGGTATTTTATGGTTGTAGCCTTTTTTCCAATAAATTAAGCAAATGCAATTTCATAAAATTAAAAGAAATGTCTCTACCTGGGGCCATATTCGTTTGATATGCCAAGCATCTTCTCCATGCCGATGATTATTCACTCAAATACTTATGCTCCCCCGAAGAACATCAGTGCTTCTTGAACACACTTTTGATGGTGTTCCCAGGATCCTAACTTGGGCGGAGCCATCATCATAATCGTTATCTGTCGTGTTTTGAAGGTCCGCGGAGGCTCCTTCTCTGCCACGTATTCCTGTCGTGTTCTTCATTTCCCCCATCACCCCCAACCACATCGCCTGTCGTGTTGACCCTCCTCTTGCCTGCCTGACCCCACCGGCACCACCTTCAAGAGGCAGTCACTCCAAGCCAGTTTCTTCTCCTCTTTTCCTGCCAATCCTCTCTCTCTTCTCCTCCCCATTCCTCGCCCAATCCCTCCAATCTTCTGCATTCTTCTCCACACCCACATCTCAAGCACCAACTCCAGCCTTTCCCCATCCCTTCCCAACGCAGTCCACGTTTCACATCCATATAACATAGCACTCCATATGCTATGCTTGACTAGTCTCTTTCTCGGTCCAATATCCACTCTCCTACATAACACTCTTCTTCTCCTTTTGAATGCTTCCCTGGCCATGGCTGTCCTTATTTTGATTCCCTTCTCACTCCTGCAGCCTTTTGCTCCCTCCATACCCAGATATTTGTGCCTCTCCACTCGCTCCGGCCTTTCTCCTTCCACTGCAATATTTGTTTCCTCATCTCCACCAACGTTCATCACTTTGGCCGTGCTCCTGTTCATCATCAAGCCATACTCTTCCTTCATGCCATTGAGGTGTTCTTCTTCCTCTGCCAAAAGGATCTTGCATTCTTCTGGAGCCATCGGTGCTGCTCCTCCTCTGAAGTGTTCTCCTTCATGATTTGGTTCAGTCTTCTGTTCAGTACTCTTAACAGTCAGTGCCTTCGATGCATGAGCAATGACACTTACGATGGTGCGATGCTCCTTGCATTTCCTTGTACCTTTCATCTTTGGTAATGGTATCAGTTCTCCTCCATCTATACCCTTCCATTTTTCATCTCTTTTGACGCTGCCTCACTCTGCAAGATGGCCTCTCCAATGCAGTCTGTGTCCACATGGTACTCCTCCACATTTAGCTGCTGGGGTTTTTCACTTTCCTCGTATGGATCTCCCATCTTTCCATTACTTCTTTTCTATTACATTTTCTTCCTTGCTCCACACCTCCACACCTCCTGGCCGTGCTCCCGATGATGTTCCAGTGCCATCCCACGTAATATTCTTCACTTTGTCGTGCCTTCCAGCCCTTCTATTTCTGCACATTCTTTGTTCAGCCATTCATCCCTTCTCCTCTCAGTCCACTATTCAGTTTTCTATTCAGCTTTCTTCCCTCCGCTTCCCTGGTACTCTCTTCCCTCTGTCAATCATCACCCATTTGGCTTGTTTGTTCTCTTCCCTTCCCTGTAGCCCACTGATTCTTTGCTTGTCCCTTCACTGCCTCTCTTTATTCTCTCCCACTCTTCCTCAGTCGTTGTATTCATTCTCTTCACCTCTCCCCATTCATATTCACTCCAATGTCCTCCTGGTCCATTCCCTTTAGTTTATCCAAATCCCACTTCTTGACCTTTTCAGCTCTTTTTATCCTTTGCATATCGTCTCGATTTCGGCACCAAGTGGCAACTAATGGTCACTGTAGATATCTGCACCTGGGACACCACAAACCCGCTTCACTCTGTTTCTGCATCTATTTCCCGCCCATATAAAATCTCTCTGCCTTCTCTGTATGCATGTGTGCTCTTCTGGTGTGCAATCTTCTCTCTGGAATGGAAAACATAGTGTTTGTAGACATAAACTTATTTTCCCTGCATTGCTTGACCAGCCTGCACCTCCTCTCTTGTTCCTCTCTCCGTACTAACCAACCGTTCCCATCACCACTCCTTTCCCTCTGCGTACGTACTTGCATTCAAGTCGCCCATTACAGCATTGTAGCATCCATCTCCTTCGCAAACTTCCTCCTCCTCATCACTGGAGTCGCCTCCTGGCATGCGCACCTGAATGACTAGAAGGGTTTTGGTTGCGGACTCTTCATATCTTCATACATATCGCACCCTCAATGCCGTACATCAACTCAGAGGCACAAGCCTTTGCTTTTTTGATTTATAATGAGCCCAACTTGGTTCCTTCCCTCTCTCTTTTTCCCACTCAATAATTAAATGAAGCATCTCTGCGTTGTTCTTCCGCACAACATCCTTCCCACCTCATTTCGCTCATTCCTATCATGTCCACCCTGTTTCCCTCCATCTCCTTTCTCTAGTTTTCCATGCCTTAGGAAAGTTCTTGCATCCCATGTTCCAGTTTTTATTCTTTAATTCTCTTCTTTTCTATCTCCTTGCATGTTGTCTTCGTGTACAGCTCCTCAGGGAAAGCCAAGTGAGGGGCTATTTTACTTACAGAATATTTCACTTGCAAAGATTCCACGTTATTTTCTTTTCACCTACATAGGTGAGCCCACTGTTACCTAGGGAATCCTTAGTGATCTTTACGTGGCAGTTCCCTGGGAGGAGTAGCTCATGTTAGATCAGGGCAGGAGGGACCAGTGGCATATAACTTAATGCAATTTACACAATACATATTGAAATGAAATAAGTAATTTTGTAATTCCACGCACATGTTATTATAGCACAACCTAGGTTTTGATGTTGGACGTCATCATCAGGTCTGATATGCAGGTGAAATTTCTTAGTTTCAGTATTTTGGAAAGATTGAAATGAAATGAAATAATTTACTTTCCACAAACTTTATTTTTAAAAAACGCGACCCAGGTTTCGATGTTGTACATCATCATCAGGTGGTCCTCATAGAAGCATGCTGGCGATATATATAGTGCCCTCTGATCATAGGAGGGGGGGTTGCAATGTAGCTGGGAAGAAAAGTAATGCAGTTATGGCAAGCCTCTACAGAAGACTCTCCACAAAATACCGGAATGCGTCATTGAATATCTTCTTCAAAAGTCGCTGCATCTCCCTTGGAGTTTTCCCGAAGTGCATCAACCTTCAGTGTAAGAAAACCAATCCTTGGATGGAAAGTTCGCTATAGGAGTAGCCAAGAAAGCCTGGCTTAAAAGGGAGTTGCACAAATGGTATGTTAAACGAGATGCTATATCCCATTATTCACTACTTTTATGCATGGAATTGTCCCATATACTTCATTGGATTGAATCTCTATACTTTGATAATGAAGTCGGCCAGACATGCAGTGAGATTTCCTTTCAAAAAAGAGCAAAAAGCAACCGTAAGCTCGAGTTACAACGGAAAAATGAGACCAGTTCAAAATCAACAAGTTTGGCCATAAGTTTCGGCCTCGAATCGTTAATCTTTCTGGGCATTCCTTTTCTAATAGTGAGATTTCTTTGCTAGAAAAAGGCCTAAAGTACGTACCTAAAATTCCTATTTCTGTTGAAGACATTAAAAACCTGGCGGTTGACCTGACAAAGTTGCCCTTCAGAAAGAAAATTTCGCGGTTAAACAAGTTGTTTCCCAGGAGCTCCTTAAATTCTTACCACTAGAAGTAAAAAAGAAAAAGTATTCTACTGAGTACGAGGCCTTAAAGTCCATTATACATTCATGGACAGGTAGAAATTTGATCATCCAGAAAGCAGATAAAGGCAGCGCAGTGGTTGTATTAGAATGAAATACCTACATCACGAAATGCGAAGACTTCATCAGGGACAATAACATTGAAGTACTTCGTTCAGACCCAACCCCCAAGTTTCAACAAGAAATTAAGAAAGTGATTAAATCTTGTGATATGTTATTCAAAAGTTGTGTAATGTTGAAACTTGTGCAAATGAATCCCTCAGCACCACGGTTTTTCGGGCTACCTAAAGTTCACAAAAATGGGATTCCGATCAGGCCTGTAGTATCAAATATGTCAGCTCCCAACCACATACTAGCAAAAAGGCTTAATGTACTCTTCAGGGAGGTTACCAAATTTTCCACGGAATATGGTGTAGTGAATTCATTGGACCTTGTCAACAAACTTATGAAAAAGGTCATCCCGAAAAAGTGCATGCTTGTTTCCTTCGATGTACGCAACCTTTTCATTAACGTGCCACCCATGGAAGCGGTGAACCTTGCCGAAGACATCCTCATCCGGAAATCCATCCCAGTGCCAGTTATAAGTGAACTTTGTGTATTACTTAAGACGTGTGTTTCCCAAACTTATTTCATTTTTAATGGTACACATTTCCAACAACCCAATGGTTTAGCCATGGGCTCGCCCTTGTCCCCACTCCTGGCCGATATTTATATGGACAATTTTGAAAAAGTTTTGTTCTCCTCAGCTCACCCTCTCATTAATAATGTATTTTGTTGGCTAAGATATGTAGACGATGTCTTCTGTGTGTGGACAGGTTCTGATCGGCAACTAGATCAGTTTCTAGCACATCTAAATTCTATCAATTCTAATGTACAATTCACGTGTGAAAAAGAGGAAAAAGGTTCCCTGCATTTCCTCGACCTATCCATTTCTAAAGACAAAGACGGGTTACAGTATTCCATTTTTAGGAAAGAAATGTATACAGACCAATTAATTAATTCCTCTTCAAGGCATTGCTTCACCCAAAAGCTTTCGGCATTTGATGCAATGATCCACCGTTTAACCGCTATCACTATGTCAAAATTCAATGTATATAATGTAATTAAAACGTTAGCAGTAAACAATGGTTATTCAGAAGATCCAATTAATAACCTTTACCGGAATAAACTTACAAAAATAGCCTTAAGCCACATTTACAACCCCAAACATGTAAAAGATCCCACTGCCAAATGGCGGAGAATACTATATCTTGGGACTATTTCTCATAAAGTAATAAGAAAAAATTAAATGTGCCTTTTACCATGTTCATGCCTTAAGAACCTGATCTCTCACACTAAAGACGAAGTCCTCAAAAACGAGAGGTGTGGAGTGCTCAGAATGTAACATAAAGTATATTGGGCAAACAGGACGGAAATTGAAAGAAAGAATTGAAAAACACCAAACGTGTAAAAAATAAGAACATATCATCCCTCTTTGCAAAGCACCTCATCCAAAGTGACCACAAAGGTGACTTTGTGACAAAAATCATTCATTTTGAAGAAAAAGGTCAAAGGCTCGATGCTTTGGAGCAGTTAGAAATTTTGAAATGTGTCCGTTGGAAAGATGATCTTGCCAACGAAATTTTGTATCCCTCCCACTCCCCACTCGTAGACCTACCACTCTTCTAAATCAAAAATGTAATTCTCTTTACTTCCCAGCTACATTGTAACCTTTTTTACCCCTCCAACCTCCCTCCCTCTCGTACCAAATCCCCCCCCCCCCCATGATCAGAAGATATATATAGCCAGCGTGCTTCTATGAGGACCACCTGATGATGACGTCCAACCTGGGTTGTGTTTTTTAAAATAAAGTGTGTGGAATTACAAAGTAAATTATTTCATTTCTTTTCAATATGTTATGCAAATTCCATAAAGTTATGCCTGAGGCAACAAATTTTTTTGGAAAGATGTTTTAATTATTCATTATGAACACAGTTGCTTAATTACATTAATCTTATTCTTATTTTTTAACCACATAGTTTAAACTTTACACTAATAATAATTTTCTAGGGTCAACTGTAAATGTTTCCAAAACTTTTTGCAACCATCTTACGTCTTTCTTTTATGGACCTTTCCAAATAGCCCAGGGGAGTTGAGACTTTGAAATGCAGGAAAATTGTATCATATTGTTATCTTTGCAAGTTAAAGGGTATTATCACCATTAATAAATAATCACATTTTTGAACCATGTACTGCACACCAGAACACTCTGGCGCTCTTCACTCTCCATTTCCTCTCTCAATCTCAGAGAAGGAAAAGTGCAATATCGTATTGATATCGAAATCAATCTCTAACTAGATTGTAAGTGATTAGTTTGTTGATGAAAACCATACGTTTCGATACATCATCTCAATCTATTTGCGGCTAGATTTTAATGATAAACCCATTCATCTCAACTTAATGAGACAACTTAAAAATGGAAGAAAATTAGTGTCCATGAAGGTTCTTTTCGGGGAAATCAGCAAACATATTCTCCGTTGGAAATTATTGACGTTGAATTAATCTCAGCCCCAGCTTCCCTAGCAAAATGGTATTGACCACCACATTAAGTATGTTTCACATCACTGTACTGCATACTCTTATCGGTTATATTTTGTGCAGATTGGCCATCATAAATATTCGCTAGAGACGAGGCTTAACCTTGTCAATTCCTGTGAATAATATTGTATTCATTCTAAACTGAGAAAGCAGACAGCATTCTTGGAGTTGAACTGCTACAATCTGGAGAACATTTTTTAAATAATCTATTCCATCCTTTTGGGTGAATGTCTGATAACATAACTTTATAGCATACCTGTACAGTGTTAGCATTTGACATTTTAAGTTTGATTACTCATTCACATGCTATGTAATATTAGCATCTGCATGTCTATCAACTTATTCCCAGGATAAAGCGTGGACACAGCATCATTAAGACTAGCATCACAACTTGAAGTTTGATGCACAAATATCCTGAATCCTCAAAGGGTGGATGCATGGGCAATGACCCTTGCCCGTGGGATTCCTCAAGGTCATTCACCTGGCTGATCTAGTTACATGCAAAATAAGCTACAAGAACATGCAGTTTTGATTTTGGATCCCATTTCTTGTGTATCAATTGAGCTCAATGGATATAGGCCGAGCATCCATAAACCTTGAAATGGATGATGTCCACCCACTGCCCCATCCAGCCTTCCTCAGGTCACTCCCGCCTGGGGTGATTTCATATTTAGATGTGTAGCAGTTGAACATTCTTAACCACAATCACCTCTGGACAACTCAAGAGGTCATTAATGAGATGCACCTGCCCTTTTCACCAATCAGCGCCTTCCCTCCTCGTCCATTTCGCTCATGAAAGTGAGTTGATCCTCCATATGTCCACCTTGTTTGAAATAGTCCTCATACATTCATCTGCGTACTGCTTCCGATCATATATATGCTTAAGTTTTTTTATCATGTATCCCATAGCATTCTTTACTTTTGCTTTGAAAACAAAATGTACGAGGCACTGCTTCTTTGATTTTCAAAGAAATTCCATTTCAAAGTCGCCCGTAGAGATGTGCAAGTGGCTGTTTCCTCCATGATAAGAAGGCATCGGCGCCCGCACAAGTCCGGAGGCCGCTGATTCCAGCTTCTCTCTCTCTCTCGTGCTCTGCCGCTGCTTTGTAATTTTGACGTTGCTGATTGCCTTTCAGAAATGGGACAGAGGTTCTGAAAACCTTGAGCTTTGCGTGGTGAATTCCTGTCACCATGCTCTCTTTCATTTTGGCCAAAGCCTCGATGTGCGAGTGCCGCGAAGGACCGCTCCTCTGGTGCTACCACTGGTTGGGCATCCTCCAGTTGTGCACCAAAGTGATTTCCAATCCCAGTTGTGAGTGGATGATGCTGTATCTGCACCTTAGGTTTCGAAGCAATCTTTAAACCCCTGTGACCATACACATCAAGCATATCTTTCTCATGCCATATTCGTAAATAATAGTAATAATTTTGCGGGTAAATTTGGTGCATAAGTCACGTTGGAGAGGATGGATTGAGCTCTCTGCAGCCTTTTTAAGACTTGCCTAGATGTATTAAATGATGATTCCTTAAGACGTAAAGGGTTTTTTACACCACTATTAAAGGAAATAAAAATTGAAGGGAAAGGAATGGTAAGATCGGTGTGGTGATTTACGTGGAAAGCTAATTCCATGCCAGTGATCAGGCGCACGCATTCAAAATAGTAAGATGTCCACATTTACACGGAGGGGGGTTGCTTCCCGAATAGGTCTGCAAGGAATTCAAACCCAATTGCCAGGGACCGTGTTTGGGAACTTATAGAAATACATACACGCAGTCACATTGGTTGGTCCAAAGTGGTTTACAGGGAAGTTTATCCCTTTCAAGTAATTGGCTGTGGGCTTTCTTAACCACTTACGTGTTAACTATGGAAGAGGCCGAATGGGTGGGGGGCGAAGATATTAATCCAGATGCCAGGAACACACACTTGGGGGAATAATGAACGCGCTCCCTCACTTCCTCGGGTTCAACACAAAAGCAATACCAACCCGGGAATGTGAAGTGGGCGAAACGCCAGATGGCGTCGTCTAAAACGGAGATGGTAGCGAATCGATCCCTTCAGTCAAAGGGAAAAACAAGCAGTAAATGAAGTAGGGAGGCAGAATAATAACACCAAGGAACTAAGGAAACAATGGTGTATATGTGTGCGCGTATTTCGACCACAAGGTGGTGGTCCTCTTCAGCGCACCAAAGGAGACAAACCAGCGCAACACAAAGTTGAAGTGAATCGGATCGAGGCAACTCGGGGTATGCGAAATGGGGAGGAAGGGGGGGGGGAAGGAAAAGTGAAGGGGCACAGCGACTGACCGTTAGAATTAGGAAAGGAGAGGGAGGTGGGGGGAGGGACGGGATGGGTGGCGAACACCGTTACGGAATATGGTGCCATTAATTGGAGACCGCGTCTACACAAGTATCCCGCGATTCACTAAACAAGTGTGGCAGGGGGGGTACGCCACGTGGGATGGGTAAGGGAAAATGAAGGAAAACATCGCTGAAAACCCTCGGAAAAATATACAAATTTATGTTCATGCTTATGAAAAACTTAGTTTCAAGCAAGTGTTAATTTCACCCAATTAAATAGTTTTTTGTTGTACGAAAAAGGAGTGCGTGAAAATGAACCGCAACCATTTATATATACTTAACACCAAGAGGGGTCATGCGGAACTGAAAAGTAAGAAGTGGGGATGGAAGTTCAATGGATTCACGTGCTATGTGACCCAAGGTCCCCGAAGGCCCCGAATGTCACACATGGGAAACGCGACGATGCGATTCGCTGATGGGAGCGAACGTTGTGAGGCGCCCCCCCCCCCCACGGAGAGAGAGGGATGGAAGGGGGAGCTTGAAGGCACGGCAAGAGAGAAGGGTGGTGTCGCGATACATTCATTATATGACACGCCCATGCTGCAAGCAAAACACACGAGATTAGTCAAAGTGCATGCATTTAAGCAAACATCAATTATTCCCGCTCATTAAAAACTATTATTAGATGCTGTGGATGGAGAGTGGGATTTTTGTCAAGTCCAACACTCTCAGTCCAACTAGTTGCCATCCCTTATGGGAAGGAGGAGGGGCCCTTGAGTTTTGCTAGTTCTGGGGTCTTTTCTCGAATTATATATTCATGATCCGAACGACCAATGCACATATTTGGATGGCGAAGGAATTGACGAGCGGTTCTGAATGTATTGAATGAGCTCAACTTATCATTGAATCGTCTTTCTTCTAAAGATTCCCGCCGCGACTCCAAAAGCATTTCATTGACGCATGTTTTTGCCGCAACAGATTTCAGCGAAACAAGCTGGTCGGCGCTGAATCTTCTCAATTTCCCGAATGAGGCCTTTTTCACTCGGATCCCATACGCTACGTGCATGCCCTTTCGAATGACGCCTTAAAAGAAAAAGCATGGCTGCGGCGTTCCTTGACCTTGGAGTCCATCCTACCGACAATGAGTGTAATGAATCCCAATTTTTCATTAGCTTGCCCGTAGATTTCACGTCTATACAGGGTTGCACCCAAAAGTGGTAGGACTGATTTTTTTACAAGAATTTTATTGACTATATACTTACATCGACTTAATAATCTTCAAAGTATGCTCCTTGAGCTGCTACACACTTAGTATAACGTTGCTCCCATTCCCCGTACGCCCGCTGGAAATTTTCTTTGGGGACGCCGTTGATGACCCTCGTCGAAGCCTCTTGAACGGCCTTTATCGAGTCAAAACGTCGTCCCTTGAGCCGTCTTTTCATCAGGGGGAAGAAGAAGTCCGGTGGTGCCAGATCGGGAGAATAGGGCGGGTGCGGCAACGTGGCAACGCCGTCTTTGGCCAGGAGCTGTCTGACGACGAGCGCGCCATGGCACGGCGCGTTGTCATGATGAAGCACCCAGCAGTTTGCGATGGCCGGTCGGACTCTTTTCACGCGTTCTCGGAGGCGGGTGAGCACCTGCACGTAAAAGTTCGCATTCACAGTCTCCCCTGGTGGGACAAACTCCTTGTGAACCACTCCAATTATGGTCGAAAAACACAATCAACATCGTTTTGAGTTTTGATTTGCTCATGCGAGCCTTTTTTGGACGTGGGGACGCGGAAGTGTGCCATTCCGCGGATTGTCTTTTCGTTTCGGGGTCATATAGAAAAACCCATGTTTCATCACCAGTTATCACATTGTCCAAACAATTTTCATCTCGGTGCAAATTGGCTAACACTTCTTCGGAAATGCGCACACGCGTTGCCTGTTGGTCGACACTCAGAATTTTCGGCATCATCTTGGCGCACACCTTGCGCATGGCCAAATCCTGTGAAATAATGCGTTCGACGTTGGATGCAGACAGACCCAACTGGTCTGCAATTTCTTCACTGGTTAAGCGTCGGTCTGTGTTCACCAGTGTCCTCACTCTGTCCACATTCGTGTCGGTTCTTGCCGTCGACGGCCGTCCGGAGCTATGGTCGTCTTCAACGAGCTCCCTACCAATTCGTTGTCTCGGGCGTGACTTAATGGAATCGACTTAACATAATGAAAAAAGAAGTTTGCGCCGAATTACAAAGTTTCTCTTTTCATTATGAGCTCCCTACCCTCTTTAAACAACTTGTGCCACTCAAATACCGTGGAACGGCTTAAGGCAGTGTCCCCATAAGCCTGCTTGATCATATCGAGGGTCTCAGTTGCCGTCTTCCCGAGTTTCGCACAAAACTTCACGGAATAACGTTGCTCTAAATTCAGATTCATTTTGTTTTTCGACGCGTACAAAAAACTTGCTTCACTAAAAACGGTGTCCTCACTCAACGACAGCCCGCAGGCCACTGAGGTTGGTGTTGGTCTGTTGCTAAGAGCCCCCTCCACCGCTCCCTTCGCGCGAGAGAAACTCAGCCCTACCACTTTTGGGTGCCACCCTGTATATGCCCAATGATAATTAATCAGTTTGTATTAACTTATAGGTATTTTACCGTATCAACTACTTCTAGGTCAACTATCTTGTAAACAAACCCCGTTGACCCTGTCTCGTTGACCACTGCACATTTATTATGGTTTAGTGCCAATCCCCATTTTGTACACTATTTCGAATTACAATCTGGATCCCTTCTACGTCGCGAGGGCGTGTGGCAGGGGGTGTTTGGTCTCCGCCATCTCTTGCTAGTATTAATAGACCCTCAAATACATCTACATCAATACCCTGCGAGCCTCCAAAAAGGTGTGGCAGGGGGTGCGGCACCAGGAGGAAAGGGATGATGGGGTTGGGGTTTTTCAAATGGATGGGGAAGGGTGGAGGGAACCTGCAAAACAATATATAAATATACTAGTATAGCCATGCGCAGTCGCTACCTTGTAGGTGTATGTCGAGCCGACTAGTGGGGGATATCGATTACAAGCATTCTGGTCTCTTATTGTTCTCGGAAAAAATGACCATTTAAACCTGTCATTCTTGCAGTCTATCTCTCTTATCTTACCTGTATATTCGTGATCCCTCCGCCCGTAATACGTTGGGTTTCGTATTATGTTCTTGATGTCATCGGAAAAGGACCCATCTTTAAATGCTTTTGATAAGTTCAATCTATGTTGTAAACGCCGCTGTTTAAGGAAATCCCAGCCTAAATTTTCTAGCAAAGTAGTTACGCTACTACATTGGTCATAACAATTTTTGACAAACATAGCCCCCCTCCGCTGAACTCGATCTAATTCCGAAATCAAATTTATCTAAGCATACTCTAGGTGGGGTCTGACTAGGGCAAGAAAACATCGTTCCCTCACTTTTTCGTCACATTGACCCAACGCTCTTTTTACAAATCCCAATTTTTTATTAGCACGACCGCATATTTCCCGTATGAGCTTTCCCCAGGACAAATCGTGAGTAATTGTTACACCCAAGTATTTAATGGAATCTACCCTCGTGATTTCTGTTTGTTTCACTTTGTAACTAAATTGGGAGGTGTTACTCTTTTCCCAAAAATGTATTATTTCAAATTTAATTCCAATTGCCATGTATCGCACAAAGTCTGAATTTCATTTAGGTCGTTAGCTAACGCGACTCTTTCCTCGCGACTGCGAATCTCTCCATAAATCACCGCATCGTCAGCAAAAAGACGCAGGTATCCCCCCTCACCATCGGGTATCTCCCGGTGAGTCGCCGCGTCGTCCGCGAACATCCCAATCTTACTTCTCACTTCGCTGTTCTAATCGTTGGAGGAAATAAAGAAAAGCAACGGCCCGATTGCACTTTCTTGAGGCACATCCGAGGTCACTCGCACCCTGTCGGAGTCCTTGAGTCTGCTAGTTCTGGCATCTATTTCCGGAATTTTATATGCATGATCCAAGCGACCAATGTATGTAGGAGTGCTTAATTTGCGAGACCTCGGTGCTGAAACATGTGGATCTGAATTTATTTAATAATTTCAATCTTGCATTGAATCGTCTCTCTTCTAATGATTCCCACCCCAACTCCATGAGTATTTCGGTGACGCCTTGCGTTTTATTGTAAGAATGTTTAACAAAACGGGCTGCCCGGCGTTGAACCTTCTCTATTTCCCGAATGAGGCCTTTTTCACTCATGATCCCATACGCTACATGCGTATTCTAAATGAGGCCTTACAAGAGCGTGGTAACAACGTTCCTTGACCTTTGAGTCACTTGCCGACAATGCGTCTATTAAATCCCAAAATATGCTTGACCGCAGACTTAACGTATGTGAGTACCCCAAGTTAAGTCTTGAGTGAATGTAACACCTAGGTATTTTACCGTATCAACTACTTCTAAGTCAACTCCAGCTAATTTGCAAGCAAATCCCGTTGAAATTTACCCCCGACCATTTACTATAAATTAATGCCAATCCCTAGTTAGAACACCATTTAGTAATGCAATCTAAATCCTGCGCTAGAATAAAACGATCCTCATCCCCAGATATCTCCCGATAGATCACCGTGTCATCCGCGAACATCCTAATCTTACTTTTCACTTCGCGGTAGAAATCTTTAACAAAAATATAAAAAAAGTAACGGCCCGATTACACTTCCCTGAGGTACCCCCGACGTGACTCGAAAGCTGCCGGAACTAGCGCCATCAAGGACTACCCTCTGTTCCCGCTCTGAAAGAAAATCTTCAACCCAATTTATTTCACCCTTGTTTATACCCGCCACCTTTAACTTATGAATGAGTTTACCATGGGGAACCTTATCAAATGCCTTTTGAAAATCTAAAAAGATCGCATCCACTTGCCTACCTCTCTCACCCGACAAAAGTAAGTCATGTGTAAATAATCCTAATTGGCTTCCGCAGGAGCGGGTTTTCCTGAATCCGCGTTGATTGCCACTTAAAAAGTTAATGTTATCAAGGTATCTTATTATTGAACTGACAATTAGGTGCTCTAAGATTTTGCAACAGATAGAAGTGAGAGATATAGGTCTGTAATTACTGGGGTCCTCACTGTCACCACTCACTTTTAAAAATAGGCGTCATTTGCGCGGTTTTCCAAATCTTAGGGACTTTGCACTCTGTGAGGGATTTGTTCAATATATATTATATCCACATTAACTTTCCTACCACAATTACCAGATTTCCCTGGTCCTACACAACATTTGATTGCGTGCCGTTGTTCAATCTTTCGCTGAATTTTGCGCTTACTCACTTAGCCACTCGATATGGGTCCACTAAAAACACGATCTAGCATGGACAAGTGCTCGTAGGCGCGTGTTGAAGGGCAACCCCTCCTCACCCCAGAGCGGGCACGTTGCAAACGCACTCCGACCGATAGTCACGTCTGACAAACTGATAATTCCCGATAATTTCAACCGAGCCATGTGCTTCATGATATGGGGGCAATATTATGAGCTAATTGCTTCGACGCCCTAATCGGTATTCTTTCGGGGCCCAGGGATTTGTTTGGTTTAATCTCTTAAAGCAATTTGATAAATTCTTGTTCGTCCAATGTTGTCATTAGTCCAGTGCGTATTGTATCTGGGAAATCCTCGGTGGCAACATCGCTCGTGAAAACACTACGGAAGGATTTACTGAGAATATTAGCTTTTCCATCACTGTCAGAATGGATGATATTTTTCCAATCCCTTAAGCAAGCCACGGTTTGCTCGCCCCCTTTTATCTCCATAACATATGACCAGAGCGCTTTAGGGTCAGTGTCCAAATGCCCCCTTAGTAATTTACGTTTAAAGTCTCGTTAGGCGCTACGTACCATTCTTTTTGTTTCAATTTTAGAGGATCTAAACTTGTCCAATAAATACCCATTCTCCTAGGGCCATGCCCTCTCGCGCCTGCCGTCAAATTTGGGCATCGGTTGGTGGCGACGAATTCGTAAGCGTTTGGGGGAAATCGCCGGGTCAGTCATACTCCAGGGGAGGAGGATGAATTCACTGCGAGGCGGCCTGGTGCGTAGCGGTTTGGATATTCGAGCACTGCGTGACAATTTTGTAGATTGAAGTGAAGGTCAGCGTGTTGGTCAATTAGTGGGTATCTAAAGTCTTCTTTGCCAAATTATTTAGCTTTAGATGAAGTGAGAGTCAGTGCTGGAGACATTACTTACCAAGAGTGAGATAGAATTGGACCGATAATTTTACAAGGGATTCCACATCAATTAGAAAAGGATCCTCGTTAAAAATTGATGAAAAACCGTAATGTTAAGGAAACATCTGTGGTGGCGGTTAATTACGGAAGTATAAAAAAAAGTCATCACCTTATTCAAAGCACAGGCGCAGATATAATTGGTGGAACAGAAAGCTGATAATCATCAACGTCACGTCGACCGCCGCTTAATCGCCACCCACCCGCTTCACTTCAGAGTTCCATTCGTGGAATCTCTTCAAATCCGCGAGACACGTCAATGTTGACGCCAACATGAGCCAAAACGGAATGGTTTATATAATGGCATAGAATGTTTGCTTATTGATAATGAGCTCAATAAATCCTCCGGGCTCGATCAAATACTCGCTTGTATTTTTAGGGACCTTGCGTCGGAAATTGCGCCGAATCTTAAAATAATATTTAAGATGTCGTTGGCAGAGCACAAGGTCACCAGAGATTGGAAAACGGCAAATGGAACACCAATATTTAAAAACGGAGACAAGGAGGAACCGAGTAATTACAGACCTATTTCGTGCAAGGTTATGGAACATATAGTCGCTAGTTCCATCGTGAGACACCTCGATAATCAGCAGTTATTAATGAAAAATCAGCACGGTTTCCGAAAAGGTAGATATCTTGCGAGACACAACTTGCGCATTTTGTTCGCGATATTCTTATTGCGGGAGAGAGCAATGTTCCAATGGACGCGATTTGTCAAGATTTTAAGAAAACCTTCGACGAAGTAACTCATAGTAAACTACTCACAAAAATAGAAGCATATGGCATAGATAAAAATATCCGGGGTTGGATTAAAGACCTTATGGTATGGTCGGGTTCAAAGAGTAGTGACAGATGGAGTCGGCTCAAATGCAGTAGGAGTTTTATGAGACCTCTTTTATTCCTGCATTACCTTAACGACATTCACTCCGTAGTCACTCGTAAGATACGTTTATTTGCCGATAGTGCAGTGGTTTACCGTGAAATCCTAAGGACACAGAAGCAAGGCGAATGATTTTCACACTCTGAAAATGTTGCATTGAAATGCACATTAGCGGATGACTCCGTTAAAAGTTACTGTTGCGGCATCTCCCGCAGTTTCTTTATAATTAGATAACATTAATGCTTTATGTACAACGCTGGTGCGACATTTGGCGGCAGTTCCCAAAGTGTCCGAGTGGTGCACTCCTCGATCGACTTAAAATGACGTGTCTAAAGGAGTCGAACTCGAGGATGATTGTCTTCTTTTACGGCGGAGATTTCATCGAGGTGTCTGGTTCAGAGTTGGGATGCTGCCGGGAGGATCGGGTCCAGAGAGAGAACGAAATACAATGTCTCATTGCCGCTTCGGTAGATCGGTGCACATGTTATTAATGATGGCGGCGTGTGTGCGAGCGTGAATAGCTTATGTTATCGCTCTGCTCGTGGTGTATTCTATATCTAATCGTGTCGACCTCTAGATAGTCGTTATTGGCAAATCCTTTGCCAATCGCGACTCCGATATAGTCAACAGAACCTAGCGGAGGTTGTGCTATAGATCGTGTCCCCGAATAAAATGAATCCATTCACTTGTGGCCAAGACGCGCGTCGGACTGTTAAAGAGGCAAGGATCAGAGATCAGATCAAGTTGGCTTCATTCGGCCATTTTGGGTCCTCTGAAATAGTCACCAATGGCAGCTGAGATTGTTTAATATCGATGTTTGGTTTTGATCTCGAGTTTTTATGCTGACTCAGAGGGAGTGCAAGTGCCTCCTCAGTGTTCTATCTCACATGCAAGCTAGGGTGTGTGGCAGGGGATGCATCCATTCCTGCAGCATCAAAAATGAATGTTTCTCTTAGTTTTTGTCTCAGTATATATATATATATATATATATATATATATATATATATATATATATATATATATAGATGTAGATTTTTAGAATATAGAGACACAAAGAAAGGACACTCACAATTTGTTATTTGACGTTTCGACAGCTCGGCTGTCGTCTTCAGATTCTGAAGACGACAGCCGAGCTGTCGAAACGTCAAATAACAAATTGTGAGTGTCCTTTCCTTGTGTCTCTATATTCTAAAAATCTACATCTGTGTTTTTATATATTTGTGCGTCGTCGACGAGCGTTCCATTTCGAAGATATTTTATATATATATATATATATATATATATATATATATATATATATATATATATATATTTATTGGTGAAGTAATAATCAAAGGATGTAGATGATGATAAGTACAGGTGCACTTCTCTGCACGTGCGAGAGCTAACGAGAAGGATAGTAATTAAGGCTAGGTGAGATAGTGGTAGCGTGTTAGGCCACTTAAAATGAAATAATAAAAGAACTTCTCCTTCTAGCGCAAACGGATACCATTATTCTTGCACCTTATCGTCCGTGGGAAAATTGGACGAAGCATATTCGAAAAGTAAGGACCGTTTTTTATATACTCTCATAATTATTGTCAAAAAAAGTGTTACACGGGCTCCGCCTTTTGCTTTATTCCGAAACCTCGAAAGATGTTCCTCTGGTGGTGAATACAGCAGACATGACAGATGTCCGCGTAAATCGCATCTCCCGCCGGCCGAGGAGTGCGTGCCGCGTTATTCGATGTTTGTGTGCTTGGTAGTGAACGGCTATTATGCAGAAAAGTGAAGTGGTTATTTAGACAACAAAAACACTCAATGACAACTTTCAATCGTATGTATTTTTAATGGCTAAACGGACGTGTTTTAAAACAGCCCTCGTGTCTGGGAAAGGCGTTGAAAGAAGCTCAAGAATTGGGGATAAATGGAGCCAAGGTGAGAGGCTAGCACGCTTTCGTTCGCAGATGGCATCGCTGTAGTGACAGAAGAACAGGGAGGGTCTGCAAGACACTCGGAAGGTCATGGAACAAATTTTTAGGAATATATGGGTTGTGATTATCTACTATAAGGAAATTAAAATCCTCAATTGTGCTAAAGGGCAGCTGAAGACCTGTATCACAATTGGAGGAGTGTTACTAAGGAAGTGGGATGTACCTGGGCAACTTCACATGGTCCGTGTAAAATGAATCGGGAGAATCTCCGGGAAAATAGATTTATTTCAGATAATGCCTCTCAAAATTCTTCGAAGTACATCCCTCTTAGCCTCGACCCACTTCTGCCCTTGCGGCTTTTCCATGACTCGGAAGGTTCCCAGGAGACGGATTTCGGTGAGAGGTGGTCCTTCAGGGTACGCGTACAAGCTTCTTTGGCGGCACTTAGGGTCCGATTGTGTTGTCCTTTGAGGGAGGGAGGATTTCACTTTTTTGGGAATAGGGCTATTAGTCTGTCGGTGCCAAGTCGGATCTGTAAGAGGGAATCGTCGCGATGCCGTTGCAGAAGGTGTTCGCCAAGTAGACAGACCCTCGACTCTGCTTTTTTGGTCGCCCGTCCGAAAATCCGCGGGAAGTAGGAGTTTAGCGAGGATCTCTCGCATCGCCAAATTTTCAGTGATGCTGGTGGGTGCTCTGTCACTGTGTTAGCAATGCCAATACAATATATGCGATCATGCGCGCACACTTGACCGACTCGATCTGAATTCAGCACTTCCCGCACACGTCAGGAAAAATTGTTACCGATATTTTTTATGCAAACCTAGTATAACTAGGGAATGAATGAGTTAAACCAACGTCAAGCGAAGAGCAACTCAAGCTAAGAGGGTTTTCGTGAAGAAGTATGTACTATGTTCGAAGAACTTCGGGGGATCGAGATGGTGCGGGGGCTAACGTACTGGCTTCCCACCCAGAGGGCGTGGGTTCAAATCCCGGCGGTGTTGAATATTTTTCACAGGTATCTCGATTCCTACTTGAGGTGCTTTGTGGAGGGCACTTTGAGTGAGTACGCCGTCCGTCGGATGGGACGTTAAACTGCGGACCCCTTGGCGCCTTTCGTAGAGTAGGCTAATGCCGACGCCGGGTTTCTCTTCATCCTTTCCTGTCCATCCCCTACGGCGCAAATGACCTCAGCAGTCGGTCGCCTCCCCTAAAAACCACTACTGCTCGAAGAACTAGGTTTTCTTATAAGGAAGTAGTGCTTCAAAATGTTGGCATTGGCCCTTGAACAATCGTTTATATAGAATATAGGACAATTGGATGAGCTAAAAATAGAAGCCTTTGATACGTGGATCTGGAGGAGAGTCAGGCGGAAGTACGGGGAAGGACCTCAACAGCGGTGAAGAACTAGATAGGTCGGACACAATGGGTTAATTGCAGACTTAGTATTGGTATGCTACCGGTGAAGGTAGATTTTGGGTGGACACAGTGAACGCAAAGATACATTTCCTCGCCTATTCTCACGAAATGCAGCCTGTAATCCGACTCTATAATAAGTCCCTCTTCAATTCCGCATACTTCCTTCCATCCAACATCCCCGTCCTATTTTCTGCGGCATCCCATAGCCAATCAAAGTGCTCCGTTATTCCTGCCTCCTTTCGGAGGAATGCACATTAGAGAGAAGACGACCCAAGGACAAATCACGAATTAAGGAGGCGGAAGACAAACCTCGGGGGTGAGGGATTTGTCACTGAATATAGATGAGTGAGCGGCCGCAGTAAAAACAAACCGAGGATTGAAATACTGATGGCGATGACTAATCGAAGGAGCTTCAACAATGAAGCCGCCATTCCCGCCCGTGGTTTCGGTTGGCATCGGAGTGTTTGGACGGAGTCAGCCTTTTGTCAACTCCACGCGTGCGTGCGAGCCAGCCCGCCCTCGTGGGCCCCGTTTGCGTATTCATCGCCCGCCCGCCAGTGGGCCCTCGGGCCATTTAACTTGCAAAGCGACAGAGACTCGGCGCCCTCCGCCCGGGAGGCCGCCGTCGCCCTGGGCGCACAACTGCTTTCATGGGTTAATGACTGCGAACCTCATGATGCCGGATTTAGTCCAAAATTTGTTTTATAGGTTCACCATTTAGACAGGTTTCATGAAGTATCTTGACAAAGTAATTTGAGGACGGGGAGCCATATGGATATTGTGAATGCGTAGGTAGAGGTGAGAATTCGATATTAATTCAATATTGGAACTGAAGATAATTAGTTAATTACCCCGCAATAGTTGTCGTTCGGCACTACAATGCGTGTGTGGAAGGACTAGATGTAGAACTCAGCGGCAAATAAATACTAATTATGGCATCGAGGAAAGTATCGTTTCGCGTGACTTTCTCCCAAAGCCATTGTAGTGATGTAAATGATTTCCTGCCGTGTGTATTTGGTGCGTGCCTCTCAGAATCTGTGCAGTGCTTCGTCGTGAGGCAAAAGTGAGCCGCTTTCAAAATGTGCGCTGTCGCCTCGCGGTAGAATCCTTCACGTTGATCACTTCTCGGCTCATTCCGCCTTCATAAGTCGCGTGCCAGCTCACATCACTTTTGCTTCGTCCAAAAAATAAATTGCGTTTCTTTTGGGTCTAGGGATGTAATATTGGCGGGTGAGTCGTAATGTAATTCTACTCTTCTTTGATTGCTGATCGATTTTAGGTATATAATAGGACGCCCCGGACTAAAATCTGCACGTGGACGCAGTGAAGTAGGAGATAGGTTTGTAAAATACCCCCCCAATGCCTTATGCTTACCACATTTCTCGACATAATTAATTGCTCGTGTTCCAATTTTGGTGAGACTTCGGATAATATATGTCGGTGCCGCCTGATGAGGTGTGGATACGTGACACCATTTTATACTTGTGGTCCACGCGTCGCTGTCATGTCTGCTCCCGATCAACGCTCCTGGTGAAAAAACTCCCGGCAAATCTTATCCTAGAGTGAATCGAATGGGGTAATCACCACGAAATGGAATTTTTTTGCCACGCACGGCGACGGAGGGCATTCCTTCGCAAGAGTAGAGGGCCAATGGATCTTCCTGGGGAATAAAATGTGATATTTTTCTCGATGAGTGCCCCAGCGGCTGGCCTAATTTCACGCGTCCTTGCGGGGTAATCTGTGGATGGGCCGACTCTTCCGTCGCATCCGGAATTGCCGATGGCGACGCGGCCCGAGAGGGAGTGAGGTCACTCGAGGCATCGGGTGGACCGCTACGGGAGCCAGCCCGTGCCCTCACCTCTTCGTGTGATTTCAGCACATGATGTCTTCTGGGTTCACTGCCAGTCGTCCGTGTGACTTAGGTCGGCAAGGCTTGTCATGTATCTTTGAATTTAGGTGTGTAATGTCTCGGTCCATCCGTTGAGTTTGTTGATTTAGCATGTGGTTTTGTTCTCTTTTACGGGTGGTGACCCGATACCCCCCGCCACGCGCCCTTGCGGCCGCTTGCGAGGTATTATGTAGATGTAGAGGATTTCCTCGCTCTTGCCTCGCGGCGTTCGCTTCGTAAACTCTTGTTTACACTGAACCCAATGCATCTTTTCCGTCTTGCTTCGTGATATCAATGCCTTGGGATGAGTTCATGTCCATCCATTCAAGGGCGATTGCTTTCTAGTTGACCAAATGTTTGGCCACACCTCGATCACAAGCGGAGCCCTTCTCGGCCACGGGTGTTCCGATAAGGATGATTCGTGGGCCTTGTTTCCCCCGCCTGCCCTTCATCGTAATCTCCCCCCATCGATCGACTTGGCCGCTCCCTCGGGCTTCTTTTCGCCCGCCGCACTCTCGATTGCGTGTCCCGCGTTCCAAACATTTGGCCGCGCTTACGTCCAAACGTTTCAGCAGAGCACCTCCCCTATCTCCGCAGACGGGTTGTGCCCTTTTTGAGTTCCATTTTGCCCTGGGTATTACCTTGCGAGCCACCTCTCGTCCCTTTGGTCGGGGATGATTCCGCAATGCAACATTAAATATTACAATTTTAAATATTTTCAGTGATAATACATGAATTGAAATTGTGTAAATGACGTGGATCGTCATAACCAGAGGTTCATGCAATTCCTCTCCCTGCTGTTGAAGGGGTGTTGCGGTTAAATGTGGCCCAGTGGCACCTGTAGTAGACGTTTCGGACCAAAACTTCTCTGTGATTATTCGCGGTCCTCTTAAGAGTCAGTTAGAACTCTCCGACTGGTGCATTGGCGACTACGCAGCTTTTAATCTAAGCACCGTTAATTCATTTCAGGGCACCAATCGAGGTCACATAGCTTGACATCAGTAGAGTATTTTTGCTGTAAAATTTTCTCATAGTGAGGCCTTATTAAAGATAAATAGTACGTCTTAATCACTTCTTCATCCCTACACCTTTCGACCGCACGTTCCACGAGTGCCAGCTCCCCTTTAGCGCCCCTCCACAAAGAGTGCGTGAATGTTTCCCCCAAGAAAGATCCCATGCAATGGTGACCCCCCCCACCCCAAGTATTTTACATCGTCCATAACGCTCATCCGAACACCTCCGAGTGTGTGCATAAGTTGGTAAAGTTTGGTTGTGGTGTGTATTGTTTAATAAATACGTGACGGTACATATTTTCGTACTCTATTCCAGCCCCCATTCTTCTCACCATTTTCGACTGTTTTTAAGTCAGTTTGTAGTGATTCACGATCTGCGTCATTCGCCAATACCCTATAGATTACAATGCCGTCGGCATTATTCCCCACAAAGGCGTCCTAAATTAGTCAGTGACAAATAAGGACGTTATTCAAAATAAAAATAATTTAACTATACTTGTAATTGCAGAAGCCTCAAAAGCGGATCTCGAACACATAATCCAAACTCATTCCGCTGATATAGTATTAGGCGCAGAGAGTTGGCTGTGTACTGACATAAACGACCAAGACATTTTCCCAATAGATATCAAAGTTTACCGACACGATAGAGATACAAGACCCGGAGGAGGGGGTTTCGTGGCAGTGAAAATTCATTTGAAAGCAGGCAAGTTTTATTTGAAAATAATAACAGAAAGTGTTTGGTGCACCTTACTACGGACCAATCAACCCAACATAAATTTAGGCTCTTTCTACAGACCTCCAGACTCAGATTTGAAAACACTTCATACCCTCAACGATTAAATTTACAATTTTACACGTAAAAATAATAACTACATCAACGTAATTGGTGGCGACTTTAACCTCCCTGGTATCGATTGGAACAGCAACAGCGTTAAATCTGGGACCCGATCGCGAATCTTGCAATTCCTAAATAAAATTGGTTCAAAGAAACTCCCTCCATCAAGCAGTACGCATGCCCACCCGTGGAAAGAACATATTGGACCTATTTCTAACAAACACGCCTGAACGTATTATTAGTGTATCAACTGACAAGGGCTTGATTGACCATAAAGCAGTTAATATCCACTTGGACGTAGAAATAAAAAAGATTGTTAAACCAAAAAGAAAAATTTGTAATTACCATAAGGCACTCTTTAAAACTTTTGCCAATCAATTAAACTCTTCACTGCCCGAGTTCAAAACCCCCTTAAGTCATGGCAACGTGGAAGAAACTTGGACAGAATTTGTCAATATTATGCAAAAAGGCATCATAGATTTCATCCCTATAAAATACCTCAAAGCCAATCACGACCCCAGGTGGTACAATAAAGACGTTAGAAAAGCCCTTCGAAAGCAGATAATTTACACTCTAGGGTAAAGAGGGCAGGCATGAACACATCATCCCCTGAGAATAAACAATTATGGGACAAGTATAGATCCTCTAAAATTGAAACCAAAACACAATTACGTAGCGCCTTACTAGACTTTAAACGCAAAGTACTTTGCGAGTACTTGGACACTGACCCCGAAGCTTTCTGGTCATATGTTAGGGAAGTAAATGGGAGTAAACAAACAAGTGGCTTGCTTAAGGGATTGTAGCAATGTAATTCATACAGACAGTGAGGGTAAAGCTAGCATCCTAAATTCATTCTTCCAAAGCGTTTTCACGAACGATGCTACCACCGTATATCTTCCAGAAAAACACATACTCAACCCACGGAAAAAATAACAGCGGACCAACAAGGAATCTCAAATTGCTTAATGAGATTAAACCTAACAAATCCCCCGGTCCCGAAAATATACCAGCTAGATGATAAAACATATAGCTTCAAACATTGCCCCGTACCTTGAATTTATATTTAACAAATCCCTCACAGAGTGCAAAGTCCCTAAGATTTGGAAAACCGCGCAAATGACGCCTATTTTTAAAAGTGAGTGGTGACAGTGAGGACCCCAGTAATTACAGACCTATATCTCTCACTTCTATCTGTTGCAAAATCTTAGAGCACCTAATTGTCAGTTCAATAATAAGATACCTTGATAACATTAACTTTTTAAGTGGCAATCAACGCGGATTCAGGAAAACCCGCTCCTGCGGAAGCCAATTAGGATTATTTACACATGACTTACTTTTGTCGGGTGAGAGAGGTAGGCAAGTGGATGCGATCTTTTTAGATTTTCAAAAGGCATTTGATAAGGTTCCCCATGGTAAACTCATTCATAAGTTAAAGGTGGCGGGTATAAACAAGGGTGAAATAAATTGGGTTGAAGATTTTCTTTCAGAGCGGGAACAGAGGGTAGTCCTTGATGGCGCTAGTTCCGGCAGCTTTCGAGTCACGTCGGGGGTACCTCAGGGAAGTGTAATCGGGCCGTTACTTTTTTTATATTTTTGTTAAAGATTTCTACCGCGAAGTGAAAAGTAAGATTAGGATGTTCGCGGATGACACGGTGATCTATCGGGAGATATCTGGGGATGAGGATCGTTTTATTCTAGCGCAGGATTTAGATTGCATTACTAAATGGTGTTCTAACTAGGGATTGGCATTAATTTATAGTAAATGGTCGGGGGTAAATTTCAACGGGATTTGCTTGCAAATTAGCTGGAGTTGACTTAGAAGTAGTTGATACGGTAAAATACCTAGGTGTTACATTCACTCAAGACTTAACTTGGGGTACTCACATACGTTAAGTCTGCGGTCAAGCATATTTTGGGATTTAATAGACGCATTGTCGGCAAGTGACTCAAAGGTCAAGGAACGTTGTTACCACGCTCTTGTAAGGCCTCATTTAGAATACGCATGTAGCGTATGGGATCATGAGTGAAAAAGGCCTCATTCGGGAAATAGAGAAGGTTCAACGCCGGGCAGCCCGTTTTGTTAAACATTCTTACAATAAAACGCAAGGCGTCACCGAAATACTCATGGAGTTGGGGTGGGAATCATTAGAAGAGAGACGATTCAATGCAAGATTGAAATTATTAAATAAATTCAGATCCACATGTTTCAGCACCGAGGTCTCGCAAATTAAGCACTCCTACATACATTGGTCGCTTGTTTGTTGTTTTGCGTTATATGTGTTTGCATGAGTGTTGGATGAAGGGATTTTTGCATGAGTGTGTGCGCTGCTGTGGGTGTAATTTTCCATGTTGTTGTTTTAAATGTGGTATTGTTCCTTTTTACGGTTGGTGACCTGACACCCCCCGTCACCCGCCCTTGCAGCGGCCTGCGGGGTATTATGTAGATGTAGATTATGCTTTTACCCCGGGTTCGATTCCCGGGGAACCTCTCTGGGCAACTGCAGCTCCACCCAACCTATGTGCTTTTTCGGGCGCTGCTTTTTATTTTACTGGTATTATCATTAATGTATAAAAGAAGTAGTTTCTTTTGTGGCTTTCGTAAAAGAAACAATAGAAACCATAAATGGGTATAGGACAAGGAAATCATGGATCACGGATGAGATAATTAGAAAGATAGATGAGAGAAGATATGGTAAAATGTATACACAGAGTTGAGCCGAAGGAAGTAAAAAGAGTTTAATAATACATTGAGATGGGTAAAAAAACAAAAGGAGCGTGGTGGAAGACGCAGTGCGTGGGTATGGAAAGTTTGCAGAGGAAGGGTGAAATTTTTGCGCTATACAGCAAGGTTAAATACTATCGGGAAGTAAGAAGGGAAGATTTATGCTAACAGTTAGAGATAAGTCGGTTAAGATAATAGTTGAAACCAAAAGGATCCATGAGAGATGGAGGCAATATATAGAAGAACTGTATGGTAAAGAACTTTGGCCAACAAGCTTAAAAATAGGAAGGGAATATGATATGGATGAAGGAAGCTTCGGTCCAGGCATACCTAACGGCGAGGTTGAAAGGTTGTAATAGTCCAGTGGCTAGACGGCTGGTCTTCTGACCGAAGGCCCCGGGTTAGATTCCCGCCTCAAAGCGCCCTCAGTCCCCCACCCGAGCCGAGTGATTATTTCGGGTACCAGATGTTCCTTCGCAGGTTTCCGCGGCGATGAGTAGGTGATTTCCACATTTTTCGGGCTGCGTCCGCGTATGTCGTTTAAATGCACAATAGTTTCGCCAGCTATCCTGCTGGCGTGCTCAGGTCAAGGATGAAAACAAGCTTGTTGTCCCGTCTTATATAGGGAAAATCCGGCGCCAATGCCGGGAAATTTCTTGGCCAATCAGGGAACGTCCTCATATTTGCGCGGAATAATTCTTTTCCACGCACTGTGGAGTGGATATCCATCCTCTCTGATAAAATTTTCCGGCCTTTTAACGATTTCAATGGCCTCTCTGATTATCCTCGGGAAGTATTTTTCTTCTTTCGCTATTATTTTAGCGTCGTCGAACAGAATAGTGTGTCCGGGTTCACTCCAGGCGTGCTCAGCGATGGCCGATGCTCTAAACTGTTTGGCCTTGGTTGCCCTCTGGTGTTCACTCATGCGTGTTTTCAGCGCTCTGCTTGTTTCACCGATGTACCATTTGCCACAGGAGCATGGCACTTGGTCATGGCACATCGCAGGGACTTCGGAAAGAATCGCGAGGGCTTTAAGGAAGCATGATGTGGTGACCAGATTCAATTGCGTCACCAAGATAGCTGACACCCTACCCGGACCCAAGGATGAAATTTCGCCGTTAATATCAGAAGGCGTGTACCAATTACCTTGGGGTAGTCATTCACATGACCCCAGTTGGGGTCACTATGCATCCATGCCTTCCGCCGCCTCCATCGCAGGACGCTGCTGCTTGGACGTCGTCCCTGGAGGCTCGAGCTGACTCGCGTGGCCAGGCCCGGCGGCGGGGCTCATTCTCTCGAGAGAGGACGCCACTCCGGGTTGCGGCCCATTTGCGGCGCTGCCCGCGGGCCTTTGATCAATCGGATGGCGCTCGGAACAATCTCGCTGCGATTGGGTTTGGCCACCCGATTGGGATGTGCGTATCACATCCGTGGAACCGTGGGGAACATCACGGCCCATTTGAACTAATACCCCCAAATTATATGAGATCTTTTACTTTATTTATTTATATATACCCTGGAAGCCACCGCTAGCGTGTTGACAGGGGGTGAATACACACCAGGATAATTTAACTCGAACATGACCCTACTGCGGTCTGACAGTGTTATTCTGATCCCTTATCCTTCGTGGGGACATGGGACATCTTAAATTAATCTGCTCTGCTCTTTAATATCTCTAATTTTATTGACATGATAATACATAAATAATATTTTCAACGTCATTTGTAAAGAGACATCCTTCCAATTTATGCAAGAGATTTAATCTGTCCTTTAACCAAAAGCTTAAAAAGATGCTCGTGTCAATTGCTGCAAAGAGGTGCTCAACAAATGCAATCTCGGTGCATCAAAAGCTGTGTACTTATAACATGTACACAGGTGACGAGTCTTGTATCTATGCGTCTGAGCCCTGAACAAAACAGCAATCCACTGTGTGGGTCTTCCAAGACGAGCCAAATCCGACAAAAGTGATTCGTGCACGAAGCACATAAAAGCAAATGATCGCCTGCGTCTTCGGAATACCTGGGCATGTGGCAACCGTACCGATAGAGAGCAATGAAGAACCATGTATTCTGAATGGCACATCGACATTTGTCTGCCAGAAGTGCTTGGGGAAATACGGAAAAAGAAGCGGCATTCTTCATCATTACAATATAACAATTCTCTCACGGATCTACTGAAACAACTGAAGTTGACGGGCCAAAACGTTGAATTGATGGGTCATTCTCCGGACAGCCCTGATTTAGCACCTAATGACTACTTTTTATTTCCGTTTATCAAGAAAAAATTGCGTTGCCAACGTTCTTCGGCGCCTGAAGAAGGCGTTGATGCATTCAGAAACCATGTTTGGGAGGTGCCTGCCTCAATTGGAGTGGAAAAAGTGTTACGAATACTGTCTCGAGCGCATGCAAAAGTCTATTGATTATCATGGAGAATACTTGGAAAAACAACAAAGCCATTTTCAACAATAAAGTACTCTCTTTCCATAAATACGCTGAAAATATACATAGCAACCCTCGCACAATCTTAAACATCCCGCTGCCGGTCAATACGCCCTTCATCCAGTTTTCCTGCCTCCTTAGGATTTCTCCCAACTAACCCCTCTACTCGCCCACAATACCTCATTTGTTTTCCTTTCCATTTCACCTTCTCACACACATTTAAAGACCTCCAATCTACGTCTATCCTCCTGCTTCAATGGCCACGTTTCCGCGCCGTACATAGCTACGCTCCATATCAAAGTTTTTACTAGTCTTTTCTTAATATCCTTATTCAACGTCTCTGTCATTAACTCCCTCTTCCTTGTGAAAGCCTCTTTGCCTAGCGCAATTTTTCTCCTTATGTCCCTACTACTTTGACCGTTTTGATTCAGAGCACTTACGAGATACATAAACTGTTCCACGTGCTATAGTTTTTGCCCTCCTATTTTAATGTTAAGCTTGGCCTTTTTCTTTCTAGAAAATCGCATAACCTTTGTTTTATTAATATTGATTCTCATCCCATACCTGTCACACTGAATTGTCAATTCACACGGCAATGGTTGCAACCCCTTGGCTGACGGACAAACTAAAGCTTGGTCATCAGCAAACCTAACTGATTTTACGAATTCCCCACCCACTTCCATTCCTACCTCCAGTTTTTCCCATGCCTCTTTAATCATTTCCTCCACATATACGTTGAACAGCATCGGTGATAATGGGCAACCCTGCCTTACACCACCTCTTCCTAACACTGCCCATCCGGACTCCCCGTTCCCCGCTCGCACTTGAGCAGTCTGAGACATGTACAGGTTGGGGATTAGCCTCCTTTCCCTCCAATCTATTCCTATTTTTCTTCAATATGCTCATTCATATTTCCTAATTCACTCTGTCAAACGCTTTTTCTAAATCTACGAAACAGGCAAATACCTCCTGGTTGTGTTCTACATTCCTCTCTATTATTGATCTCATTACTGCAATGGCGTCATGCGTACCTCTCCCCTTCCTAAACCCAAGCTGATCATCCCCTAAGTAATCATTTGCCCTACTCTCTATTCTTTTGTTGATGATCCTGAGAACAACTTTAGCTGCGTGGGATATCAAACTAATTGTCCTATAGTCCTCACATGATGTAGCCTTAACCTTTTTCGGAATAGGAACTTAAACTGATCTCGCAAAGCCTTCCGGCCAGATTCCTTTCTCATAGATACTACGAATCAGTCCATACAAACTCTTCCTCGTACATTTTCCTATACCTTGGCGTAGTTCAGCAGGAATGTCGCCTTCCCTCACGGCTTCATTTGATTTCATTTCCCTTAATGCCCTTTCTGTCTCGTCAAAGAAACTCAAGCTATCTTCATCGACATTATATTCTCTCTCCATATCTACGTTATCTCGCTGGTACTTCACCTCCGTTATGCTGCCCGATCAACGTCTTCCCCTCCTCCGATTACTTCGGCCCCTTGTGATCTGATACCTTTTGATAGCCTCTTTGTCGCCCTCGTGCGTCCTTTTCTCCCGAAGGTTATTTCGTCGCTCCTCCTGGAGAGTGCCTCTTTATTGCTTGATTTGGCGAGCGTCGCCTCCTTAACATCTCCTTTCAACCAACTCATTTCTGAGAAACACTCGACAGAATAACCTCTCTCCGCACTGGAATGACGACAGAAACTAGGTGTGCATAGGAAGATGCCCGAAGAAGGGATGGATTTTTCTAGCCCGCTGACTGCATCCCAGTGACGCAACGTCGCTCCTCTCCCCCGCAGTCATTTCGTTCTCACGTTGCGAAATGTGGCGGAGATGAATTATCCTCGGCGTTCCTATCGTCGCCACCGCGGCCTGGCCATGGAGGGAGCGTCGCTCGAGGGAATTTATTGGATTTGGCTTGTCGGGGAAACAATGTTTTCCTCCGAAGTAACTGTGCTCGTGAGAATTGCTGGCGAGATCTCACCTTGAGGCAATTATCGAAGGAAGCGTTTGGCTGGCAAACTTTTGATTTTTGGCGGATCTGTTCTCAAATGGCGGTGGTTGGGTAGCTGCATGTCCGATTTGTAGAAGGAAGGGGAAGGACTGCGAATGCACCCAGTCAATTGGTAATACTTAATAAATGACCGTTGAATATGCAAGTGCATATATATATATATATATATATATATATATATATATATATATATATATATATATATATATATATATATATATATATATATGTGTGTGTGTGTGTGTGTGTGTGTGTGTGTGTGTGTGTGTGTGTGTGTAAACCATAAACACAGTAATCAACCCGAAGGTCGGTTTGGTAGGTGATGGTAGAGTTCACCCAGTACTAAACCCGACGGCGTGTGAAATTCACGCATCAGGGTAGGGGGGCCAGTTCCTTTCCCTGTGCCGGTTATGGTTTCCCAGGAAGATCTGGTACCCGAAAAATCACATAGCTTGGGTGGAGCTGCAGGTGCCCAGAGTGCCTCGCCCGGGATTCGAACCCGGGCCCCTCCGGTTAGCAGTCCAACATATATATATATATATATATATATATATATATATATATATATATATATATATATATATATATATATATATGTATGTATACATGTATGTATATATACACACACAACATCCTATTCTACAACAAGCCCCTCTTCATCTCCGTATACTTCCCTCATTCCGGTGACATTCCTGTCCTATTCCTGTCCCTTCCTCGTTTGCCCTACATTCTCCCCTCCATTACAGCCTTCAACTTCCTACTGCCGACCAATACGCCTTTCATCCATTTTCCCTTCCTCTTTTTTATTTTCCCTACTACTATCCCCTCTCCTCGCCCTCCATACATCCGCCCACTTCATTTGTTTTCCTTTCCGTCCACTTCACCTTTTCCATCCCTCTCCACAGCCACATTTCAAAAGCCTCCAATCCACGCATGTCATCCTGCTTAAATTACCTTGTTTCCGCGCCGTACATAGCTACTCTCCGTATCGTCGTTTTGAGGAGTCTTTTCTTGATATCCTTACTCCACGTCCTTGTCATCAACTCCCTCCTCCTTGTGAAAGCTTCTTTTCCTAGAGAAGATATATCATCATGAATATATAGAAAAGATATATCTATTTTGATTCCTTATTGTCCGGGGAAAGGACGAATATTTATATCCATCTGTAGCGGAGTCTTATCTTATTTGTGTGGTTTGATCTACTCAAAAAGTGTGGGGCCATAATCATTCTTTTTGTGTCACTGTTAATCTGGTTCGTTCTGAACCTTTCTAGAAATATTAAGTCTCGTTTGTTCTCTTTGCATCCCAGGTTGCTACCAGCCTAATTCCTATAGAAGGCCGTCGCACTCGTCTTCTTATCGTAACAATTTTTCAACAATCTGGCGGATTTTATCTGAACGTATCTAGTTTTTCGTCTAATACTTGCGGTGAATTCCAAATGTGGTCTAACTAAAGTGATATAGCACCACTCTATATCACTCGCATCACACTTCCCCGTGTGATGAAGTCGAGTTTATTCGAAGTGGATCTGCTTGCTCTCCTGATATTTGCTCCCCGATCAAAGACATGGTGTTAGAACTACCCCCAAATATTTAACTTGATCTGCCACAGTTTGCCCCGAAACCTTCATTTCATAATTTTTGTCCCACTCATCGCTTTATTTGCTCCACAACTTCAAAACTGCGGATTTATCTATATTAAGTGTTAATCCCCATTTCTTGCACCATTCCGATATTGCGTCTAAGTCTCTAGAGAGTAGCTCTCGATCTAGTTGGCTCTTTATTTTCCTGTATTCCACCGTGTCGTCTGCAAAAAAATCTGAGATTGCTACTAATGTGTGAGCTGAAGTCATTAATGTGCATTGAGAATAGAAGCGGCCCTATTACACTTCCCTGTGGGACGCCCGATGTTACATAAACCTCCAATGAGCGCAAGCCAACGATGCCCTTTACTTGTTTGCGTTATGACTAGAAGTGTCTAATCCAATTTATTATTTTCTCATTGATTCCATAGCTTTCAAGTTTGTGAAGCAATTTATTGTGCTGGACTTTATCGAAGGTTTTCCTGAAATCAAGAAACACAGCATCAACTAGTGTGTTATTTTCACCCGATCTACTGATATCTAGAATAAAAAGGCCCAATTGTGTTTCGCAAGATTTGCTCTTTCCAAACCTCTACTGATGGTGGCTTATTAAATTCTTGCAATCGGAAATCTCATAATGTTGCTGACAATAATATATTCTGCTGTGTTATAATATTTTACATGAATTGGATGTTAAAGATATGGCTCGGCAATCGATGGGTTCCCCCCCATTGCCGCCTTTACAGTTGTGTGAGTTGAGCTTCCTGTCCCGAGGTGCTAAGTCTTCTTCTATCGACTTAAAGAATGGGTTACAAGAACTAATCTGGGCTTAAAGGTAAGAAAGAGCATGCATATAACTTTTTCAAATGAAAACAAAATGCAACCGAATGTTTACTCTTTTTTTCAATAGAACCCCATGTAACAGCACTTGCAAACATTAATGCGTTTACTTGACTAGGGAACTTGGATGGAGAGTTCAAGTGGATTCTGTGATGCGTAAGGCATAGAGAGTGGTTCATTGGGTAACTAAGAATTTAAAAGGAAGCAGTGTGGTAACTAAAGAAAAAGCCAACGAGGTCAAGGTTTGCCCCCTCCTGGAATACTCGTCCATAGTATGGGGCGCATATGAGGTGAGAGTTTAAAAAGATAGAAAGAGTGGGGATCGGAATGGTGCAGTGGCAAGTGCACTGGCCTCCCACCCAGAGGTCCTGAGGTCGAATCCTGGAGACATCAGTTTTTTCAGTGGTATCCCGATCCCTCCTTGAGGTGCTTCATGGAGAACACTTCTACATCTACATCTACATAATACCCCGCAAGCCGCCGCAAGGGCGTGTGGCGGGGGGTGTTAGGTCACCAACCGTAAAAAGGAAAAATACCACATGCAAAAAAAACAACACGGAAAATTACACCCACAGTAGCGCACACACTCATGCAAATATCCCTTCATCCAATACTCATGCAAACACATACCGCAAAACAACTAAAAAACTGCACCCCATGATGCAGCACGAAAGCCATCCTACAACACGGAAGCCAGGACACAACAAGCAAGAAATTGAAACACCACATGAAAATGCACCACGAAACACTCTACCCCAAAAGAGTCTGTAAAAGGCAGGGAATGCGACCCAACGTTGCAGGTAGCAGGAATTTGCCCCCGCGGAGAGGGACGAGGGACTGAAAGGGAAACTTAAAAACAGATGAACAGGGCACTAATTAGGTAATTCGGAAAGAATGGGTTATTATAGCAAAACACATAAGGTTAGTGGAAGAGCATGCATTTAAATACAACTAATTATTTTTTAGACGCTGAGGGTGGCAAGTGGAATTTTTGCTATCTATAACCCTGCAGTTGCTATCCCGTATTGTCCGTGGGAAGAAGGAGTCCTTGAGTCGGCTAGTTCTGGCATCTATTTCCCGAATTTTATATGCATGATCCAAGCGACCAATGTATGTAGGAGTACGAATAATTTGCGAGACCTCGGTGCTGAAACATGCGGATCTAAATTTATTTAATAATTTCAATCTTGCATTGAATCGTCTCTCAGCCAATGATTCCCACCCCAAATCCATGAGCATTTCGGTGACGCTTTGCGTTTTATCGTAGGAATTTTTTACAAAACGGGCTGCCCGGCGTTGAACCTTCTCAATTTCCCGAATGAGACCTTTTTCACTCGGATCCCACACGCTGCATGCGTATTCTAAATGAGGCCTTACAAGAGCGTGGTAACAACGTTCCTTGACCTTCGAGTCACTTTTGCCGACAATGCGTCTAATGAATCCCAATTTTTTATATGCTTGACCGCAGACTTTACGTATGTGAGTCCCCCAAGTTGTCTTTTGTGAATGTGACACCTAGGTATTTTACCGTATCAACTACTGCTAGGTCACCTCCAGCTAATTTGTAAGCAACTCCCGTTGATCTTTTAAAGAAATTTACCACCGAACATTTATTATAATTTAGAGTCAATCCCCAGTTAGAACACCATTTAGTAATGCAATCTAAATCCTGCTCTAGAATAAAACGATCCTCATCCCCAGATATCTCCCGATAGATCACCGTGTCATCCGCGAACATCCTAATTTTACTTTTCACTTCGCGGTTCAAATCGTTAACAAAAATCAAGAAAAGCAACGGTCCGATCACACTTCCCTGAGGTACCCCCGACGTGACTCGAACGCTGTCGGAACTAGCGCCATCAAGGACTACCCTCTGTTCCCGCTCTGAAAGAAAATCTTTAACCCAACTTATGGCGCCCTTGTTTATACCCGCGACCTTTAATTTATGAATGAGTTTACCATGTGGGACCTTATCAAATGCCTTTTGAAAATCTAAGAAGATGGCATCCACTTGCCTACCTCTCTCACCCGATAAAAATAAATCATGTGTAAATAATCCTAATTGGGTCTCGCAGGAGCGGGTTTTCCTGAATCCGTGTTGATTGTCACTTAAAAAGTTAATATTGTCAAGGTGCCTCATTATCGAACTGACAATTATGTGCTCTAAGATTTTGCAACAGATAGAAGTGAGAGATATAGGTCTGTAATTACTGGGATCCTCCCTGTCACCACTTTTAAAAATAGGCGTTATTTGCGCGGTTTTCCAAATCTTGGGTACTTTGCACTCTGTGAGGGATTTGTTAAATATAAATTCAAGATACGGGGCAATGTTTGGAGCTAAATGTTTTATCACCCTAGCTGGTATATTTTCGGGACCCGGGGATTTGTTGGGTTTAATCTCGTTAAGCAATTTTAGAATTCCTTGTTGGTCCACTGTTATTTTTTCCATGGGTGGAGTATGCATTGTTTCTTGGAGATATGCGGTGGCAACATCATTCGAGAAAACGCTTTGGAAGAATGAATTTAGGATGTTAGCTTTACCCTCGCTGTCTGTATGAATTATATTGCTACAATCCCTTAAGCAAGCCACGGTTTGTTTACTCCCATTTACTTCCCTAACATATGACCAGAAAGACTTAACGGACGGCGTACTCACTTAAGAGTGAGTACGCCGTCCGTTGGATGGGACGCCAAACTGTGTTACCCCTTGGCGCTTTTCGTCGAGAGTAGGCTGATGTCGGCGCCGGGTTTCTCTCCGCCCTTCCTCCTTCCCCATCCATCCCCAATGGTGCAAATAACCTCTGCTCTCAGCGGCCGCCTCCCATGATAATAATGGCTGCTACTACTACGATAGAAAGAGTGCAACGGAAGGAAGGCAGATGGGTAGGTGGGTGCAAAACTCGGCGGACCGGACATGTTGGGTGTTCTGAAATGGGAGAGTTTGCAAAATAGGATGAAGAGGAGTAGTTCTGGTGCAATTGAAATAATAGTTAAAGATGACAAAGCATGGGAAGATTTGAGGAAGGAAATAGAAAAACCAAATCGTAATGGGAAAATGACCACAGTTGTAAAATAAAAGTGACACCAAAGCAAATAGAGAAAGTTTTCATTTTCAAATGGAAGTGTAGCGGACGGGAGAGTCGTTTGATCCCTGAAGAGCAAACGTTAGGACCGACCGGGTGCGATGTTGGTTTGTGAGTGACGTGGATGGAGTGAGGAGTGTTTGACGGTGAGAGTGGGTACGGTGTTGGATGGCGAGTGATAGCGAGGGATTACTTACTTTGCATTTTCCTTCATTACCTGCATGGCAGTTTAGTTTTGGTTTTGTTAGTGATTGTGTGAATCTATTTAATGATCCCTTTCGTTGTTGTACTGTTTAAAAGTAATTGTGTGCCAACATGACGTCTGAACGTACACATTAATAATTAGCAAATTACCAATGGTTGTGATAATTGCCATTGCTCCCATTTCTCATTCACATTTACATGCAATGTAGGCTGGTGCTTCATGGTCATTCAGTTAACCCCTTATGGATGTCAAAAATGCGCGGTTTTCCAGCAAAACCTCGCGTCCATCCAGTGTAGAGTTAAATACGGATTGGATTCATGTTCTTTTGCATTTGGAAGTCCTATTTTCAATCACGTAAAAAAAAGTTGCGATCCTCAATTTGGCATTGAATGTGAATGAGGTTGAAAACGTCGCCTTTCGTCTTTGCTTCGAAGAACCCAGAAGTCCTCCATCCTCGCCTTTCATCGCCCCGACCGACAACACTCCCTTGCGCATGACACCTCGGCATTTTGTTCCAGCCTCATTCCTTTATCCCTCCCGAATCATTTCCTAATTTTCCGGATTCCATCTTGTCGGTTACAAAGCCACTACAATTTGCGTACACTGGAAATTAAGGTTTACACGTTGCTCAGTGGAATGGTTTTGATCCATTCCCCGCATTCGTCCCCAATATCTGTTTGTCCGTGGAAGGAGGAATATCTCCCCTCGCAGTCGGGAATCCTTGATCTATTGCTCGGCGAATGAACGAGGCCATGGCCGCAGCACGCCACGCCAGAAGCGTGCCTGAATGAGCTCGCGCTGCGCGTTCTCCACTGTCGACTGGTGTAAAAACAGCCGAATCACGGTGTAATAACTGCCCGTACTCTCAGAGCGCGCTGGTGTCGATTTGTGAGCTTGCGCTCCGTGATTTGCCGAAATGCGATTTCCTTCCTGGCGGGATTTGAGCACTGTCTCGCTCAGTGAAGATCCCTTCAGAATTGGCACCCAAGCCCCACCATTAGCATTGTTCATTAGCCGCGTGCTTCCAATTAAACACGGACGTATTGCGTGTAGTTTGATATGCACGAATCAGTTTCTGTTTGCAACGACTGAAGTATCGAAATAAATGAAGTGTTGGGGTGTAATTGTTGTTGAAGGCCGAGGGAGAATGCGCGGGTGTGGGGGCGGCACCCAACCAATGCAGGGCGTTCGCTCCAAGGTCCACGAATGACAGATTAGTACGAGTTGACGTTGATGTACTCATCCTTGTGCAATGCAACTCCTCTCCATGATCAAGGTGTCCACTGGACAACAATTAGCTGTACTGCAATTGCTCCGAGTACGCCAAGGGGCCATCCCGCGTCGGTTCAACGAACGACCCCGCATCTCCCCCTCGCCTTTTGTTCCGGCTGTCTGGTTCAATCGATTCCCTGCCAAAATTGAGCCCATGAAATAGTTAAATGAATAAACAAGTTTCATGCGTTTTATGACTCTTGAAAATGCCCCCAATGTGTCCGCCCAGATGATCCGATAGAAGTCCAGCATTATGCTTCATGGCACCTTCTTTTAATAAATGAAAGTACGAGACACTCGTTGAAATTACTCTCCATAAAATATTCAAGTATTTATAATTGTTTAGACAGGAGTGAAATGTGTAAAATATAATTTCTCAGGAATTCACTTCGAATGTTTCTTGATAAGTGCAATTGGTACGTCTAACCTTTAGTTTAAGAATACTGAAATTTTGGAGATGTTGATTGTTTAGAGGAAATGAAGCAATTTTTAATTAAACAATTTAAGTATTTTCGTCATTTTAAGTGAATGCTCTGCTTATTAGGCAAAGGTATTATCTGTGCAGTTTTTATTTCCTTGTTCACTTTAATAATATCCTCAGTTTTCTCAGCTGGTCCTTTGAACAGCTAGAGCTAAATGGAGTTTTCATTTGATATGTATTGATAGACATAATAATCGATGGAATGTTATGTTGATGGCCACATTGTCATGCAATAACTGTTCAGTTGGTGTAACCTAATGCAAATCAAATAATGGCTATTATTGAGTGACAATTCGCTTAGCGAGCACCTCGCGCAGCGAGTAATAAGCATAATGATTGAAGCTGGTGTGGTTCCGAAGACGACTCTTAAAGCGAGCGAGCAACTGTTCACGTAGCAAGTGACGGGGGAGAGGGTATTTCCCAAAACAATTTATGCCTGCCGCCACACTGTTTACCACTCGTTCCGCTGGAATATTAGGGTCGCTAGTGAGCACACATTTTTTTCCAAAATTATGTTCAGAAATTATTTATGAATTCTTGGTACAAAGTTAATGATATTTTGTGCATAGTGTTTAAAATGCTAGTCAAGAAAAATCTGCAAGAAGAGAATAAACATAACGGTTGAAAGGAATCTTAAAATCAACGAAAAGCGATAATAGGGTAATAAATAAAAGACTAACAATTTTCCACCAGATGAGTTTAATAGTATGGCCTGGTTTCAATGTATTACATCTTCTGGTCTTCATCTGGAGATGATGTAATATATTTAAACCCGGTCGTACTATTAAACTTATCTGTTGGAAAATGGGTACCATCTGTTCTTTATTGTGGTCGAATTCCACCACATCACGCCTGAAACTACTGAACGAGAGCAAAGTGTGAGCCTGGCTGATCTATCATGCACATATAATCATTCTACGTCAGCGCTGACCTCAAGAATAAGGACAAGATTTAGGAGATATATGCTTAGATGGAGGGCGTCACCAGAATATCACGAAATCAGTTGTGCGTGGTGTTGGAGGATTGCTCCTCACATGGATAAACGAAAAGCAAAGGCGGAGTGAGGCAGTGGTGCATTCTCAGTTCTAAAATGGCCACCGCTCCAATGTCCACGATGGGGACCGCTGTGGTCGGCATAGCCTTGTGACTGTTGAACAAACTTATGGCCAGTTCTTGGACATCATGGAAATTTGTCCGTTCACTCATAAACTAACAAAACTACTGTCGCACAACAATTAGTCCTTGCACGGCACACATTTTCCCGGTGAATGATGAGCAGTTTTGTAGTTTATTGCCGGTAAAAACCTTATCAATTAACTGATTTTACTTTTGGCGGGATTTCCAATTCTGTTATTCATTTTGAGTCGCTACTGTTGGAAAATGACCTTCCAAACACCGCAGCTGGAGGTGTACTGCCTCCCTAGTGTGTGTTTGTGTCAATACAGAAACATTTGGCTCCCCCCCACTAACTTCGCTCGCTGCATGCGAACGTAAATTACTTTCTGGACTGCCCTTCTACTTGAGGGAAGCCGTGTGTGGTTCAAGAGGTGTAAGTTTAAATAACCGACATCCACGGCACTGTGAGGTCCGGTGAAGCAGCAAGCTGCGACGCAGAGGCAACAGAGAACTTCATTGGTGAATTCAAGAAGATCGTAGGCTCTGAGGGTTACCTGCCGGAACAGATTTTTAATTGTGACGAGACGGGTGTCCTCTAGAAGGAGATGCCGAAGCGAACACATGTATTATATTATGTACACATGACAGCAGTGGATGAGAATGCATTGCCCGGACGGAAGCCAATGAAAGGCCGCCTCACGGTGCTCTTTTGCGCGAATGCAAGCAGCAATTTGAAAATTAAATCTCACCTTGTTTACCATTCAGAAACCTCACCAATCCTCAAGAAGTGTGAAGGGCGGAAGAGTAAGCTGGAGGTGATTTGGAGGTCATGGGAAACTTGCATCGTCATGCATACGAAGCATCACCCTGATAATGCCGTGGCTGACTCGTATATGCTTGAAATTTATTTAATGAAATGCGGAGTCATTTTTTACAACATTTTGAAGTCTGCAAAAACGCTAGTGTGTTGATAGTTTTAGATTAAAGTAAGAAATGTATCAATAAACTAATTATTTTGATTCCTTTTTGATTTTACAAATGGAATTCGCATTCCAGGTTGGTTCATTCTGCGATATAAGAAAATATGAACATGATCCGCGATAGTAAACAATGTATGTATAATTTTCTTTGAGTTTTCTTGCACATAATTTACCTTATTGGCGTGGTAAGCATTATCATATTTTACATAAATCTTTGTGGGAAATCTACAGGAAAGATTCCATAACAAATTATGCTCGTTTTGCGAGGTTTCACTTTATTTTATTGTACCTACTTGCCTATATACTTCGAATTTCACTCTCCAGGTTGTTTTAAGAAAGACGGCATTGCTGGACTCTATCTTCTCTTTTCACCAACAAATCCAAATGAAGTAATAGTGCGTTTTTCTGCTCAAATATTAGGTAAAGATATGAAAACCGTAATGTTTTCGGTTGGTATTGGTATTTTTTTGTTCTCATCTTGTGAATTAAATGCGAAGTTTTGTGAATAGTTACCAAAGTAATAACAAGAATGACTGCGTACCTCAAATTGCAATTCCTTGAAATTGAAGGTTATTGAATTATGCATATTTTTACGGTCTTATGACGAAATGTAGGCAAATGGTCGCCTTCGATTATCGATTTTTAATAAGTGATAATAATATCAACAATACGTACCTACTCGTAAAAATTAAAATAATTATTATTGAAATTATTTCCTAAATCATTGCATGAAAGGGGGTACTGTGAACTTATTATTATTACTAAAAAACAATCTATTGAAAACTGAATTTATTTAATATTCTTAAGACTTCTCAGCATAGTCACCATCCAAGAGCCATACATTTCTCCCAGCGTTCCTCGACCTTTCAAAGGGCCATAATTGTAGAACTCAGCAGATTGCATGTCGAAAACTATTGTTCCCCTTCTTGAATTACATCATTTGTGGTTCAAATCTCCGACCCCGCAATGCTATTCTGCATTCTGGGAATAACAAAAAGTTTCTCAGCCAAAACGGGGCGGATGCGGCGAAACATCGAAGCTAAATCGCGTTGATTGCAGGTTGCGCCATGTTTGCTTCTGAAAAAGGACCCCAGCGTGCTGACACTCTTGACATGTGCAGTTCTTCCTGAATAATTTTCCACACACACACCGCCGCAACTAAAGCCATCCATCCGATTCATGATCATTTGGATGGCTGCTCTTCTGTCTAATATGTAGGATGAAGTCGTCTTCACTTTCTTCACTGTGTCGGTATCGTCCGCGAGTCTTCCATTTCTTGGATTGTCTGCGAGGGACAGTGTGAGAATTCCTTTTCCATCTCACAGCTGTTTCTTATGACGGGCTATCATTTCCACAGACAGCCATAGTTTCATCGTGGATTTGCCGTTCACTCTTAACCTTTCAAGTGAAGGAACTTGATCGAACTGCGAGCCTCTGTCTTCCCCATACTGCCTGTTACTTCAATCTACGGCTTCCTAAAACAAAAACAAATCAACAGTAATAACCTTAATTTACAACATTATGTGCATAAGAATCAATTAATATGCAGAATAAATTTTATCCAGATCTCCCGGTTATTTCTCATTAATATGTAATTTCTTACAAACAATACTATGTACAATTAATACGTTTCAATTTTCCGTAGATAAATGCTGGCAGGCTTAGAAATATGTATACCGTATGCTTATGTTCATGGCTGATGTTGGAATTCAACAAATTGATTTTTTTATCTTTGAATCGAATCATTGAACCGAATCTTGAATCAATGGAGCATCAAACGTCGCAGGTCCCTAATATATCCCAGCTCTCAAAGCTAAGGCATTGGTTTTATCTGTTCATGCTATAATATCCCTCTAGGCCATTTATTCTGTATTCCATTGTCGAATTCCCAGTTTAAACAGCCCCGCGATAAACTTTGATTCGCCACCCCTGGCGAGGGTTGACTGGCACGGCCATGGTTTTGGGTGGTGAAGGAGCCCCGGATAGAGAGTGTAGGGGTATCCTCGATTGGTTCTCCGGAATTGGATGTAGCAAGGAGTAGTGGTGTTGCATGGGCCTTGAGAACCCGCCGATAGATCCCCACGCTTATTTCTATTATTCTTAGCGCATCTTGTAAGTCCTTCGTTTCAATGCAGGTTAGGTTTGAGCAGTGTCCTCCTACGCAGGAAGTGATGTTGCCTTCCCTCACCGGCAGAGCAACAAAAGAATAACTGCTGTTGCGGGTAAACATCATGGTCATTCAACAAATCCAAAACAGATTTATCAACATTGGCCATCACCATGTCAGGTTCCCTTGTAAATTATAATTTGGTAAAACTACGTTGGCTGTTATGTAAGAGGGTATGGAAGTCCCCTTAGAGTGGTCAACATGGGGAATAATCCGAAAGAGATCGAGAGGAACAGGTTTAGAGAAAGGAAATAGGGTTTCCGTTGGGAATTTTCTTATTCGGTTCTTCAAAGCTTTGATCGGAGAAATAAGCCTCTCGAAAAGCTTTCAATCAGTGACGAGTATCTTGCTTAAATGAGAAAGTTTTCGTACCATGCAAAACCACGTCCCATTGCAAAGTTTTCACTAATCTTTTCTTAACAATCCGCGTCCAGCGTCGCTAGTATCATCCGTGTGAAGGCTTCTTTTCCCAATGCATTTCTTCTTTTCATAGCCCCGCTACTTCAACCGCCCTGGTCCAAAGCACTGCCTACGAATGAACTGCTCCTGTAGAGCCTTCAACTTACGTAGCTTAACTGCTTAGCTGGGTAAACTGCTGCTCTACATTCACCTGCTCCAGTTGTCGGCCGCCAATTTCCACATTAAACTTAGCCTTCCTCCTCCTCGCAAACCTCATTACCTTTGTTTTGTGCATGTTGGTCTTCATCATACTATACCCATTACAACGATGTTCTAAGGCTTCAAAACAATGCATGTTTGCCTTGGTTGAATGGCTAACTGAAGCTTGGTCATCCGCAAACCTAAGTGATTTTAAGAATTCCCTTCCGACTTTCATTCCTATCTCCAGTTCCTCCGATTCCATTTTTACTGCATGTTTATAAAACCACTGGAGATTGTCGCATATCTTTGCACATTGTACTTGCACAGTGTATTACGGAAACCTGGGCTATCACAAATTGTGTGTAAGATGGGTGCCGAAAAAGCTTAGCGACGAATACAGAGAGCCAAGGACTTAAAGTGGAGGACTGCTATCGGAAAGACGAAGATGACTCTGACCATGCGCCTAGCAACCGTTTCCTCTTCTTGCATTTGAAGCATTGGCTCGGTGGCCAGTGATTTGGAGACTTCGATGAACTCCAGACCACCGTTGTCAACTGGTCCAGTTCTCCAGGCGGCGACCCCCCTTTAATGATGAGGAATTGAAGACAGTGGTCCATTGCTATGGGAACTATGCAGGGAAGTGAAGTAGGTTCTTAGGAAGCGAAAACCACCGAACTAAACCCATTTACTAACGAATATATTTTTCCAAAGAACTGACTTACTTAACTTAAGAAACGACCCGCGTATTGTAAAATCAAAATCAAGGTTAAAGAGGAAACATTAATACTGGATTGATCTATATTTAGCAAATGTTTAGCGAACTGTTTTCACTATTTGAAATAAATTTTTATTTCAATAATCGTATTATATTTAAATATCATATTTTTGTGTCATAAGGTTTAATTATAAATATAATAATTACCATTAATAATAGAGTTCTATGGGATCAATTGGGGATCTGTAGGTCCTATTGGTTAAATTTTCAATAGTTGCGTAACGGGAAATATGGTATCCACATAATTAAATCATTGGGCTCAGTTTTAGCAGGATATCAATTAGGAGAGAAAGTTTTGAAGAAGATTTAACTGAAAACCATGGCCTCGTTGTGACGTGGGTCCCCCCCCCCCCAAATCAGTGGCCCCGAAGCTGAATGGAAGTTCCTCCGCACTTGCTTTTCGCTTTGAACGTGGCTGCTGATGACGAGCATTTGATAGACGAGGAATATTTCCGTCTGCAATTGGTGGAGCGACAGTGGCGATGAGAGCAGCGGCATCTTTCCCCATCGTCACATCACGCCGCGGCTCGATGGGCAGGGGCGCCGTGCGGCTGCTCGGCCTCCGAGCCGGCCGTGACGTCGTCATTTGTTGCCCCTTGATCGGAAAAGAACATCATGCATGACTGCGCACCTCAATGGCTCTCGAGGTAGCCGTGCTAATGGAAGGAATTCCTATGATGCACTTTCGCTTGCTCCCGTAGACCGACCGACCACTCTCTTCACTATGGCACCGCACTTCCCTCGCCTCTTCGAGTAATGCCTCGGGAATGCCTTGCCCTCCGTGGCCCTCTTCGTGCCCCGCGAGAGAGTCTCCGAGACTTGGACAATCCTCTCGGCGTTATTACCCTTTGTGCCTTCAAGCCATCAGCTCCGAAAGACCAGAAATTCAAGGTGGAGTACTTCCTGTAGGTTATGAAACACGTAAGAGAGAGAATCAGGCGAAAATGGCCTGACCTCTGGAGGGGTAACAAGTGGTTTCATCACCATGACAACGTTCTGGCTTATTCATCTCTCAAAGTGTGTAGCCAAAAACAAGATCGCTGTGCCTCACCACCCACCCTACTCACCAGTTCGGGCCCCAAGTGACTTTTTCCTGCTCCCTCAACTAAAAACCCTGTTCAGAGGAAAAGGTTTGTCACCATTCCAGAGAAAGAGAAAAATTTAATGGAAAAGCTTATGAGCATTCCTGAAGAAGTATTCCAGGATTGTTTCAAAAAGTGGAATCACAGTTGGAATAAGTGTTTCTTTACTTTGGGGAGACAATGATATTTTAGGGGACCCTGGCCAATGCTAGTGAAGTTTTCTTTTTGCAATAAATAATTTCAGGAAATTATTGAATAGACCTTGTATAGGTTTGATTCAGCATCTTCTTCTAGAAGAGAACAATATCATCACAATTAAAAACCTTTTCGACCTGGTAACCCTCAGAATCTACTGGTTTCTTGAAGTCAACTACTGTATGAAGTTCTCTGCTGCCTTCGACTAAGAGCTTGTTGCTTCACCATGCCGCACCAAAAGTTAGATGCTGGTTCTTTTAGTAAACTTCTCGGACAATAAACGGGGCCCCTTCAGCCGTTGATGATCCTGACATCTTATTAATGAGGTAGGCCAAAATCACTTTTCCATTTTCAACAATTATATTCTTGCTAATAGTGTTACATTTCAATTTCTTTTTGATTATCCATTTGAGAAGCAAGCTTTTAACGTTGTTGAGAATACACCCCTGTTGTGTCAATATTCTTGTCGCTCCCTTTGAAGCATCTATCTTCTTAATTTTTCCCTTGTTCTAGAAGAAAATGCAAATTGTTTATGTTGACTGTTTGTTGTATTTGTGTCCTAGATCAGCGACAATCGCACCTTGTTCCAGATTTTTGATGACTTTACTGTTAACTTCTACAGTTATTTCATTCTTCTGTGGTTTTCTTGTCAAGGAATTTTCTTCATGGTCGTTTTTACAACTTTTCCCAAAATATTTTTAAACTTAGTACCCAAGAATCAGTAATACAGGGTGCATTCCAAAAGAAATGCAGTTTGAATTACCTGTGCCGCTCCTACTGGTTTGCATGGGATCGAACCACTTCTACTTCAAGTACTCCTACTCCACTTGGAGTAGGTGGGGGGGGGGGGGGACGCCAACCTTATGCGGCGAAATCAGTCTCAGTGCTCTCCAAGCTGCGTAAGCGGCAGGATGTCAGTTATTGCAAACCTCAGCATGCTGACCGTGCCACAAAAAAAAATGGAATCGACGATCGAGCAACGTTGCGCAATTAGGTTTTATGCTAAACTGAATAAAAATCTCTTGAGAGGAGACTTACAAAATGATTTGTAAGGCTTACGGGGACTCAATTCTGTCCTACTCACAAGTTTCAAGGCGCTTAAAGGCCTTTAAGGAGGGCCGGGATTAGGACCACGACGAACAACGCTCGGGAGCGGCCGTCAACCAGCAAAACTGACAACAATGTGGCTTGTCTTGGACAATTGTTGGACTTATACCATTGATTGAGTATCGAAATGGTTGCCTATGAACTGGACGTCGTCGTCTGCCGTTGTGTTTCGCATTGTTGCTGAAGATTTAGCGATGAGGGAAGTGTGGGCCAAGCTCATGTCCAATGTGTTTTCAGACGACCAACAGAGTGGGTATTTCTGGTAAACTTCTGAAATGTGTCGAAAATGAACCTGATTATGTGGACGTCATCACTGGTGATGAAACCTGTGTTTTTAAATACGATCCAGAAACAAAACTCCAAAGCTCTGAGTGGCACACCAACCAGTCCCCCGAGCCCAAAAAGGTAAGAATGAGCGAATCAAAAGTGAAAACAATCAATGCTCATTGTCTTTTTCGACAGTAAATGACTGATGCATAAGGAGTTTGTTCCTCAAGGACCGGCAGTTAACGCTGCCTGCTCCGTGGACGTGCTGGAAAGACTCCGAGAAAGGGTCATCAGGACAAGAAAAGACATCTCCGTTAGGTGGCTACTCCATCACAGCAACTCGCTACGAGCCCACAAGTTCCTGGGCAAACACCAGGTGCCAACACTGCCCTAGCCCCCTACACTCCTGAAGTCCCCCTAGCAGACTTCTTTAGTTGCTCCCTCGAATTAAGGTAACCCTGAAAGGAACCCATTCATTGTACATAGAAGAGATCCCATCAGCCGTGACCAAGACCTGGCGAGAGGTCCCCGAAGACGCCTTCCAGGACGCGTACCGGTCATGACAGAGTCTCTGGAAAAAATGTGTAGAAGCCCAAGGACAGTGTTTTGAAGAATTTGAAGTATTTGTGCAAATCTGTTTAAAAAAATTAATTAAAAAAATAATTGCGTTACTTTCAGAACGCACCCTGTAATTAGTCTGAACAAAAATTTAGAAAAATGTGTCAATGCTAGTGACACTAAGCTGTTAGTGGAGAGAGTGTTAGATATAACTGAAGTAACAGGCGTGCATAATATCCATCTTCGTACATCATGACACCATGTGATATCAGTGACATTACGCCTCTTCATTTTGCTTTGACAAAGGTGCTAAGTGTCCTTAAAACTGGTGTTCGCTTATTGAAATTGATATCTAATGGGTATGGAATATTTTGTTTTTATTATTGAATTTTCAATGCCATCAGAATGTAGTTCTAATGCAGAAAACGAATGATAAAACTCATGGAAATAGTGATAAATGAATGAATATCCCCATTTCTTAATTACCATTTGTGTAACCAAACATTTCACCATAACTTTATAGTGAAATTGCATTGTAAAAATGTTGCGAACATGGAAATAGACCTCATATGAAAATAATGTATTGCATTGGATTGGATGCATTCAAAATCATTATTATTTCATAGTAGAATCATGTCTAAAAATCTGTTTCTAAAGATAATGGATGCTGTTTTGAAGGTTTAAATCTATTCAACAAATGTATTGTCATGAAACAACGCATATGCTGCGAAACTTGGGTGGTGCTTGCATACTGGGGTAAAGTGTGACATGAGGGAGGGGGGAAATGTGGGTGGGAGGCGATGGTTGAGAGAGTAAAGGGGATGGCGTAACGAATCTAAGGGGGTGCTGTGAAATTACTCCTTGTATTAACCCTTGAAGAATGTAGTCCGCCAATTACAATGTTCCCTCTTCGTGACAATGTTTGCAGACGTTGAAATACTTCTGCCGTGATATTTCTTTTCCTTGTTGTAGTATAGGTGTCCATTGTATCCATGCTTGGTGGAGGCTAGCTACCTGCAAAAATCATTAGACTAGATTAACTAAAATTATAACTGCCAAAAATAGTGCCTTGTGTTTTAGTTATAAGAATATTGCTTTGAAAATGTCTCAAAATGATTATCAACATTACTCATAAATTTTGTGGCTAAGAGAAAGTAGAAAAACATAACAGAATGGAAATAAAATTACATTGAAAAATGGAAAAAATATTTGTCCACCGCTACTACCTCCACTGGGTATATCCACCGCAGAACACAGTAGAACCTCAAAAAACAAACATATTTCACACTGGCATCTATCTCATTAACTAAAATTCTCGTTTAGGAAAACAATTTTTTTGATATGAATAATGTATGTTAGGTGCAATAATGTGTTTAATGCCAAGAAAAGTAAATTATGTACAAGGCTTATTAAAAGAAAATTATTTGCACAATGTTTTGGCTCATGAATCATCTTCATCTCTTCTTCTATGTATGGTGGAATTTCACAACCTGGAATGTGAATTCCATTTGATAAAACCAAAATAAATCGAAATAAATTGTTAATATTTAATGATGTCCTACCATTTATTTTATCCTAGAAAGCTGCCTGGACACGTTTGTTTTTGCTGTCTCTTCAAAGTTTTGAGGAAATGCAACTCAACCTGAATTTGATGGTGTTAGGCTCTTCTTTGTGAAAATTCATGATTACTGAATAATTACATTCTGAATGAAACTGTGAAAAAGTTATGAGAAATTATCATTAAATAACATTGAAGCGTACGCATAACCTCTGTCTTATCAGGGTAATGCTTCTCAATGTATGATGCAGCAGTTCCAATGCTTCCCAATGACCTCCACTTCACGTTTGCCTTGCTTTTCTTCAGAATTTGCACTTATTAAGGGCTCGTGGAGTTTCTGAATGGTGAGCAATCAAGGTTTTCATTTTTTCATTGGCACCAAAGAACAGCATTGGCCTCTAGTTGTTCCATTATACTTCCGAGTGCAGACCATTTTTGCTGCTAAGTTTTATGCATACCTATGGGTGGTGGGGGAGTTAATTATTCAAAATGTGCAACACCTGATAAATTGTTGGCAGTAGTGTTACTAATATCTATTTTTTATGTACCTCTATGACTTAATGTGGATACAAACGTGATATAGGACCACAATTGGAGATACCCCAAAGGGGTAGAATTATCCTCCTTCCCCTATACCTCTTGTTCAAAGTAAATCCTTGAGAAAATGATTGGGAAACTATCTGAGCGTGCATTCTCGATTAATTCCAGAGCAGTGTTCGTGGGAGAGCAGCCAAAGGCGTTGAGGGAATGGCTGACAGCATGGCATCCAATGTCCCCGTGAGCAGTGGAATGGAAGGTGGAGGCTCAGTCGAGGGCCCCACACCAATGTTTGGCTACGTGGACATGGTGCTCCTTGCCACATTTGCCGGCGTCATCTTCTATTGGTTCATTCATCCTCGCCTGCAGAGTCGAAAGGATGAGGCCACGGCGGCGGCCGCGGCAGCTGCAGCCTCTCGGTCGTACACAATGCAGTGAGTGTTGTTTTCCAAAAGCGAGTGCAAGCGTGAAACTCAGAGTGAAATGTGAGTGGGTGGAGATTCTCACCATGGAGAAAGTCAGTGCCCTCTTATGCTCTTTGGCCATGTTGAAAGCATGGAGAACACTCTTTCGCTCTTCTATTTCTTTGTAGCAATCATTGTCCTTCTGCATGTTGAAGAGGACTATTTTCTCCACAAAATCTACAAATATTTGCTGCACAACAATTTTTCCTGATTGAATTTTGAGTTGGGCTTTGCCTTCAGACTCCAGGCCACCTCTTGGTTTACTTCCTCTGAGGTATCAGTGTTTTTGTTTCTTATTTTTGGCAGATCTGTAGCTAGCCCAGTAGTTTGATGATCTATCTTTGGGTAATTATTGCAATTGCCTTTGATTACCTTCCCTAAGGCTCATCGCAGCAGTAGACCACTTTTCGACAATTCATTGCCTGTGTGAATCATGTGAAGCTGATAAATTATGTGGTATTAATTGCCCATGAACATCTTAATGTGCTTGTGACGTGTTGGTGCCATGTTTTTTATAGGATCCCAGAAAACTTCAAATGGCATAGTACTTCCTCGATCCTGGGGTCACCCTCCTATATGAGGAGTACATTTCTCCTTGAACATTCACGGGAAGCATATGTGGAGCATAGTTGTTTGTTTACCTGTGCTCTCCCTCTTTGATTCTTGGCTTGGGATCAACCTTATTTGATAATTACCAAACAAAGGTTTTTCAATTTGTCTTGGTTGTTAAATTTCTGTATTTAGCGCTATAACCATTTATAGCCAAAGAAGTTTTCCCCTTTGCTTCGACTAGAAAATATGAGCTCTCATTGAAAAGTGCCAGTGCACCACTCTTGATATTAGCACTTCCACAACCTCACCCTCTTATATCCATCCCTATTAGAAGAGGGTAATTTGAAAAGTCCTCAGAATGGAATAGATTTAAATGACTAAAATCAGTGAAACTTTTTTATTTTTCAATTTAGTCTCCCAGTATACTAGTGCACTTGGTTCAGCAATGCTCCAATGTCTTGATCCCATCTCAATAAGTACATTCCTTCAGGCCTGAATAATACCCATCTACTTTGACTGTTAGTTCCTTGTTTGAAGAGAATAGGGTAAAATTTTGAGCTTGGGGAAGAGGTGGAAATCTAATTGAGCCAAATAAGGTGGGTGTGGCAACAATTCACATCTTAGTTCATGTATTTTTGCCATGGCAATGACACTTGGGTGTGGTCGTGCATTGTCTTGATGAAAGAGGACTTTCTGCCTTGCCAAACCTGGCCTTTTTATGTGCATCTTGGGGATCGAGATGGTGCGGGGGCTAACGTACTGGCTTCCCACCCAGAGAGCCCAGGTGCAAATCCTGGTGGCGGTGTTGAATATTTTTCAGAGGTATCTCGATCCCTACTCGAGGTTCTTTGTGGAGGGCACTTTGAGTGAGTACGCCGTCTGTCAGATGGGACGTTAAACTGCGGACCCCTTGGCGCCTTTCGTAAAGAGTAGGCTAATGTCAACGCCGGGTTTCTCTCCACCCTTCATCCTTTCCTGTCCATCCCCCATGGCGCAAATGACCTCAGCTGTCAGTCGCCTCCCCTAAATACTACTACTTATGTGCATCTTTTGCTATTATTGGTCCAGGAGGTGAGCTTAGTATTACCCAGTAATTGTTTGACCAGTGGGAAATTAATCTATCAGCAGAATCCCTTTTGCATCCCAGAAACCTGAAGCCATCACCTTTCTGGTCGACCGTATTGCCTTTCCTTTCTTTGGTGGTGGTGAATCGACATGTTTCCACTGCTGTTGGGGTATAGTAGTGGACCCAGGTTTCATCCGTGGTCACAAACCAGCGCAGAAAATCTTATTTGTTGCTCTTGAAACGGGTCAAGCATTGTTTGGAAATTTCCATTCTGCTGTGTTTGTTCTCCCAATGATTACTTATTTGCATGTATAACTGAACAATGAGCTAGTGTGTCAGTTCTGCCTTTATCTCTACTAGTAGTATGCTATCCGTTGCTTGTTCTTTGCTGACCATGCTTCTTCCTACCTCTTTATTTAATATTATGGCAACCCTCACTGATGCTCTTCCCCTCTGCCATGTTTTACTCCATAAACATCACTCCAGAAGCCCCTGCGATCCTTCTATGTTAACTCATGTCTCCCTAAAATATCTTTACGGTAATATCCTCCCTCCATCTCCTGCTTTTTATTTTTTTATTTCTCTGTCCTCAGCATCATCCTAAAATTCCAAGTCCCCATTAAAACTGGTTCAGTTGATATTATCAGAAGGACCGCCCCCAGCCCTATTCTTAATGATTAAGAGTATGGCTGCAGTTGATCCTTCCTATAATATTAATACGGCCGTAGTTAACATTCCTCTTAATTCATGGTTCAGTTAATTCCCTTCTTCTGTATCTTCTGGTCAGCTGCTGTCAATGTTGCTTGCAAGGATTTCATGACTTGATATGCCTTGCCTCTCCTGTTCTGTGGCTCAACGCACCACTCACTGGGCCAACTCTGGTAAATGCCAGGACTCATACCCTGATCCATGTGCGGCATAGCAGTCTTTGGATAAATAATCCAAGTGATAAACATGAAGGCTTAATATTTTGGAATTCATTCATTATTAGGGTAGAGAAAGAAACTTAGCGCTTCCACATGAAGATTTATTTCTTCACATGACATTGGTTTCAATGCTGTGCATCAGGTGACATACATGAAAAATTCTTCAACTTATGTAGCCTGGCTCCAAGAGGGGAGGACTGTTGGGGGAGTCAGGGAGGGAGTAAGTTGAGTACTGGTGCAGCAATCTATTGGTGGGCTAGGGAAGGGGGGGATGTTTGACTGCAATGGTTTGACCCCCATTAAGGGACAGTCGATGGTCATCACTGCCTTCGTGAGGGTGGGGTTAGATTTTGGAGTCTTTCAGGAAATTTAAGAGGGGGGAATGGGAGAGTTGTATTGTTTTGTTGACCACCGCAAATCTGTCCGGTTGAAGGGATTGCCAAATTTCCAACTCCCCCAAGGCATTCAACCCACGTCCTTTCTTTTCTGTACGAAGACTGTCCGGTGTGAAGTTACTGGTATGGTTCTTTTCCTAGAGGTGTTTGGGGAGTAAAACTTTTTTCTATATATGGAAAGGTCAAACCATTGTTTAATTATTTGCTCAGTCAAATCCAGGAAATTGAAGGCACTGTCTGATTCCAACTCACGTGTGAATTGTATGCATTCATCTAAAGAATTTAACAAAGTCAAAAAAATTGTCCAATTGTCTAGTGGGTCCAGTTGAAACACAGAAGATGTCACATTTTTTTGTAGGGGATGTCTTTCCGCTATAAATAACTGTCTTTCCCCATTGTCTATAATGTTTACTGTTGAACACAAAACTACTTTGATTCACACATAATGCTAATAAGTCACACAATTCAGTTGTCACAGGAGGTGGGGTTTTAGCCTTCTATGAGTGTGAATTAATAAATCTTTATGAGGAAGTGCAAAGTTTCTTTCCCTACCTTAAATCAAAGTGATTTCCTGTTCCCTGCGAAAGAGTGTTTTATTATGTGACACCATCACTCAAATTGCTGCTCCATTGGCTTCAGATGCCTTTGCTGTTGTCTCACTGAGGAACAGATGTCACAAGGACCACCTTTTTGCCTGGCTCCTACCCTTCGACCTACCTGGCGTTTGTGACCCTAACAGGAGTAAATATAATTGATCCTGCCAGCACAGGTTTGGGAGTCAGCTGAGCTCACAAACCCTTCCACCTTATTGCTGTTGTTTTCCAGAGGGGGGAATACATTGAATAACCCAGAAATAATTATAATTACAAACCATGAATAGGGTATGTCCCAGAAATAATTAAAATAAATCCAGGTACAAACTTACTGTGGATGGAAGCACAAATCCCTTAAGTCCTTCATTATGGTACCCCTGTGGGTCGACACACCGATGTCATTCACAGTACACCTTCTGGAAGGCATTGATGGGAACTTCATTCAGGCACCTCATTGTGCCCTCTTTGATGTTATTCAGCATTAAAAAATGGTTGCCTTTCAACGTTTTATTCTTTGGAAAAAGTGTCACCAATAACCACATAATTTAAAAACTTAAGTCACTTTCACAATTGTCCAAGAGGTCCCGTAAATCCAAGAGGTCACATAAAACTGTCGCATGAAAAGCCTTCCAGCCTTCTGTAAGAATGCAATGTGCTTTGGATTTCGAAATATTGCACTCTTCTGCTAACATTCCAAGAGTCGGGCATCAATTGGAATCAAGCGTGTCTCTCACATTTTGCACATTTTCGTGAAACAGTCATAGACAGAAAGACGTCCAGGGCATTCCTTGTCGTCAAACTCCTCCCTACCCTCCTGGAAAATTTTATGCCACAGAGAACCACTCTTCAGGACATTGTTTTCTCTCCATGAGCATCCTTAATCATGTTCATGGTTTCAGAACCCAATTTTCTCTGACAGGTCTAGCAGTGATCCACACACACTGTAACGGCTCGCAGACGACAGGCGTGGGTTGCACTGCTTGCTGAAGACCTCCCACCACCTTTCCCCCCACAAATCACCCCATCAAGCCATCTGCATTGGCATGAAAAGTCTCTCTGCTTATTCTTGAGACACCCTTTGTGAACAAAATGTAATGAAAAGACATTACAGTAGAACAGGCAATGATGTACTACAATATACAGTGAAATCTCATAATACGAACATAATCTGTTCTGCAATCTTTCTCGTGAAGCCAAACACTCGTATAGTGAAACAACTTTTCACATATAAATTAATGTAAAATTCGATAGTGCACTTCATGCCAAAAAAATTATATTATGTACAAGTGTTATTCAAATAAAATCACGTATTAATTGTTTAGGGAAAGCGTACTTTTAATAACATAACGGCGGTTACTTTCTGGACAGCCCTTGCACATTCGAAGACCAGTTGCACATTCCTGAAATTATAAAACTGGTAGTGAAGTGTAGTGACAGGTCTTTTTCATCAATATGCTCGCTGATAGATGATGAATTGTGAGTGAGCACTTCTGCAATAATAGATTTTGCACTTTTGCTGCAAGGAGTTCAATATTGAGGCAAAGAAGTGTCTACTCTTGATGAGTAGCTCAACGATTTACTTTCTATTTAAAATAAAAAAATGGACCCTTGGTTTTGGTTTTCTCATAAAGAGCTTTTCAAATAATTTTAACTCAATTTATACTGCTCAAGTTAACAAATATTATTCCTGCATGTTATCCCAGCACATCATCCATTTTGTTGACACCACGTGAGTAAAACAAAAGTCGTAGGACTGGTGTTAGTGTTTATGAATTCCAAAATACAAGTTTGGAGATGAGGCATGTAAATCCCCTTGGTTTTTTTCAAGGCCTTCAAGTATGGTGGGCGCTTCCTCTACTTCGTTCGTGAAGAAACTCCAGAATTCAGGAAGATCGCTGGTAGTGTTTTATGGAAGCCAAACTGGCACAGCGGAGGAATTTGCGGGACGACTGGCAAAGGAGGGAACTCGCTATCGTCTCAAAGGAATGGTTGCTGATCCTGAAGAGTGTGATATGGTGGGTGGTATTACTTTTCTGAACTGCAGTCCGCGGTGTGAGAGAAGTCACTGGGCATATACGTGCATGCATGTATAACCTCAGCCAATGCCGTCTAAGGGCAGGCTGATTGCATGAGTTGTCAGAATACAGTCCATAATATCCAAGTGTTGATTTTGTTTAGAAATTTAATTAATTTCAAACCACTTTCAATGGGTATACTCTTGGGAGATAGAGAGTAATCACTACCCAGAAATGGTAATAAAAAGTATCAAATCCAGAAATGAGGGAGTGATGATATGGATGCCTATATTGGATATTTGATTAAGGTTTGCCGTGGCTGACAAACGGAATAGCATATCGTTGAAGCTGAAGCATGCACATAGTATCAGTGTCCCCATAATTTCATAAAAGCATGTATTTTGCACTATTAGATAGATAAAACCATGATGACTTAAATTCTCTCATCCATTTATCAGATTATTTACTTGTGAAAACATAAGAAAACAGCATAAGAGATTAGCATATCCTTCATGCCATTAAACCATAAACAGAGTAATCAACCGGAAGGTTGGTTTGGTAGGTGATGGCAGAGTTCACCCAGTACTAAGCCCTTATACGGCGTCTGAAATTCACATCATGGTAGGGTGGCCAGTTCCTTTCCCGGTGCTGGTTATGGTTTCCCAGCAAGATCTGGTTTCCAAAAAATCATATAGCTTGGGTGGAGTTTAGGGTGCCCAGAGGGGTTGCCCGGGAATCAAACACATACACACAAATTGAACTCCACATACCAACCCAAGTAGGGATGGGGATACCACTGGAAAAACCCATCAATGCTGGGATTTGAACCAGGCCCTCAAATTGCGGAGCCATTACATAATCTACTGCGTATCCAGAACCCCTCCTCTGAGTGGAGGTGTGTGTTGAAAGCTGATGACTTCATTTTATGATGAGTCATTTTAATCATGATTTTTCACCTTGATGTATTGGGGTAAGGTCATTGGGAATGGGCATATATAAAGTATCGGAGGCTGCCTGCTTGCTTCATTGATATACTCTGAGGTGTTGAGAACTGCCACTGTGGAGCACTTATCTATGGATGTGATGCCAAGGTTGGGGTTATTGATTAGAAGCAACTCTTGTGCATTTGCTTTCCTTTCAGTCCATTTCACCTTCACACCCACATTTCAAAAGCCTCCAGTCTACGTCTATCCTCCTGCTTCAATGACTACATTTCCGCGCCGTACATAGCTACGCTCCAAATCAAAGTTTTTACGAGTCTTTTCTAAAATATCCTTACTCAACGTCCCTCTCATCAACTCTCTCCTCCTTGTGAAAGCCTCTTTGCCTAGCGAAATTCTTCTCCTTAGGTCCCTACTACTTTGACCGTATTGGTCCAAAACACTACCAAGATATGTAAACTGTCTACCTGCTGTAGTTTTTGCCCTCCAATTTTAATGTTTAGCTTAGCCTTTTTCTTTCTAGAAAATCGCATAACCTTTGTTTTATTAATATTGATTTTCATCCCATAGCTGTCACACTCAATTTCCAATGCACTGAGCAATGTTTGCAGCCCCTTGGCTGACTGACAAACTAAAGCTTGGTCATCAGCGAACCTAACTGATTTTACGAATTCCCCGCCCACCTTCATTCCTACCTCTAGTTCTTCCCATGCCTCTTTGATCATTTCCTCTGCATACAGGTTGAACAGCAGCGGTGATAATGGGCAACCCTGCCTTACACCTCTCCCTAACACTGCCTATCCGGACTTCCCATTCCCAACTCGCACCTGAGCAGTCTGAGACCTTTACAGATTGTGGATTAGCCTCCTTTCCCTCTAATCTATTTCTATTTTCTGCAATTTACCCATTAGTTTTTCCCAATTCACTCTAACAAACGCTTGTTCGAAATCTATGAAACAGGCAAATACCTCCTGATTGTTTTCTATATTCCTTTCGATTAGTGATCTCATTACTGCAATGGCTTCATGTGTACCTTTCCCCTTCCTAAACCCAAACTGATCATCCCCTAAGTAATCATTTGCCCTACTCTCTATCCTTTTGTTGATGATCCTGAGAACTTAAGCTGGGTGGGATATCGAACTTATTGTTCTATAGTCCTCACATGATGTAGCCTTTACCTTTTTCGGAATAGGAACTACAGGGTTCGTCTGGAAAATAAGTGTACTGGTTTTTTTCCGCCGCTCCAGGCGCGCCCAGCACCGCTCTGATGGGCTGCGATTGGAGGGGGGTATGTTGGCAAGCGACGCTGAAAAAGGCAGTTGGCTCTGAGCTGTGGTGTAGTGAGGAGCTCTGTTAACGCGAACCTCCACGCTCGACCCACGTCACGGAACGCGATGTCGAAGTTTTTGGAGCAGCGTTATTCCATCAAATTTGCGGTAAAGCTTGGGAAATCGTCTACCGAAACTGTCGGTATGATTAACCAGGCTTACGGGGAGTCAGCCATGTCCAGAAACATGATCTTTCGGTGGCACAAGATGTTCGTGGAGGGCAGAGAAGAGGTCGACGACAAACCACGGCCTGGACGCCCATCAACGACACTCACTGACGAAAATGTGCGAAAAGTTCGCTATGTACTGAACTCTGATCGTCGTCTTAGTGTTCGGATGATAGCAGAGCAGTGTAATGTGCCAAAAACAATAGTGCACGAGATTATTAGGGAGCAATTACAGATGCGAAAAATTTGTGCAAAGTTGGTGCCGAAAGTGCTCAGTGATGATCAAAGACTCAATCGTTTGGAAATCGCGACACAACTTGCGGATCACTGCAAAAATGATCCACATTTTTTAGAGAACGTTTTTTCGGGTGACGAGACGTGAATCTTTGAGTACGACCCGGAGTCGAAGAGACAAAGTGCAGAGTGGCACACCCCATCATCACCCCGTCAAAAGAAAGCTCGCATGAGCAAATCTCGGATCAAGGCGATGCTCATTGTCTTTTTTGACAAAAGGGGAGTCGTCCACTACGAATTTGTACCTGAACGACAAACTGTAAATGCTGCATTTTACGTCCAAGTGCTCGACAGGCTTCGAAAACGAGTCGCCCGCGTCCGGCCAGCGATCAAAAAACATCTGGCGGCTGCATCACGACAATGCACCGTCTCACACCGCGCTTGTCGTGTCGGACTTCTTGGCCAAGCACGGCGTGGCAACGCTGCTGCACCCGCCCTACATCCCGGACTTGGCACCACCGGACTTCTTTCTGTTCCCGAAGATAAAGAGGAGTTTGAAAGGAACGCGATACGGGACTTTGGACGCCGTCAAAGAGGCCGTGACGACGTGTCTTCGAGAGGTTCCCGATGATGCCTTCGTGGGAGCGTTCCAGGAATGGGAACGCCGCTGGAACAAGTGTATCGACTCACAAGGGTCCTATTTTGAGGAATATTAGCTTAAGATATGTAAAAGTGTAATAAATTTTTTTTCCTGAGCTCAGTACACTTATTTGCCGGACGAACCCTGTAAAACTGATCTCACCAAGTCTTCCGGCCAGATTTCTTCCTCTTAGATACTACGAATCAGTCCATATAGCCTCTTCTTCCCACATTTTCCTAAGCATTTCCATAGTTCTGCGGAAAAGTTATCCACCCCCATGGCCTTATTTAGCTTCATCTCCCTCAATGCCCTTTCTATCTCATTGTCGAGTATGCCTGGACCTAAGCTATCTTCCTCTACGTCATATTCTTTTTCAATGTCTAACTCTGTTGGTCTAAGCTCTTTACTATACAGTTCTTCTATATACTCCTTCCATCTCGCTTGTATCTTTCCTGCGTCAACTATTACCTTACCGGCCTTATCTCTAACTGTTAGCATAGATCTTTCTTTCTCACTTCCCGATAACGATTTAACTTTGTTGTACAGTGCACCGATTTCACCCTTCCTCTGCAAACTTTCCATATCCTCGCACTGCATCTTCCACATTCCTTCTTTTGCTTCATTTGTTGCCCGCCTCCATTTATTGCTCAATTCTTTGTACTTCATTTTGCCGATCTCTGTATTTACATTCTTCCATATTCGCCGCTCATCCATCTTTGTAATCATCTCATCCGTGATACATGGTTTCCTAGTCCTTTTAGCGTTAACGGTTCCAATAGTGTCTTTTGCGGCTTTAGACAACCCTTTCTTGCAACTTTCCCATATTTCTTCGATAGTACTTAGCCCTTTAACACCCTCCTTGATTTCCTCTCCAGCCTGTTGGCACTCCAGGGTGTGTGTCTACTGATGCTCTTCTTTTGCATCATTTGTCTTGGAATGAAAACTAAATTTATTGCAATGGTTTTTGGGAAAAGAAATTCCACGACAGTGGCTGACCACAACCTCTCAACCAGGATAACATTCTTTAGTAGTTTGGGGGAATAGTACTTCTTACCAGTCACCAACTTGAGACACTAACACCCAAACCCAATGTGGAATCCGTCACAGGGTTACAGGGACTCCGTTAAGGATACCTGGGTGAATGAACTACATAAAAGTATTTTATCGTAAAATATTGTATCATGTCATTTCATTGAAGAAATTTCATCATCAGAAGCAGGGCAGTGGGATTCCATATTATAATATTGTATAAGTATCGTATTGTAAAATATCGTATCGCATTGCTTCATCAAAGAGAGTTAAATGTCAGAAGAAAGGCAACCTTCTTCCTGTCATTTAGAATCCACTTGACCTGTCAGAAGACATTTTACATTAAATTTATGAAAGTTCAAGAAATCTTGGTATGAGGGAAAATGAGGAGATGCATGACCAGGGTTTGCTGTTGATTGAAGACGTGTGTTACCGCGTGAGCGGCAGTTTATTAGTGAAGTTAGAGTGGTTGTACTGGTTGTAATGATATGTGGTTTTTTGGATCTGTCTCAGCCCAGAATAGCAG